>NC_089752.1:94199057-94294057 GCF_040412425.1 Macrobrachium rosenbergii
ATAATTTTAGTTCATCAGATTTTAGAAAATTGTTGGAACTTGCTGTGAAGGACACAGATTTCGTCTTTAATGATAAAGTATATATACAGACGGATGGTGTTGGTATGGGGAGTCCTTTGAGTTGCACTATGGCCGATATCTTTATGTGCCATCTTGAAGGTCAGCTGCTGGACAGCTGTCCTTCTGATTTTAAACCCCTTTTTTACAAACGCTACGTTGATGACACCTTTGTCCTTTTCAAACACCCACACCACGCACACTCTTTTTTAGATTATGCAAATAGTTTACACAACAATATCAACTTTACGCTAAAAAAGAAAGTAATAGTAAACTCCCTTTCTAGACACTGAAGTTTCCTGATCTCCTGAAGGTTTCAAGTTAGTACTTATAGAAAACTTACTTTTACAGGTCTGGGCCTTAATTTTTTTATAGCTCCTGTGCATTCAGTTTCAAGCTAAATTCCTGAACCACCCTTATCCATAGAGCCCTTTCACTTCCTTCTGATTGGTCCTCCTTCCATAACGAAATTTCCTTTTACAAAAATATTTTCAACAAAATTGTTTTTCCCTTGACTTTATTCAACATAAAATAAAGGACATTTTAAATAACTATTTTAGCCCTCTCCTCTCCTTCTTCCGATGTTCCCAAATTAGAATACTACTTTTCCTTTCCTTTTGTACATGGTGGTGATTTTTACGACATCTGAAGCAGATTATAACCAAACACTTCCCAGCTGTCAAGGTCAACATAATTTTGAAGAACCCCAAAAGCCTTGGTAGCCTTTTTAGACACAAGGAGCGACTCCTCCATTGATGCAGTCGGGCGTGGTGTACAGATATACTTGCTGTTGCAGTCCGCAACAGATTTATGTCGGAAGTACGCGCCGGTTGCTCAAAGTGAGGGCAGATTGCCACAGTGGATTGAGCTATCGTACTGGTCTTAGGCTAGCAAAACCTGAAATGTCCAACATTAGGAATCATTCATTAATTTGTAAAACCAATAAATTATAAAAACACTTTTGAAATAGTGACTACAACGCAGAAGGAACACCTCAGAATATTTTGATTCCTTGGTTATCAAGAAAATTGTTCCATCTCTCAATAATCATTTAACTTCAACCCCCTTATACATAGCCTAGTACCCTCCCCTATTCCTGTTTACTTCCTAACTTTGTTTACTCTCATCAAACTTTTCATCCTCTGGACTTTACTACAGAAGGTATTCTATTCCTTATTTTGTCATTGTCATTTTCAGTCTTGAAAACTCATTTTAATTTTGTAAACTCTGTTTTAAGTTTTAATTAGTGTTTTTGTATCTTTTTGGCCAGAAGAGATGGGATATGGGTGATCCCGAAGCGCAGCTATTAATAAATTTGTCAATGATGAGTTGAATGTTCTTCCTATCCATACATCCGACTATAAGACTGTTTGGTTTAGCCTCCCTGAAATAAATAAATAAATATATATATATATATATATATATATATATATATATATATATATTACTTTTATATATATATATATATATATATATATATATATATACATTATGGTTGTAATTTTCTTTATGAAGCTACTTTCAATGATACTCTTTCCAGTGCATTATTAGAATATACAATCCTTTTTTGCCCCTTCAAATTGATAGCATGACTGTTCTCACTAACATGTACAAAAACAACCACTGTTCCCCTGCACATATCGCACATTTTATGCTGTTCGATTCTCTTTTCAAGTGCTTTACCTGTTTGGCCAATATAAAAGTTGTCACAAGACTTACAAGGAATTTTATATACACACCCTTTAGTATTGTCAGGGGAGTTCTTGATAAATACATGTTTCATTGTTTTATTGTTCTTAAATGCGACATTAACATCAAAGTTCTTAAGAAGATGGGGGATATCTTTCATATTATTATTATGAGGCAGTACAAGCAAGTTTTTTTTTGTGTTTTAAGGTTCTTTTTGGTTTTGATACATAGTCTTTTTTTGCCGCTTCAAATGCACTGTTTAATACACTGTCAGGATATTTCAATTTCTTGCCTGCATTCCTAATCTTATCTATTTCCTCATCAATATTGTCAGGGCTACATACACGTAATTCTCTCAAAAACATAGATGAAAACACTGATTTTTTAACCTTATTGCTTTGTCCGAAATAGAAATGCACATAGGAAGAAATGTTAGTGGAATTATGTTGTTTAATATTTTCTTTTCAAAAAATTCCATATATAAATTACTTAACACTGGGGATAGAGGGTTTCCCATTGCCATACCAAAATTTTGTGAGTAAAATTTACCATTAGATTCAAATTTACATTCTTTCACACAATTTAAACAGTTCGATTAAGCAACTTATGTATGGAATTTTGTTTCATAATTTCTTTTCAAAAAATTCCATATGCAAGTTACAAAATCTTGCCTGCTTTTAGATAACATAAATTGAGATAACTCTGCGTGTTATATTTTTTTATATTATATACCTATACTCGATACAAACATTTGAAAGCATATGTAGTTAGTAATTCCAGTTACAATAGCCTCGTCTTGGCTTCAAAAAGCAGGAAAAACTCCGTGAGGACGATATCACTCGAGGGAGCTAAGGGATTCTGGAACTCCAAGAACAGTGTCTTCTCCAATACCGTTTCTCACCTCTCGTGTATTGTTACTCTTTAGTGTTGCCCTGGAGGGATTTCGATTACAATATGATTTTCTATCAGTATTATTGAGCCTGATTGAGATACAGTTTTACCGCATATTAATTTCTGTCGTTGTTTTTTCGAGTCTTTTTTTGTCATTTCTAGATCTCGTTTAATAACCAAATTGGAACGAAAATTAATTATTTATATCAAAATAATTCATTTTGATTACAATTCCATGTTAGCTTTACTTTTTCTTACCCTTCAAATTTCATTCATGTTGGCATTATCTAGGTTTTTCCTCTTGTTTTACATTCAATCATATTTTTTTAAAGTCCTCAGCACATCGTTTTGGACAAATACTGAATCTTAGACAAACATTTTTAAGATTCTTCATTGCAACTTCATCTTTTTTTGCTGTTTCAAAAAGAAACTTTGAAATGAAATAAGTAAATACTTACGAACAGCTGGATATAAATAGAACCTTCACTGAAGCCAAAGAAAATACTGAAGATATTCCTACTATATATATATATATATATATATATATATATATATATATATATATATATATATATATATATATATATATATATATATAGATATAAAATGCACAATAAATGAAAATGTAAAAATGTTATGATGTAATCATTCTAACCCAAGAACTTTCAACAAAGACCATGGTTTCATAATGTACTGATTGAAAACATAACTCAAGTTTCTTGTGGACGAGCCGTCCAGTAATTCATATAACAAATTTATTAATAAGTAATGAAGGTTTCTCACAGGAGACAATTGATGCTTGTAGTGCTGCAGATATCGATCGGAGAGAGCAACTTAATTATGATGTTTAAACTGATATAATTACTTTCCACCAAGCTAAGAGCCTTTAGCTCACGTCTGTCCCATTAACTCTCTCTCTCTCTCTCTCTCTCTCTCTCTCTCTCTCTCTCTCTCTCTCTCCTTGTCCACCCTCCATTCGAATCTCGTCTTCTTTACTCCATCCCTAACTCGATACCCATCGCACCCCCACCCCTGACTCTCTCTCTCTCTCTCTCTCTCTCTCTCTCTCTCTCTCTCTATTTGGAAATTAAACTCTTCAGACTTGACAACGAAGATAAGGAGGCATCAGTTTTGAGCAAATGTTTGAATCTCTCGGGAAGAAACTCCACGTGCGTAAGTTTTTCATATTCACGAGATAAGAAAGGGATTGGGGTATCGAAGATAAAGGAAAAAAAAAAATAGACCTCTTTTGCATGACAAAAGTTATAACATTAATCTTTTTACCTAAACTTTTCAGTTTATATTGAAACGTCCAGTGATTGCGAAGCGTGTTGTATAAGAATTTTCATACATTCTTGAAACATATTTTATGAAGCTTCATTTAAAACTAAAATTTGCATGAGTTAAGTATCATACATAGACACGCGCACACACAAACACAAATACACATACATACACACGTACATATATGTATATATACATTATATGTATGTATATGTACATATTTATATATACATACATACATACACACATGTATATACATATACTGTACATATGTATATATATGTATATATATTATATGTATGTATATGTATATATTTATATATATATATACATACATACACATATATACATAATGTAGATATATATATATATATATATATATATATATATATATATATATATATATATATATATATATATATATATATATATATATATATAGAGAGAGAGAGAGAGAGAGAGAGAGAGAGAGAGAGAGAGAGAGAGAGAGAGAGAGAGAGAGAGAGAGAGAGAGAGAGATAAATGAATAGATAAACGGTAGATAGAAAGGCAAACAGGAAAAAGCTCTTATATACAGTAATATCAAAAATATTAAAATACACTGTTTGCATATTAATCATAAGTCAAAGAGTGCTACCACGAACTTTAGACAGTTACTATCATTACTGAGCTCATTGATCGGCTAGGTTAGATTGTAAAAACGAAATAAGCCCATTTCTATTCTGAATTTAGTTAAAATACTATATTATACATTGTCAATGATTATTCATTGTCTTCTTTTTTGTGGGGCGGGGAAAGGTTAAAATCGAACAGAATTACTCAAAAAACACTGAAGAATGACGAATCAGTGAAGTTTCTTATTAACATTTTGAAGTCGTTACTACTCACCAGTTGTTGCTTTATGACCAATGAACCGTATCATTTATTTCAAATTATACGAAGTCTGTTAAGGATTGAAATTAGATTCGTGAAGAGTAAAAGTTCTATTATGTAATGATTTGTTCATAACCATTTTGTATTTAGCACAGCTGCGTAACGATAAGAACAAAATTAATGAACATTGGGGAAATGTAAACATTACTGGATTCATTTCCATATCGCTTTCTACATGTCAAAGGGAAAATCCCAGTGGAAAATAGAATTCAGCAATAATGTACAAGAAAAATGGAAATTGGAGAGTGAAATATATCATATTCTGTTTAGATTGGAACCAAAAATGAAATCGCCAGTTTCTTCAAAAGAATACAGGAGATTCCTCTTGAAACCCAGTTGAGTCCTTTGAAATGGCAGAAATATAACCACGCACTGGAAGAGGGAGGCAGAAGATGATATTCAAACATACGTACCGAGCTTCCCTGGAAAATATTCGACACAAACCTGAGATGCATTCGCTGTGAAAACCCAGACTGGGATTTTCTAAGAAAGTTGTACAGTAAAAATGTCTTAAGAGGGAAGTGAGAATGTATTTCTCTATTTACGTTCCCTCAGAGAAATTCAAGGATTTACATTCGAGGCTTCATATATTTGAATTGCAACTTTATATATCCATGATAACATTAGGTGGTTCGACTATTTTATACCACTGCATAAAAATATAAGGTTTTCAATTCCAGTATGTTAAACAGATATTTAAAATCTTTTAAATATGTTTTATATAAGAATTTTCATTGCGTTAGATATTTACTGTTGGTGGACTTTTTACTTTTACTGTTTATTTTAATATTTACGACGAAAATTAACACAACACACACACACACACACACACACACACACACACACACACACACACATATATATATATATATATATATATATATATATTTATTGACCTCCATCTCTCTCTCTCTCTCTCTCTCTCTCTCTCTCTCTCTCTCTCTCTCTCACTCCCCCACATATATATATATATATATATATATATATATATATATATATATATATATATATATATATATATATATATATATGTATAATACTAAAAATCTGAAACGTTTGTTTGTTTGTTTGTTTGCACACCAAAAGGTAAGCGGAGCTGGTGGTGCCTGTAGACTTTTGCTATTATGGGTATGGGTATGTCTATGGTATGGATATGGGTAAGGGTATGGGTATGGGTATGGTAGAGATATGGTTATGGTATGGGTATGGGTATGGTACAGATATTAGTATGGGTATGGGTGCAGATATGGGTATGGGGTATATAGGTATGGTATGGATATGGTGGTATGGACATGGACCTCTTGTTGAAAATGTAGTAAATAAAAAGGGTCACAGGTGGTCTAGTATATATATATATATATGTGTGTGTGTTTGTATATGTATGTATATATATATATATATATATATATATATATATATATATATATATATATATATATATATTCTATATATATATGGAGAGAGAGAAAGAGAGGGGGGAATGGCGAATTCACATACGAATACGACGAGAGATAAGCCAACATATTCATAACATACCACCTGTCCCTCTTCCGTCTTAGCAGACCTCCTCCCTGAAGCGTTTTATCTCGCGGTTTCATTTCCAGAAGGTATTGTAACTAATAACTCTCTCTCTCTCTCTCTCTCTCTCTCTCTCTCTCTCTCTCTCTCTCTCTCTCTCTCTCTCTCTCTCTCATATTCAGCAATCGCATCGGCCGAACTTAATCTCGATATCAATTCTCTCAGACATTAGAACCCTTTTCTCATGGCTGGTCATATCTCTCTCACGGTACAGAATCTTCCCGAGCAACTTTATCAAAAAGTCTGAGTAATTGAATTTCCAATGAGGTATTATCTGCCAATGGCAGTCTGCTCCTTATCATTATCGTTCAGGAGGGATGAAGCTTTTTATTTTCGGTTCTTTGTCGTTCCCGACTGCAATATTAGATTTTATCTTGTCGTGTTCCTTGTGTTCGTGTTCAAGGGAATAATGGTATTGTTGGGGAGCATTTAATGTTTATTCAGGTTTCCTTTGTAATTTGTTAGTAGTTAATATTGTATACGTATCTTACAAGGAATAGCCACAAAATTTTCCTGCTTTAGAGAAAACTGGTTATACTTTTAAACGCTTAAGTATACAAGTCACTGAATCAGTTTTAGTTAAAAACCCACATTTAAGTTCAGGCTCTTTTTTTAGGATTTCTAGTTTAAACTCAATATCTAATTTCAAGCCTTTTTTAAGGTATCAGATATTTTTAAAAATTAGAATTAAATATTTCGGGTAGTTTTTATATAAGTGTTTTTACACCAATATTCCCTAGGATAAAATAAATCTTCAAGCTGTATGTGTATATATATATATATATATATATATATATATATATATATATATATATATATATATATATATATGTGTGTGTGTGTGTGTATAGACAGTATATATATATATTTTTTTAAGCATTTCTGAATAAATATCTCCGCTAGATACCATCCACCATCCAGTGTTTGTAAGTGTCCTGTTAGTAAATATATATATATATATATATATATATATATATATATATATATATATATATATATATATATATATATATATATAGTGTGTGTGTGTGTGTTGTGTATGGGCATACTTATCACTAATCCATTGTTCCTGACAAGGCCGTCCAGGAAACAGTACACCTGTCACTACCAAATTCATACGTTAATTGATGGTCTTGGATTAAACGCTTATGCAGTCAAACTTCCACAATATTACAATACAAAAGTTGTACCATTCGTCCTTGCACTACAGCTCTTCCTCTCTCATTGCTCTTATAATCGCTTCTATCCAGTCTCTTCTTGATCTTCCTTTTCTCCTTCTTTCTATGTCACTCTCCTTTTATACTCATAACAGAACCTCTAAAAATACTCAGCTGGATCCTTTCACCAACGCTAACCTTTTCCACTCTCGCTCATTTCCCTGAAAGATGGGCATCCCCGTGTCTTTGGTAATGTTTATGCATCGTTAGATTTGGTACACGGACGGGATGCCGAATGCATTTTTTGTCGAAGGACTGATGCAGAAGCCAGGAAGCCGAACGGACAGAATGCCGAACAGACACAATAAACAGACATCAAGTCGAACGGACAAAATGCCGAATATTTTAAGATTACGAAAGATAAATATAAGCAAAAATAATGATAGTTAAGATTTTTTCTTCAATGAAGTTTGACTTTTCAGTAATTCGATAATTACTATTTAACTGGCTAGTTTAATTAACAGTTACCTAGTTTACTAATACTGCTTTGTATTTACATTTTTTCTATATTCAAATTTGACTATGGAATTTATTTTTTGCGAGTTCAACCATGGAATTCACTAAGACAGGACGTGGTGGCCGAAAATTTAACTTCATAATGGATATTCATACGTTGTCGATAAAACTGTTAAAGAAACTACTTACTGGAGATGTGAGCGACGAAAAGTGTGCAATGGTAAATTAGAACGATCAGTGATACCGAACATGGACAAACTTCCAGATCATTCACATCCTCCCGACGGTGCTCATAATACCATTCTAAAAGCTTTGGATAAAATGAAGACTACAGCAGAACAAACAGAAGAGGTAACAAGCCGTTAATAAATAATATCTTGGAAGAACTGCCGCTCAGCATTGCTGGTTCTATGCTAAAAGAAAACACATACAAGAATGGCAAGGCGAGCAAGAAAGAATGAAGAAAGTGAAGACTGGACATGACAATCCAGTGGCGAGAATTTTCGTCTTTATGAAACCACCTCTGTTACAATTTTATCGACAGAAAATAACTTGAAATTATTATCTAAAAAACAAGCATGGTTTGCCGATGGCACATTTGACTCCAACTCTTTAAGCAAACAGCTTTATACCATACATGCCATTGTTTTAAAAAGTAAAACCTTGCCATTGGTGTATTGTATTGCAGTAACAAAGAAGAAAAAGCATATGACGAAATTTTTTGATTTTAAAAAGCAGAGGTGTTCAGGAGCTGATTTAATAACTGTTGATTTCAAAGAGCAACAATAAATAGCATTAAAAAAAGAACTTTCCTAATACATCTATATCAGGTTGTTTCTTTCATTTCGGCCAATGTTTATGGCGGAATATCCAGTCTTGTGGTCTACAGCAGTGGTATGTTGAAACCAGTAATGCTTTTTTCATCAAACAGTTCCAAGCACTTGCTTTCGTCCCACCTACAGATGTACATGATTTATTTGACGAATTGGTGAATTCATTAGATGCTGAAACTGTTGAATTACTAAGTGATTTTTTTTTGGTTTGCTTCGGAAGTACGTGGTTAGGGATAATCCAGCGAGGTCGAAGGAGGAAACCATTGTTTGATGTTGATTTGTGGTCTGTTCACACTAGAGTTAATGATAATTTACAGAACAAACAATTCCCTTGAAGGCTGGCATCAGGCTTATAAAAGAGAATTAATGTAACCCATCCAACACTCACCAAATTACACTAAGGTTTTCAGAAATGAACAAGCATGTAATGAAATTCTAATTGAGCAGGTTTCTGCAGGATTGATACATCACGACTAACAAGAAATACGATGCCATTAACGATAGAATAAAATCCATATTTTGTTCTTATGATAAGGACGAAGGATTAGCGTTTCTACGATCTCTGGCTCACAATTTTAAATATTCTTTATTTTCTTTTTTGTATTATACTATGTCGTTTTTCAACTATTTTACCATCAACACATTTTCTCTTTTTACGGTATATTGTAACATATTGTAGAAAATGAAATATTTATCAAGCATTTTACTTTTATTTTGCTCCTTTTCTTTATATGTGTTCTGAAATTTTTAAAACAAAACAAAAAAAAGCCTTCTTATCGATTTTCTAACGACTGAAAACTATTATTATTATTGTTTTTCTTATAGTCAAATTTGAATAAAGAAAAAAATATTCGGCATTTGGTCCGTTCGACTTAATGTCTGTTCGGCATTGTGTCTGTTCGGCATTATGTCTGTTCGGCTTTCTGTCCGTTCGCTTCTTGGCTTCTGCTTCTTGTCCTTCGACAAAAATACGTTCGGCATCCAGTCCGTGCACGGTTAGATTTACACACAGTTTGTATAAATGAAAAATATATTGGCTATAGTTGATAGGTATGCATGTGCGCTAGTGTATTTAAGCCAAGCTATATCAAAGGCACTCAAATCAAACTTGAATCAAACTCATATCAAGCTCGAATATACTAATTAGATTAAATTGTGTACTTAAGGACAGCAACTCATACAACCACACTGAAGTAATGACCAGCAGTAATACCTCTTACTGAAATTTTCACCAAAGCATACTTAATATGGTAGCAACCTTGTCAGCACCACTGAAAGAAATCTATAAGCTACATCGATTTCATGATATGGAGTCGTATTATCCCGTTCAGAATCTATGCTTTCATGTGTTTCACGTCTCTAAAATGAAAGAGAAGTTTAACAAAGGGAGTTAGATTTATCTTATTGTTGCCTGCTAGGAGGGTACAATCTGATGTACCTAGAGTTCAAAGCTGTTCAGATTTGAAAGTAAAAAAAAAATAAATAAATAAATAAAATAAAATTCGCTCTCTAATCTAAAAAAGTTTAAGTTTGTTAATATTAGTCATTGGGTTTACAAAGCATCAGCTTAATGAAAGTTGGACCATTCTGTTCTGTATACGTTTTTGATATTTTCTCTCAGAGAGAGTGAGAGAGAGAGAGAGAGAGAGAGAGAGAGAGCAAATTTGACGTTTACAGTCCAATGACCTGTTCTTATATTACTCACATAACATAACGCATATTTCAGATAAGGGAGAAGGTATGAAGTCCGCGAAGTTTGAATGTCAAAGGTGTCGTACAGATAACGTATTTATTATAGTAGATGAATTTACTGATACAAGCAGGATTTTACAGCAATTAATGAGACCATAATGAAAGGTCGCGGTGCTCAGCAACAGGGAACCACAAAGAGGGGCTGGGACTTGTGTGGCTGAGATAATAATTATAGCAGAGGGGATGAGTTAGTTTCTATTGTACCCGGAATTCTGAGAGACAAGATTAATATTGAAGAGAGAGAGAGAGAGAGAGAGAGAGAGAGAGAGAGAGAGAGAGAGAGAGAGAGAGAGAAAAGTTTGATATTCTTAGAAAAGATAAGTATAAAAGTTCCTTCCTTTCGTAAAGAAACTTTGGTAACGTTTAATCGCTTTTATTAGTAAAGAGGCTTCAAGTATCCCTATCTTTTCTAGCGAGGTCTCCACTTTCTCTCAAGTTTCAGAGGTGTCTTAAAACCCACTAGTCATATTTTTTCTCAGACCTAATCTCTATGTTAGGGTGGGGTTCGATCTCGACGTGAGTCAGAAAGATGAATTTGGAATAAAAGTTGAAAATCTTAGTACCATTTCCTTTTATTTTCACGTGAGGATTTATACACACACACACACACACATACATATATATATATGTTATATATATATATATATATATATATATATATATATATATATATATATATATATATATATATATATATATATATATCTGTGTGTGTGTCTTATCCAGCAGTAGTTTTGAGTACATGTTTTTGAAAACTATTGCCGTAGTCAGTTAAATCTTTATTATTCTTTTATCATATAAAATATTTAGGTACGTTTTCCATTAAAACCCTTCAGTTGTCTCCCCACGACAGGATTTGAATTGCTAAAATAAAATCATAAAGAAACCAGGCTACTTAATCATTTCATTCTAATGGGGTCTGTGTGTGTCTGTGTGTGTGTATGTAGAATTAAATTAAAGTATATTTTGAAGGAAACAAGTCTTATGAAAATTTTTTTTTTTATGGAACTATTCTTCCAGAACAAAACACAATAACGTTGCAGATGAGAATACCTCATAACGCCAAATTAAAGCTTAAAATCTATATACACAAACCACAATGATCAGAATGCAAATATTGCCATTAAAAGCAAAACATTCTAAGTAAAAGTGCAAGTTAATAAAATTAATTCAGACTTACTCCATTTTTTTTAACTTTCAGAATATGGGTGTTGAAATGAGATTTTTTTTTTGTTCATGCCAGCTATTCAGGCTTAGTGAATCAAAACGAATATACAGATTGATTTCTTAGAAACAGATAAAGGTACTGATATCCTGGGAGTATTACAATGGCACGCTGCATCGACTGTATGGAAATGGAAATGGAATTCTAAACCTTTGATTGGCAATAAGACTGGCTATGGTAAAATCACTGTTAGAGACCTTGGGTTTCAACAGAACGCATTCACTCATTTACACTAACACCTAAATCAATGTACAGTTTCTTATGCTCTCACCTGGAGGCCAAAAATTATCAGTATTTCTAAAACTGAAAATAAAAACTGAAAATATCAATACTAAGGATAAGCTGAATGAACGTTATTGGAATGTAAGAATCCTGAATTGAATATGAGAGATGTACCAGATAGAAAATAAATTCAAAATATATATTGTAGTTAAATGTGCCTGAATTCGAGAACTGTATGTGTACACATAAGATGAAAATAAAATAATAATAATAATAATAATAATGATAATAATAATAATAATAATAATAATAATAATAATAATAATAATAATAATAATCTTTATTTTCAGCACGAATACACAAAGCATAGACAATAGATACACACAAACCAGATACACGAGTTAAAGTGATAAAAATGATTATTGGCAATAGCCATACAGTTGCTGAGGTAGTAGTAAAAAATACTGTACAGTGTGTTTCGAAATTAGAGCCCCCACCCCCTCTACAGCATAAACTAAAATTGTTATGGACAAAAACAAAAGTAATTCAGAACAGGTATTTATTTAAGTTTCTCTCTGAGTATTTAATATTTTTTGTGGCCTCCATCTGCCTGTGCCACAGCCTGCATTCTTGAGGGGTATGGTTTCAACAAATCGCTAAAAAGCTGAGACTCAAACTCCATTTCCCTGAGCACTTCGGTCACCTCTCTTTGCAGGTCGTCGAGGCTTGGTATACCATCATAGTTCACTGTGCGCGCTTCAACACGATCCTTTAAGATACTACCAATGTTTTCACACACATTAAGGTCAGGGGAGCTACCTGGAAATTCACTTGACAAGAAGAAATCGATACCACTGTTTCAAAGCAGCTCCTGTGTCTGAAGAGCCTTGAAACATGGTGCCTTATCATGCAAAAATGTGACTTCTTCAGCAAATAACACATTTTCAGGATCCTTGAGGAAAGGAAATACTCCACCAGTAGGCACAGTTTCTCTGAAGTATTCGCCATTCCATGACTGTCCTTTTTGTTTGATGATCCACATTAACCGTTTGGCTGTGAAACAAAGAAAAATTCCCAAACATTCAGGAAACTTCACAACTTGGCGATAGCGCACGTCATCGCTGATATCATCCAACTTTGCAGCCCAAATGATGTCATTTTTATGATTTAGCTTCCTGACTGTGTAAATGAAGAATTCGTCTGATGCGGCAACATGGAGAAAGTCAGCTTCATCCCAATCTGTAAGAAATGAACCACAAAGCCATGCACGGTCTTCTCTCTGTTGCTGAGTGATGTTGGGCTTGCTGATAACATGAAATGGCTTGATACCAGATTTTTTCAACTCACGATATACAGCACTATAAATTCTCTACTTTCCTCTTTTTGTTTATAGTTCAAGCGTAAAGACTTTCTTGGTCTACCCACTGCCTCAGCTATGATGTCTTTTGGCTCCTGAGAAAGGACTTCAGGCCTTCCAAGATTCCCACTCTTTTCGCGATGACACTCATATGGATTTTTGTTCCAGTTTCTTTTAACAAAGGATTCATCTCTTTTAATGTATTTAGCTATCCAGGAACGTGAAATGAAGGATGCGCCAGCATCCTTGGCCTCTCTGAAGGTTATAGCCCGGATTCGGTCATTCCATCTGATTTCCTCTGAGTCGATAGCCATGGCTGTATCTAACTCCGTCACTCAGTCTCAAAATACAAGAAATGTAAAATGAAAAATAGCTTAATAGAAACTTAAAATACTGTACTTGGAGATAGGCTATAGCAGAAAACTTCATAACTTTCCATTTGTTCTGTGGAGGTGGGGGGGCTCTAATTTCGAAACACCCGGTATTATATTATTGGTAGTGACCGCATTATTATTGAGAATAATGGTAAAAATATTAACAAAAACATTTAAAAAAATGATAGCAATGAAAATCAAATTGCCTACAAATTAATTTCCTGCTAGGGTCCTTAGGTGGAATGTAGAAGTCAGGTCCAGAGGACTAAATATGAAAAAGTGAAAAAAGCAAATCTCAATGATAATAGAATCATTAAATTCTTTAATAATAATAAGAAGTAATCATATTAGTAAACATAGTAATATAATATAATAAAAAAAACAACACCATTAGTAATAATAATATTAATGAAATAATAACAATAATAATAGCAGAATCAGCATATGACACTTTATTGAATTTATATATCTTTTTGCAGAATGCTGTGCTATGGCTACCTCGCTCTTACTAATGTGCTTTGGCTCGAATCCCATCATGGGAAATTTTTTGTTTCCCTGCTCGGCTTAGTATTGTTACAAATTTTGACGATTAATGAATAGAGAAAAAGACTGCTAATGCTGAGTGTTAGCAAAAACTACGCAAATTCTTTTGCGAATAAAACAAAGAAAGGAAAACAATATTTTTTTCACTTTTTTATCATTCTTTCATTTGATTGTAAGTTGGCATATCAACTAAAATCTCAAGAAATGCGTGTAAGCTTGTTCCTGCTAATACATACAATCTCTCTCTCTCTCTCTCTCTCTCTCTCTCTCTCTCTCTCTCTCCAATTACAATTCGTGACTCTCTCCTGACAGATAATGTCTCACATCTCATGATTTTTGCAATCCGATCATTTTGCAGTGTCGTTGAAAGTAGAAGCAGGGAGTATCACCTTAGCCTCAGGTGGTCTATAAATTGAACGAACTTTCAATACTGAATTCCTTCTGGGAAGATGAACATGGAGCATAGAGACTTCCTTTCCCCACAGACCCGGAGGACCTGCCTGGTGTAGATCAAGCAAAAGAAAAAAAAAAATGTAACTGGTTGAAGTTGATGGCATGTAGTTTTAGAAACAATGTGATATATTTTGAAATTCATAAATAGTAAATTTTGCAGTTGTAACTATTTCAAATGGAAATTGTCATTATTATTTCCATTGCTTTCTTCGGAAATTACGGGGAAGACCAAGATGACATAAATTAACTTTAGATACGATTTGTATCTGAGACTAAGAGGACTGTAGTATGAAAATTTTGAATTCCATTGTTATTTATACATACATTCATTCATCCATACATACAAGCATATATGTAAGAGGATAGGAATGGCTTTATGCGCATATATGTAAGAGGATAGGAACACCTTTATGCGCATATATGTAAGAGGATAGGAATGGCTTTATGCGCATATATGTAAGAGGATAGGAACACCTTTATGTGCATATATGTAAGAGGATAGGAATGGCTTTATGCGCATATATGTAAGAGGATAGGAACACCTTTATGTGCATATATGTAAGAGGATAGGAACACCTTTATGCGCATATATGTAAGAGGATAGAATACTTTTGCATAGAGCATGTTAGAGGATAGGGAACAATTTTATGCATATGTAAGAGGATAGGAATACCTTTATGCGCATATATGTTAGAGGATAGGAACACCTTTATGTGCATATATGTAAGAGTATAGGAACACCTTTATGCGCATATATGTAAGAGGATAGGAATACCTTTATGCGCATATATGTGAGAGGATAGGAATACCTTTATGCGCATATATGAAAGAAGATAGGGATACCTTTATGCGCATATATGTAAGAGGATAGGAATGTCTTTATGTGCATATATGTAAGAGGAAAGGAATGTCTTTATACGCATATTTGTAAGAGGATATGAGTGTCTTTATATGCACATATGTAAGAGGAAAGAAATGTCTTTATAAGCATATATGTAAGAGGATAGGAGTGTCTGTATACGCACATATGTAAGAGGAAAGGAATGTCTTTGTACGCATATATGTAAGAGGATAGGAATGTCTTTATACGCATATTTGTAAGAGGAAAGGAATGTCTTTATAAGCATATATGTAAGAGGAAAGGAATGTCTTTATAATTATACATGTAAGAGGAGAGGACTTTCTTTATATGCATATATGCAAGAGGATAGGAATGGCTTTATGTACATATATGGAAGAGGATAGGAATATATGTAGAGGTATGCGCATATATGTAAGAGAATAGGAACAATGTCTTTATCTGCTTATTTGTAAAAGGGAAAGAGGTGTCTTTATACATTACATACATAAGAGGAACACTTTTATGCACATATATGTAAGAGGATAGTGTACTTTATGCACATATATGTAAGAGAATAGAAATGTCTTTATGCGCATATATGTAAGAGGAAAGGAATGTCTTTATATGCATATATGTAAGAGGAAAGGAGTGTCTTTATACGCATATTTGTAAGAGGAAAGGAATGTCTTTATAAGCATATATGTAAGAGGAAAGGAATGTCTTTATACACATATTTGTAAGAGGAAAGGAATGCCTTTATAAGCATATATGTAAGAGGAAAGGAATGTCTTTATATGCATATATGTAAGAGGAAAGGAATGTCTTTATACACATATATGTAAGAGAGAAGAATGTCTTTATACGCATATATAATATTATCTTTAATGCATATGAGGAAAGGAATGTCTTTATACGCATATGTGTAAGAGGAAAGGAATGTCTTTATATGCATATATGTAAGAGGAAAAGAAAGTCTTTATGCGCATATGTGTAATAGGATAGGAATGTCTTTTTATGCACATAATATTATGCAAGAGGAAAGGAATGTCTTTATACGTATATGTGTAAGAGAATATGAATATTTTAGGACCCCATAGACGTTACAGACTGGGAGTGGATCAGATAGATATATATATATATATATATATATATATATATATATATATATATATATATATATATATATATATATATATATATATATATATATATATATATATATATATATGTGTGTGTGTGTGTGTGTGTGTGTGTGTGTGTGTGTATTAGTACTATTCTTTAAATTACATTGTTATTTTCCGTACAAAAAATACAAGTTTATGATAATATTTTCAATAATATTTCAATTTTCCTTGTATAAATTAAAAATTTTGTGTACAAAAAAGTTGAACATTCTACTCTTACTTGGCTACAGAAACGTAGGTTTAAGGGCCTATTCTGCTTTAACGGATTACAGACCTGTTGTATACTAAGCTATATACGACAAGATTCTGTGTGTGCAACATAGTTACTTTTTATCTTTGTAAACTCGTGTTGTATAACTTGAATAATTGCTTTACATGTCTCTGGGATTCTATGGCCCAAGGAACGACTAGTGGCGCCGAAGCGAAGTGTGTCCAGCAACCTCTTGTACAGTGATGTTGTTTGTCTCATACAAGTGTGTTTTTTTTATCTCCAAGAGAGAAGGCCATATATAATAATCCATCTATTACATGCTCGTCCATTCTCACCTAATTAAACCAGTCACCAGGGTAAAGGATTTCAATTCATTAAATAAATAAGCATGAGATCATTTCATTTCTCTCCATACTAAATAGCAAATATATATATTATTATATATATATATATATATATATATATATATATATATATATGTATGTGTGTGTGTGTGTGTGTGTGTGTGTATGTGTATATATATATATATATATATATATATATATATATATATATATATATATATATATATATATATATATATATATATATATATATATATATATATATATATATATATATGTATATATATATATATATATATATATATATATATATATATATATATATATATATATATATATATATATATATATATATATATATATATATATACCTCACCCTTCTCTCCTATTTTTTCAAACTGATTTATCATAAGCGCCATTTCTTGAATTTCCTACGACGTTCAGTAAACTCTCCAAGAACTCAACATCTGCCGACATCTCTGCCGGGTTACGTAGCTGGATGTTGAAACTGAAGTAAATCTTGAGATCACGCCATAGACGTGGAGGCTTCCGGCCACCTGAACTAAAAACGGAAGCCTGTCGAACCTGCCAACGGCAGGTTGCGAGCTGCTCGGAGAGGCCGACGGACTCCGCCCACTTTTGGTCGGAGGAGAACACCATAGACAGTGAGGTTTACTTCCGGTTCAGACGACCGGATCCGGCGATCGTAACGTCTACGGTGCCCTGTATGTGTAAGAGGATAGAAATGAGTCTATCAGACATTATCCCCTTCAGACACCTAGAATTAGTGACTCCTGTCATGATAAACACTTTGTTGGTCACTTTTCACTTCTTTGAGGTCAGTTGAAATGTTATTCCATAGGACTGTTCAAACTGGTTTTACAAGACTCAAACTCAATCGCTCTAAGAAACAACTGATATAACATCCAGTGTGTAGTTGGTAATTTCTAGGAAATTCCCCTTCGACTCTTGAATTAAGTACAGTGCTGTTTTATTCAAGTAAATATATTTTTGTGTAAAAATTAATTTCACAGAGCTCTGTCTTTTGTCAACGCTTTGTTCCACCCAAGGATAGAGACAGCAATGGCGTACAAAATGAAAATCATGTCTTGTTCAAATGCTCATCCTATTTTGATGATGTCCCTGCATTTTTATTGTCGAATACCAACATCAGGAACAATATATTATCATTTAGTTTCGTCTTTACATAATCTTGAATTTTTCAGAAAATAAACATTATTTAAAACAATCTTTGAAGTAACGCCATTTCTATCAGACATAACATTAATAACCGGATGCCATTACTGAGTAATGAGGCTGTGTTAGAATAACCGTAAAGCTTATTAAAATCGTTTCTGTGTTGCTGGGCACTTTTCCAACAAAGGTCCATTTTTCTATCTTTCACTTACTCTACGGGTGAGTAAATAGGATTAAATGTCATGTCTCCGAGAATAAAGCGAGAGAAAATTGCTTGAAACAGGAATTTAATATTCAGAAAAACACTGTCAGATTCGAAGGAAATCTTGTCGGAATGTTTCGGCCGAATTCCAGTTATTCAGAGAGAGAGAGAGAGAGAGAGAGAGAGAGAGAGAGAGAGAGAGAGAGAGAGAGAGAGAGAGAGCGGTTAATATTATTATGCAAGAAAATCTCTCATTTCCAGTTCTTCAGCCAAATAATGAGGTTTCAAATGCAGCATTGCAAAACTCACTGTATTTTATATAATGAAAAGTAATAATTGAGACAGGAGAGAGAGAGAGAGAGAGAGAGAGAGAGAGAGAGAGAGAGAGAGACTGACCAATAGCATATTTGCATTGTGAATTGGCATTACAATATTGACGGAGAGAAATTCCCCTAATGAATGCAAAAGATCTGCGATAAATAATTGAACAACAAAGAATCGCTAAAGGAGTGTACAAGTTTCTGCCTTTGTATTTCGTTATGGGATATTGGGAAGCGGTTCCTTTATGCTCAAACTACTTCTTGTCATTATTTCAGGAAAAGTTGGTATTAATTCTACAGCATTCTACCACAAACTGTAAAGGAGACATTCGTTTATGGAAAAGTGATGGTCCATTCTTTGCTGTTATGTAAACATGCTTGCATGGACATGCCTATTTTGTTCCTAGAGAACTGGCCAGTTCAAGTATACCCTATTACTGTATCTACAGAAACCTTAACGAGCTCATTACAGATGTACTCTATCAGAGGTCTTCTTTGTACTACAGCTTAAGTAATGGAAATTGATTCATTTTGCAATCCACTATTACCTATACGTTATGGTTTTGGTCAAAAGGCAGGCGTAGATAACGCGGAGAAGATGATTAACACAATGCCAGCCGGTTTTCGATTTAGTTTTACAGACTGATGCTGTGCAAAACGGTTCTACACACGCAGAGCAACCTTCATTCAACATTAGTTACAATCTGAATATGACAGGGACTTAATAAGTCTTTCTTCATTCCACTTCCTTTATTTCAAGAAAAGTCTAATTAGTATATATGTATATATATATATATATATATATATATATATATATATATATATATATATATATATATATTTATATGTGTATATATACATATACATACACACATATATATATTTGTTGTGAACCACTCTTGGGATCATCAGGTTCTTTAAAACAAAAATATCCTGACAGAGAAAAGACTGGCAGAAATTGGGGCAGACAGAGGAGGAAGGAGCTAAACAAAACCAAAAGGTGGCCTTAAAACTAATTTATTTACAAAAATTACAGTTTATACAAATGAGTCAGGTTCAAAAGAAAAGTTAAAAAATTTACAATACAAAGATGAGTCAGCAGAAATAATGCTTACACAAAAGGATCAGTACCAAAAATAAAGCCAGAGTAATTAAACATTATAAATAACACAAGCAGCACAATAAACACTACATGAGCAAATCAATAAACATTTCATGAGCAGCATAATAAACATGAGCATGTGAACAGCACTTAAATGATCAAATTCATAATCAGTAAAAATAACATGAGCAACACATTTAATAGTAAATTACATTAAATAGAGACAACAAAAGCAAAAACCCCACATGTCCACAATAATCATGAAAAACATCGCTAAATACACATTATTGCTGTCAAGAAGAAATAACCATAACAGGGTTAAACATACGAAATCACAACAGGGCTCACAAATACAAACAACAGACCAAACCGTGGCAATAACACCGGCCAGCTACCAAAACTGAAACTACTATAGAAATCGTTGAAAATATCAAAACAAGTAAGCTGCCACAACAGACATATGGAAAAAAACAAAATACGAAGCCAACGCAGACAAACTCGTGTTGTTGGACAGCCACTTTGATGTTAATTCTTTGAACACAGATGAACTCCGGAGTTGTCGAGATTTTCTTTACGTAACTTACAAAACGCAAAGAATTCAGAGGTTGTCGAGACAGCCACATTAGACGAACCCACACACAGACAACTCAGAGCTGTCAGACAGCCACTTGCTGGTAACAGATGAAGCCACACACAGATGAACTCAGAGGAGTTATATTGCGGAAACAGCCATTTACAGGCAACGGACGAACTTACACAGTTGAACTCGGGAGTTGTCAAACAGCCACTTACTGCCAACGGATGAAGCTAAACAGAGACGAACTCAGGAGGTTGTCGAAACAGCCACTTGCTGCCAACGGACGGGCCACGCACACAGATGAACTCAGGGAGTTGTTGAGACAGCCACTTGCCGCCAACGGATGAAGCCACACACAAACGAACTCAGGGGAGTTGTTGAGACAGCCACTTGCTGCCAACGGACATACATGGCCAAACACTGATGAGGTTGCTCCAAAAGATGTGGATCCAGAAAAAGTCGTCCATCCAAAACAGACTCTCAGGTAATCATACCTGCTGCTGCTCCAAAACTGACCCCCAGGTAAGAATACCTGCTGCTGTTACCCAACTGCTGACTCCTCACTGCTACGAACCTGACTGACGAAGTCTGACACAATCCGACAGACATCAATTCACCTAATCAAAAAAACAAGAACAGGATAACACGTTAACAACCATACCAAGGGAACAATTGGCAAACGATTGTCCCAGAAATAAACAACTGCATATATATATATGATATATAATATATATATATATATATATATATATATATATATATATATATATATATATATATATATATATGTGTATATATATATATGATATATATGTGTGTGTGTGTGTGTGTGTGTGTGTGTGTGTGTGTGTTCTTTTTGCAAAGCGTCGAATATGCAATTTTTCAGCTATTTAAGTCGTCTGCATCGACGGTGGTTTTAACACTGACTTCTTATTTTAGCAAAAATTAAAGTCTGTCTCTCTCACCTTTTATTCAATGTAGGTGAGAACAAGTTATATGCAGCACACAAAACTTAAACTACAATATATATATATAAATATACAGTATATAACCTATATATTATATATATATATATATAATACTAATATATAGAGTTCTGCACGATATATATATATATATATATATATATATATTATATATAAATATATACTATATATAAAATGACTATATATATATATATATATATCAGCCATCATATAATATATACAAAGATATATATAACATATATATATATATATATTAAATATATATATGCCCTATTTATATATGCATATACATATATATAAATATACTATGTATAAAATATACTATACATATATATATATATATATATGACATTTAATATATATATATATATATTGAGTTGTATATATTGTATATAATATATATATATATACATACATATATATATATATATTTTATTTGTATATATATTGATATATATATTATATATATATATATATATATATATATTTATATATATATATATATATATATATATATGAATATATATATATACTATATATAAATATATATATATATATTATATATATATATATATATATATATATATATATACATACTACATATAAATAATATATATATATATATATATATATATATATATATATAGAAAATATATATATATATGGATATATATTTATCCTATATAAGGTTATTATATATATTCTTATATAAATATATATATATATTTAAATATGTATATATATTTATTATATATATATATATACCATATATTCATATATAAATGATAGATAAATATATATATATATATTTATATATATATATATATGTATATATATACTGTATATGTATATATATATATATATATATATATATATATATATATATATAATATATATGTATAACATATATATATATATATATACATATATATATATATATATATATATATATATATATATATATATATATTTATAAAAGAATAACACCTCCTTTATGTAATGTTTGTAACTTACCTTCAGGCAGAAAAAACTCTCCGCAAGTTCCTTCATGTGCTAAGCATAAATATAGTTTATCAGTTTCTGCATGTATCTTGTGCTTCATGTGAGCCTAACTCTCTCATTCCATTTGCTTGGAAATTCCCTGTTTTATCTTTAGAATTTCCCTTAATAATAATAATACTCTAACCATTGTTCCAAATATTAATTTTTCTTTTAATAGTACTTGTGGCAATTAGTTTATTCAACACTCTTTATTTCTTTTTGAGACATAATGGTCGTAAAAAAAAAAATCATAAAATTAGGTATAATTTTGGATGTGAGTAAAACGTCAGGTGTTCTTTAGTTATTTTGTGCCATTTACAAGACAAATTTGTTATTTAAACCATAACCTGAAGATATCAATTAAAAGCAAAACCAATTGAAATTACATTCAGTGTTGACAGGGAGGATATATTAGAAATTTCAAGATGGGATGATAAGGAATGGGTACCTTTATGCAATTTCTTTCTGTAATCATCGTAGGTATAACCTTTATTTTTATGCAGTGACATTTGCTAACAACAACTGGTCTTAACTACTTAAAAATTACTTTAAATACCAAATACTTAAGCCCCTGTAATTGATCTCTGTTAAAGGGTGTGGCAATAATATCTCAGAGAAACGCTATATTATAAAAATTAATGTTATATATGTATCTATATATTGAACTATATATATATATATATATAATATTAGGATGTATATATATATATATATTCAGTATATATGTGTATATATATATACTATAATATATATATCATATGATGTATATATATTAGATATTGCATAAATTGAGAACATATGTTGAGGCTGTAACAATCTTGAGTTGTTTTTGACAGTATTTTTTAACATCTTTTGTAAAAATGTCCTTTAAAGTAGTGAATTTCCTATCACAAGACTGAATTACCGGCTATTGATATAACTTGTTCTTGGTTAGACATTAATTTGCCATTTATAGATTAATACTTTATGAGTGAGAAGCTCCTCACTTTCTTCCAACATTCATTTGCAACTATAGAGAGAAAACTTGTATCTTTTCAAAAACTTTGATAAGCAACTTTGCATTTTTCTAAACAAGAACTTATTTGTAAACCTAAAGATTTCAGTGTCCTTCTATAACTATTTAGTGGGTTTTATGCTTTTGTTCTTAACAAGGATACTTTACTATAATAGCTTATTATCACTTGAGAATCTCAAAAAAAAAAAAATTAAGTTTCCTTCTGTGATGCTGTAATAATGATCTTTTAATAAAGATAATTAGGTAAAAATATGAAATTCTTTAGTGAATTCTAGTTTCATTTGGTGACAATAAATTACTCATGATTCATTTTGATTTTCTTTTTTATTTGGAGTTATTTTCAAAAAGTCATACTTTCGCATTGGACGTAATTTTTCATGGTTGTAATAGAATTGTAAATAATATTTTGATCATTATTTCCCTCAGGGTAATTTAGCTATCCTGAAATTGTTCGCAATTAACATGGATAATTCGCAGAATATTTACATAGCTGGGGAAGTTAAAAGCATAACTCATAAAAGATATTTCAACCCCTTTCTCTTGCTAATCTCGCGAGAAATTCGTGTCTTCGTCGCTTCCTACCGCCGGAAACCTGATTTTTACGCAAGTATATCAGCATTTGATCAAAGATATATGTTTTAAGATATATCTCTATTTAACGACGAGCTTTTTATCGGACGTTCGCCACTTTGTCATAGCCAAATAGTTTTACCCTTGCATTTGCATATTTCATCGAACCATTGTGACTTTCCAGTTATTTTTTAATTACGAGATATAACTTTGCTCCTAATTTTATTTTGGATTTTTTATATTTTCAATGTCTTACTGTAACTGATTAAGGCCTCGTGTTTTTGAGAGTTTAAAGACTATGTTGGGTGATTTTTAGAATCTTGGAATTTAAGATATTGGGAGGACAAATTTGTTCAAGCATAGGAGTTTTGAAAGGAAAGGAAAAGCAAATTCTTGAGTTACAGAGAATGTGAGACTTTTCATTCGAATGGCAAATTTCACTGAATATAACTTTAATCATTAATATCCCTTAAAGGCAGAGATTAATACAATATACGGGTAGAAGATTATTGTTTGTATATTTTGCATACAAGAAAGAATTGTTTTCTTCAAGTGCCTGGAAGCATCTTTTAAAGATTTTTAATTAACCAATAATATCTGAAGATCTCCTATGACTCACTATCTGTACAACAAAGAATTTATTGAGAATAGACTTAGTATCTAGTATAAGTAAACAGAATAGTTTTACCAGACCACTGAGCTGATTAACAGCTCTCTAGAATGGCCTCTGGATTAGATTATTTACGTGCTAATTATGAAACCAATAAAACCCCTTAACAACAAACCTACAGCTTTTTTTGGAATCACTGGACATTATGGCGAGAAATGAATTTCTCACCAGTTTAAATCCTCTAAACTCTTCTTCATCCTAAATCATTTTATTTGAATCAACTCCATGGTAATTTCTTAATGTTTGTTCTAAAGCCGATTCAACCAACGATCGTTAGCTGTTAATTTCCAGATCTATCTGGAAGGGAAAAGCTACCACTGCCAAACATTTATAGAATAGTGCTTGCTATTACAGTTAAAATATTTTATCAAATTAACCAGTCATTGTCAGATATAATCTAATTTTGAATGATGTTTCCAGTTTGACAGGCTGTTCAATAACATTACATTTATTCGATTTTTAATTTGTAGTTATAATCATACATCCACGATTATCAGTCAAATTTATCTGGATAAATCATGTAAAATATCAGCAAATTGCAATAAGATGTTTTACCTTCTAAAACTTCCTTGTGATGGTTTCTTTAAAAGTTTAAATTTCATATCTTATTATGTATTCAATATTTATAAATATATATATAGATATATATATAAATATATATATATATCCTGTATATATATTATATATATATAAATATATATATAATATATATATATATATATATTTTCATGATGTTGCCTTTGTAATACGATATCCTCCTATAATTTTGACATATTTACTTTTTTTTCATGTGTTATGTTTAATGATAATGATTGTTGAAGTGTCATATTTAGTTTGACATCAGATCTCAAAAGAACTAATGATTTACTTACAAAGCGTAATTTAGAATTGTTATTATAAATTTTAATAGTAACGTAGAGATAGAACGAATATCTTTCTTGGTAAAAGCGTAGTATGTGAACACGTGTGTGTCCACCAGGGCTTGTTTCATTTCAGTTGTCATCAGTTGAGATAAGAGGAGCGCTTTGTTTTGGGTTAATGATGACAGCTTTTTTGAAAACAAACGCCGATTCGTCCCATACGGGCTCAAGATCGAGTGATTTCACGTTGTTGCATGTTTTGTTTGAGTCACGTTCGCCACTTTGAGAGAAAGAATACGTGTCCTGATCAATTACGTCATGTTTTGTAAGATGCGTTCAAAACGTTTTGCTGGGATGATCGTAAAATTCCTTCTAGAAGCTTCTCCATTGTATCTATGGTTAAAACGCTTTAATGACGTCACCTCCTTGCTTCTAGAACTTTTTGTATCTCGCACCCAAAATGCTTTAATGACATCACATAATTGTTTCACTATTACTGGAATCCTAAAATTTGTTTCATTCTGATTTCTGAGACCAGTCGATTTGGTTCCATATCTCTCTCTCTTTCTCTCATTCCTAATTAGGAAGATTACTTTAACGTAATTTTTGTGGTCACTTTTAACATTAACTTTTGAGATCTGAATTTAGCAAAGTTATTTAGTCCGTAACGGCGCCTGGTAAAAATTGTTTGTAAACATGTGTAACGCAGCTGCAGCAAGTGATTTACAGAGGTTTTCACAAGTTGTGTAAGGTAACGTGAAATTTTACTTATTGATACCATGGTATGATAAGTTAGGAGGTTATGGTGTGATAAGTTAGGAAATTTTGAACAAGTGAAATCATTATTGATAAATCTTGTGTATTTTTGTGTTTTTTCTGTTTACAATTTCTTTATATTTTCACATTTTTTATGTTTGTGATGTAACATTTATTTACATAGCATTGTAAATATTTCTTGGTAATTTAACATTGCATACTTAATTTAACATTGCATACAATTTAACATTGCATACTTAATTTAACATTGCATACTTGATTTCATTTATTGAGATTTTCTTTTTAAATCTTGAGTAATTCTTGATAGTTTAAATTTTGCTTGATTAATTTAAATTCCTGATAAAGTTTTTGTGTGAATTAGTTTTGTTTCATAATTTAATTCAAGAATTCATTGAGTTTTGTGTTATTTTCAACTAATAGTAAATTTTTTCAGATTGTGAATTCTAATTAATTGTGAATTCTAATTATAAACTTTGAATCTGAAAATAAATTTTTGTATTTAACATTTTTAGAAAACAGTGTTTCATTTATTGACCACCAGTGAATAGGATTGATTGTGTGTGCATAAGGCAAAGTGATAAACATGTTTTGTTCTTTTAGTTTTGCTAAAGTGAATTAAGACCAGGGAAACAGTTAGAGTTTTTTGATGGAGTGATGCCCCTTCTACTCTAGAATATTTCTAGTTTAATTTTTGATACCTCACACATATTCTGACGACTTAGTTTGATTTTCAAGTGATTGATAAATAAGTTTTTCTTAAGGGATCACTGTTACCTTTAGAGTACTCAGTCGTAACAATTAATGTTATGAGAGTTCAGGTATCTGGCTGAAGTGAGGTATATTTTGAATTTTGAGATTAGTTGTGTAATAACCAGGTACTTGATACGCATCGTGACATTATATTGTTTGGTGCCCACCCAGAGACCCGTGGAACAAAACAAAATATCACTCATGGTTTATGGTTTATACTGGTGGTGTTAAGGATATATTTTGATAGGAGAGTGACCACATAGTTATTTTTTGCTTTGTATTGTGAATTATTTAGTTGAGTAACTTAGAGAAAATGGCTCTGTTCAATTTTCAGAGGTTTTTAGCAGCTCCTTCCATCCAAGAGTTATCTGAATCCAACCTGACTAAGGCACAGTGGATTGCTTTAGCAGTAGCATGTGGGGGAGTAATGTGTCTAGTGGTATGATTAAGGCACAAATCAAATATATTGCAATCAAAATTGATGGACACTGGTAAAACTTAGATGAAGAGTTAGGAGAACTGCAAGAGAACTGAATGCAGCTGAGGCAGAATTTACAGATAAACATGAGCAAAAAAGAACGAAAAGTGATGCAGAAGCAGAACTTAGACGTATAGAAGCAGAAGAAAACCTGATTAAGCTGAGGATTCAGGCTGAAAGAGAAAATGCAAGCAGAAGAGAAATGTTGAACAAAAGAGAAAAGAAAAGGAAAAAGAGAAGAAGAAAAAGCAGCAGAAGAAGAAAAAATCGAAAAAGCAAACAGAGAGAAAAACGAAGACATGAAATTGGAGTTAATAAAAAGCTCGAGTCACATTACCTGTAACACCAAATCACTAACCTATCAAGGTAATTCAGACCCTGTATTTGATGTAGTAAGAGTGCAGAAATTAATTCCAAAATTTACAGAAGAAGCTCCAGATGAGTTTTTGATCACTTTGAAAAAGTGGCTTCAGGTATGGGATGGCCAGAGGATAAATGGTCGGTCTTGTTACAGAGTGTTCTCATTGGTAACAGGAAGAAGTGCCTATGTTACCTTATCAGCTGATCAGTGTAAAGAGTACAAGGTACTCAAACATAATGTGCTAAAGTTTACCAGATGACCCTGAATATTATAAATGAAAGATTCAGATCTTTGAGAAAGGATGACAAGATAACTTTCTTGGATTATGCCTACAAAGTAAGAAGATGTTTTAAACGATGGTTGGGAGGCTGCTAAGTTAAATCTATGGACAACTTGAGGAGTTAGTAGTCCTAGAACAATATCTTAGAGGAATTCCTGAACACATAAGAGCCTATTTAAGAGAGAGAGAGGTTAAGAAACTTGACAAAGCTGCTACATTGAGTGAAGATTTTAATATAATTTCTAGCAAAAGAAATTATAATGTCAAGTACCAGAACCAACAACATACAGGTTTCAGATCTCATCACAAATTTCAGAACATTACAACTGGAAATCCTTCTAGTGGCTATGCCAATACAAAGTCAGGTAACACCCCTCAGCAATTGAATGTTAAATCCTCATCATCCAGTCTGTTCTCAAGACAGATACAGAAGACTAATGTTGTCTGCTACAAGTGTGGAAGAGTAGGACACTACCAGTCGAGATTGTTATCAGACACAACAGCAGACCAAACCAGTTGGTCAAGTGGTTAAAGGTAACCAGGTGAAGCAAACTACGAAGAGCAGTGTGGGAAAGACTGAGACTAAACAAGCAGAGTGTTTAGCAACCAGTGGAAATGTAACTTCAAGCAGTGAGTGGCTGAGCAGCTTGGAGGCTTTTAAGCCATATAGGCCTATCTATGAAGGTACACTGACAACTCAAGGAGGAAGTGTGCAGGTACCAGTCAAGGTATTACGTGATACGGGGAGTAACCATAGTGTGGTAGTTCAGTGGTGCTCACCCACAGCTGGAGAACAGAATCTCACCGAGATTCAGTTATTTTGAAGGGTATAGGAGGAGAAGAGGTAACTCCTATATGCCGCTTGCATTTGTCCTGTGAATTGGTGACAGGAAATGTTGATTTTGCTGTAAAGGACTCACTAGCTGTTAAAGGTGTACATGTTTTACTGGGTAATGAAGTTGGTGGTGTACCATTTGTTCCTTGTCCTATAGTGACAGACAAACCATTAAGGATTAATCCTACAGTTGATTTAGAGAAGAAAACCCCACCTGTTTCCAAGTTGTGTAACTACCAGGAGTATAAGAGAACTATGTCTGCAAGTGAAGATACTGAGGATTTACCTGCACCAGAAGAATCAAGTGAAGGATCTCTAAGATTAGAAGAACTGTTCCAGGAAAGTGAAGTTTCCCTAGTGTTAGTAATGAAGAGATTTCCCAAAGAAGAAGGGGATCTGTTGTTATTAATGAAGAGACTCCCAGTAGTCAAAGTGTTCTGAAGATAGTAGTGAAACTACAGAAGCAGAGTTAGCAGATATGGAAGTTCAGCCCTTGAAGTTGGTCAAGTGACAAGAGAAGCTAATGAAACTGCAGAAGAGGGATACAACGTTGGCTGATTTGTTCTTCAGAGTTGTTGATCAAGAAGAGATGCAACAAACCTCCACCTGTTATTATCTAAAGGAAGGATTGCTAATGAGGAAGCATCGACCTGCAGATATACCAGGAAATGCTGAATGGATTGAATATCATCAAATTTTGATTCCATATCCATTACAGAAACAAGTTGTAGCAGTAGCGCATGAAGTCTGGACATATGGGAATCAGGAAGACTGTTGAGAAGATTATGAAGTATTTTTCTGGCCTGGACTTCACAAGGACGTTAGCAAATTTTGCAGTGTGTGTGTCACACATGCCAGATAGCTGGAAAACCGAATGAAACCATTCAGAAAACCCCTACATCCCATAGAAGTTAGAGGAGAACCCTTTAGCAAAGGTAATTATAGATGTGGTTGGGCCACTTCCGAAAACAAAAAAAAAGGAAATGAATATCTATTAACATTAATGTGTCCAGTGACTAGGTATCCTGAGGCGATTCCTGTAAGAGTATAAGTGCAAAGGTAATTGCTGAGAAGTTGGTGGAGTTTTTTCTCCAAGTTTGGAATACCAGAAATTGTGCAAAGTGATAGAGGAACGGACTTTACTTCAAAATTATTCCAGGATGTGATGAACTTGTTAGGAGTAAAACAACAGTTATCAACTGCTTATCATCCAGAGACTCAAGGAGCCTTGGAAAGGTTCCACCAGACATTGAAAAGTATGTTAACTAAGTATTGTAATGAATCAGGAAGAGAATGGGATGCTGGTTTACCTTTAATGTTATTTGAAGTTAGGAATGCTTATCAAGAAAGCATGGGATGTTCACCAAATGAAATGATTTTTGGTCGAGACATTAGAGTCCATTGAAGATTCTTGCAGAGATTGGGAAGAAAATCAAGAGGAAATCCAAGGAGATTATGTGAAGAACTTGAGGAAAAGGTTAAGAGAAATTAGAAAATTCTCTTTAGAAAATTTGAAAATAAGTCAAGAGAAAATGAAAAGGAAATATGATGCTAAAACTATGCTAAGAAATTTTAGTATTGGACAGCAAGTTCTAGTGTTCTTACCAGTGAAAAGATTTCCCCTTACCAATAAGTTTCAAGGTCCTATAGGATAATAGAAGTTAAGTGATCACCGCCTTATGTGATTGAAACACCAGGAAGAAGAAAACGACAGAGAAGATACATGTGAATCTTTTGAAACCTTACTTCTCAGAGACTAAAACTGAAACAGTGTCAATAACACAAACAACTTCATCTACAGAGGACGATGATGGCTACAGAATTGGGAGCTGAAAACAAGATGAACAATTCTTCAATATTAGAAAATTTGGAAGATAAACTAAAACATCTGAGTGTTGAGCAAAGTTAGTGAATTAAGTGAAGTTATTCAAAGTTTCCCTGAAATTTTTACAGATGTACCTAGGCGTTGCCAATCTGACAAAGCATGAGATAAAAGATCAGAGAAGATGGAGAACCTTTTAAAATGAGAGCTTATCGCTTATCACCGTTTTCATCGAGATGTTTTGAAGAAAGAAGTTGAATATTTGTTGCAGCATGGATTAGCAGAACCCAGTTCAAGTCATTATAGTTCTCCTTGTGTGTTAGTGAAGAAACCAGATGGCTCATTTAGGATGTGTACTGATTATAGGAAACTGAATTCCATCAGTGTGGCTGACAATTATCCCTTGCCTCTTATTGATCAATTACTTGATAATATTGGGCAAGCCAAATTTGTTTCAAGATAGACTTGTTGAAAGGATATTATCAAATTCCCTTAGATGAGAATGCTAAGTTGCTGTCAGCTTTCATTACTCCTTTGGACTGTATCAATACACTGTTTTGCCGTTTGGTCTGATGAATGCACCTGCAACATTCCAGTGAGTGATGGATCAACTACTAGGATCAATAGAAGGAGTAGGTGTATACCTTGATGACATTGTGATTTATTCTAATACATGGGAAGAACATCTGAAGATATTAAGGAAAGTGTTCAAGAAACTTCGGGAAGCAGGACTAACAATCAACTTACAAAAAAGTGAGTTTGGAAAGGCAACTGTACAGTATCTAGGATTTGAAGTTGGAAAAGGCCTTCTGCTCCTATTGATGCTAATGTAGAAGGTATCCGTAAGGCTACCCCCACCTACTACAAGAGAAACAGCTACAAAGATTTTTGGGCATGGCTGGATTTTCGTCGACTCTGTCCAAATTTCTCAGCCATAGTAGCTCCCTTAACTGACTTAACCAGTCCTAAAAAGAAAGTTTGATTGGACTCCAGAATGTCAAGAATCATTTGAGAAGGTTAAAGCCATATTAACTTCAAGACCAGTGTGCTTCAAGCTCAGACTTCAATAAAAGTTCGTGATACAAGTTGATGCATCCGACTGTGGAATTGGAGCTGTTCTACTTCAAGAAGATGACAACAGAATCTTACATCCAGTATGTTTCATGTCTTCAAAGTTGAAAAAGCACCAGAAAACTTACTCAACAATCGAAAAAGAAACATTAGCATTAATCACAGCATTGAAAAAGTTTGAAGTGTATGTGAACCGACCTAGGAATGAAGAAATTTTAGTATTGTCGGATCACAACCCAATCTCATTCATCAATAAGATGAAAAATAATAATATCAGACTGACCAGGTGGTCTTTATAGGAGTACAACCATATAATGTAAAAAGTTAATCACATTTCAGGAAAAGATAATGTCATAGCAGATTAATTATCCCATTGTGAATCGTTGGATTCAAACCATATATAAGTAATCTTCTCGGGGAGGAATTTCATGATGTTGCCTTGTAATGCGTATATCCTCCTATAATTTTGACATATTTACTTTTTTTCATGTGTTCTGTGTAATGGTAATGATTGTTGAAGTATCATATTTAGTTTGACATCAGATCTCAAAAGAGCTAATGATTACTTGATAGCGTAATTTAGAATTGTTATTATAATTTTAATAGTAACGTAATTTAGAACGAATATCTTTCTTGGTAAAAGCGTAGTATGTGAACACGTGTGTGTGTCCACCAGGGCTTGTTTCATTTCAATTGTCATCAGTTGAGATAAGAGGGAACGCTTTGTTTTGGGTTAATGATGACAGCTTTTAAAAACAAACGCCGATTCGTCCCATACGGGCTCGAGACGAGTGATTTCATGTTGTTGCATGTTTGTTTGAGTCACGTACGCCACTTGGAGAGAAAGAATACGTGTCCTGATCAATTACGTCATGTTTTGTAAGATTGCGTTCAAAAAGTTTTGCTGGGATGACGTAACTATCCTTCTAGAAGCTTCTCTCCATTGTATCTCGCACCCAAAACGCTTTAATGACGTCACCTCCTGCTTCTAGAACTTTTGTATCTCGTACCCAAAATGCTTTAATGACATCAATGTAATTGTTTCACTGTTACTGGAATCCTAAAATTTGTTTCATTCTGATTTCTGAGACCAGTCGATTTGGTTACCATCTCTCTCTCTCTCTCTCATTCCTAATTAGGAAGAGATTACTTTTAACGTAATTTTTTGTGGTTACTTTTAACATTAACTTTTGAGACCTGAATTTAGCAAAGTTATTTAGTTAATAACGGCACCTGGTAAAAAAGTGTGTATTGTGTAACGCAGCTGCAGCAAGTGATTTACAGAGGTTTTCACAAGTTGTGTAAGGTAACGTGAAATTTTACTTATTGATACCATGGTATGATAAGTTAGGAAGTTGTGGTATGATAAGTTAGGAAATTTTGAACAAGTGAACTCATTATTGATAAATCTTACGTGTATTTTTTGTGTGTTTTTCTGTTTACAATTTCTTTATATTTTCACATTTTTATGTTTGTGATGTAACATTTATTTACACATAGCATTTTAAATATTTCTTGGTAATTTAACATTGCATACTTAATTTAACATTGCATACTTAATTTAACATTGCATACTTGATTTCATTTATTGAGATTTTCTTTTTAAATCTTGAGTAATTCTTGATAGTTTAAATTTTGCTTGATTAATTTAAATTCTTGATAAAGTTTTTGTGAATTAGATTTGTTTCATAATTTAATTCAAGAATTCATTGAGTTTTGTGTTATTTTCAACTAATAGTAAATTTTTCAGATTGTGAATTCTAAATAATTGTGAATTTTAATTATAAACTTTGAATCTGAAAATAAATTTTTGTATTTAACATTTTAGAAAAACAGTGTTTCATTTATTGACCATCAGTGAATAGGATTGATTGTGTGTGCATAAGGCAAAGTGATAAACATGTTTTGTTCTTTTAGTTTTGCTAAAGTGAATTAAGACCAGGGACACAGTTAGAGTTTTTTGATGGAGTGATGCCCCTTCTACTCTAGAATATTTCTAGTTTAATTTTGATACCTCACATATTCTGATAGACTTAGTTTGATTTTTCAAGTGATTGATAAATAAGTTTTTTCTTAAGGGATCACTGTTACCTTTAGAGTACTCAGTCATAACAATTAATGTTATGAGAGTTCAGTATCTGGCTGAAGTGAGGTATATTTTTGAAATTTGAGATTAGTTGTGTAATAACCAGGTACTTGATACGCATCGTGACAATATATATATATATATATATATATATATATATATATATATATATATATATATATATATATATATATATATATATATAATATATATATATATATATATATATATATATATATATATATATATATATATATATATATATATATATATATAAATAAATATATATATATATATATATATAAATATATATATATGTTGATTGTGTGTGTATAATGGATGGATAGATAGATAGATAGATAGATAGATAGATATAAATATATACCTATATATGTTTATATATACATATAGATAGATAGACAGATAGCTAGATGTTTCATCGGCATGAGTACTTGCGCATCCGTGTCTATGTAAACAGCATCACATGGTACACAGAAATATCCCTCATTGCATCTTGGGAAGTTCTGCTTTAATACCACACCAGGCCTCCAACAGGAGCGTTTTGGTTCTCGGGGAAATATGGACATTTTCGAAGCAATTGACAACGCCAAACGATTTTGCCAGCCAACTGGAATGAGGGTATCAAGACGCGCAGCCTTTCCCCGATAGTCCAGGGCGCTTGTTGAGAAAGATAAAGTGTTTTATTTATCGGTGAGGAATATCGGGACGCGCTTACGCCGAGAGAGAGAGAGAGAGAGAGAGAGAGAGAGAATGCAATGCAGGGCTGGTGTTGAAAATTTGTGTTTTTTCTTCAAGACAGTTTCTTTTAAATAAACTTTTTTTATACAGCTCCAACCGTCTTCAGTGTATTAATATCATTGATAGTATAAGTGTTGGTAGAGTAAAGAATAATTGTTCATATTTACATTATCTCTTAGACATCAGTTAATGTAAGTTTATGTTATTTATGTATTTCTAATAACACCATTTCGATGAAATGAAAGACTTTTACGTTCTCAAAGTAACCAGTCTTATATCTTATATACGTTTCAACATCTAACTTTTAATATACTACTGTATGTCTGATTAGTTAATGCTATCTCCAAAGAATGTATATTTAAATATTCCTTATGGTGACTTTTTATTCTTTTTTTTTTTTTTTTGTCTTTTAGTTCGGTTTCATAAAAGCATATAGTTTCAAATCTCTAAAATCAAGCGTTATAATTTGATAAGCAGTATCTTAAAGTACTTTTTCTTAAGACAGAACAGGAGGAAATAAAACAACTTCGGTATTTACTAGTTAATGAAGACTGATGGCTTGATGTTCATGTCCGTGTTCAGTTACAGAAAATTTCACATATCAAAGGAAAATAAAGATTTATCTCAGAAATATATAACAGAACATTAACAGTTATTAAAATAATAATTGCTCAAATTGTGGGTGCTTTATATTTTGCCTACTAATAGTTAAAAAATTTGAGTGACTGAATTTTTCGAGATGCCTCAAACATTCTTCACTCTTAGGTTCAAATGGTTTATTAGTAAGGCTCTTCGGCAACTTGAAATACCATGTTAGTTCTCAGCTTGAAGGTAAATGCCCTAAAGCCAAAGGTTCCTTCCTTGGAACCTGATTACAGATTCATCTTCCGAATTTGTAATGTATGTAAGGTTGTCAGTTCGTCAGGTGTGAAAAAAAATTAATGTATTTCAACTATCATAGGAGCCTTATTCACAATACTCAGCACTTTCCGTAAGTTTTCGAAAATTGTAAATATACTTGAAGTATAAAAACCCGTAGGAGCGTTGAAATGAAGTTATCCAGAACCAAATTAAATGCTGAAATAATCTGAGCATGCATATGCAGAGGCCTTACCCCTGCAAGGATCTTTACCACCTTGTTCAGTTGTTATATCTTTGCTGAGCCGATCGGAACTAATGTTTTCCGATTTTTTCCCGGTGAAGGACGTTTCACATCTTGTTTTCTGGAGGAAGTGGTGGAGGTGAGGTGACGACCGACGGCCCGTGACTGACTATTTCAGTCAGTAATAAAGGCATGAAGACTTGAACAGTCTAAGCAGAATGGGAGATCTGTGCATTAGAACCTGGAGTCAGTAACGGCATGTGTTTTGAACTCAGGAGCTGTAGGGTGTTGCACGGAGTAGTTCAGCAGAGCCAGCTTCGTCTGGTTTGCAGCTTTGTCCGCGTTGAGAAACCCGGCTCGTGTGTTCTAGCTTCGTCCGTGCTTTATGTATAGGTTTGGCTCTGTAAAAGGTTGCAGGGAGTAGTATTTAGTGGCCTCATATATCTTATATCTGCTATACCATTTTTTCCTGAGTGCCTGGAGTGTCGCGCACTATTTACTGCAGAGGGCTTTTGGACCTAGATGTTTTTTCAGGTTTTTCTGTATTTAATGTTTATGTACTAGAGATGCAATAGTGTTTTCGTGGCTTTTTGGTAATGTCGTGTTAACCCTGTTTTTATTTTGTAGTTTATGGTCTTGTTTTGTTCATGTTGTCGCCTGTTATGAATGTGTAATTAGTTTTGAGGTCCCCTTAACTTTTCAGTGTAGCAGGACTTAACAGAAATGAATATATTTAATGTATTTACTAAGGGATTCAGAGCCAATGAAACAGTTTTTCAGCAACACCTTTTTATCAAAGCATCGGAAAAAGGTGAATGTTTGCAAGCGTATATTTTATAACCCTACCTAATTTTTGCTAGTATTATTTAGTATCTGAGTTTGATAGTTTTGATATTTAAAGAGTAAAATGAAGTCGCCGATGCCGGATACAGAAAGGGAACCTAAAACCATTCGTGACGTAAACATAATGTCACGTCATGAGGCTCCGCCCATCCACCAGGTAGGTTAAAAAGTATACCATAGTTTAACCAGACCACTGAGCTGATTAACAGCTCTCCTAGGGCTGGCCCGAAGGGTTAGACTTATTTTACGTGGCTAAGAACCAATTGGTTACCTAGCAACGGGACCTATAGCTTATTGTGGAATCCGAATCACATTATAGCGAGAAATGAATTTCTATCACCAGAAATAAATTCCTCTAATTCTTCATTGGCCGGCCGGGGAATCGAACGCGGGCTTAGGAGAGTGCTAGCCGAGTACATTATGGACCCATCCAATGAGGAACTCCACCAGGTAGGTGGTGAATGTATATGGTTACACAGTCTAGGCTTCAACAAATTCAATAATGGCCAGCAGGATATGGAATTGTACCCGTGGCTGCAAGACCACATATTTTGTGCTATGGCTTGGTACTTTCTATACAAGCGAAGACCTGTGGCAAGATTTACTATAGTGTGAATAGGTAATTATTTCTATAGTGGGCAATAGTTACTTGGCCACACCAGAAGTGTGGGCAGTAGCTGTTAGACAATCCCGTCATTTTGAGGAGTACTAAAAGTCGGACAATGTCCATGAGAGCAGGGAAGCAGTCATCACTGACATCGGTAGCGACGATGAGGACGGGGATAATGACCTCTTCCTTGGGTGACGATGAGACATTTTGTGAATAAATTATGTTTAGTGTTAGACGTTTTATTTGTAAGTTAAAGCATATTTATTAAAACACAATTATTACAACTATATATTCCTCATTTAAACAGATTTCAATATATTTTCATTTCCATACATATCAATATAGCCTAAATCGCGTTACATTTGATTGTTATTAAGTAGGTAAATAATAGCTTGCCCTCAGAATCCTGAGTCCTACCATTACCTTTTATTTGCAGTGAGTATACCAGCGCCGTTTAGGGTGCTGTGTGATATACATAAAAAACAGAAAAGTAGCAAGGGGTTACATTAACTGAAATGAGGTATCATTGCTTTTCATTTGAACTCTACTTCTAGTGACCGCTCCTGACTTGCTGCAAATAGAAAGCTATAGTGTCGAAACCTGAGGTAAAACAAAACGGATTGTCCTTTGTATTTGCGCCCTGAATAGATGTAAACAAATGAGCTACTGACTAGTTCATTATGTGGATGAATTATATACATTGAATTATTTGTAAAGTACAAACAATACGCATATCAAGAAAATGGAAGAATTCCAAGCGAACAACTTAGTCCCAACAACTGCTGTGGAAGTTGCGATGAAACCTCCACAAAATAGTAATATAATGATAATAATGATAATGAAAATAATTTAGAATGATAACGCAATCAAGGGAACAATGACAAATCCTGCTCGCCATCATTGATACTCCTGAAGCCTAAGATGGATACAATATCCAAGGCCGTGAGAAAGAGAAGGACTGCTCACTTCCCCCCAAAATTCCCCATGTAGGCGGAGCTTTACCTCCTTATTGCATCAGCAGGTGAATTACCGTAATGAGCAGGTACCTCTAAGATACGTCATCCCCTAAGTATTTACCCACGTGGAAGGCTACTCCACCCAGTTGGGTAGACCTTGTCTCTCTTGCCTTGTTAATATCAGTTAGTGAATATGCCATCACCAAGTGGGCAGAGCCACAGTGAGGAGACGTTTTCCCCATATTTAAAGCCTTCACTGTGGGAGGAGCCTCATGATGTCATAAGTAAACGTCACTATTGTGTTCAAAACCATTACGTATGATTTTGATGGCTTTGGCATAAGAAATACACCTTTACTCTGACAAGTACCAAAACTATTGAACTTGGGTACTTATTATACTTGCAAAAATTAGGTAGGGTTTTAAAATATAAACTTGCCACTTTCACCTTTATCCGATGCTTTGTTAAAAAGGTGTTGCCAAAAAAACCGTATTTCATTGGCTTTGTATCCTATAGTGGGTCCCTCTTGTATTTGATTCTAACTTTATGCACTAATTCGGTTTTGTTGTTCTTGTTCCCCCGTTTATGTGGAATGTTTATTGATTTTATGTATTGACTTCGTAATGCTGTTTTTCCGGTTACAATTGTTATATTAAACGCTTGCTTTTCCTTTATCTGATGAATTTGATGTAATTTATGATGAGTCTGCTTTGTTTAAATGGTTACGGTTGTTAAATTGAATGTTTGCTTTTGCTTGATCTGATGACTCTGATGTAATATGACTAATATAATTTAAATAATTTTAAGGTACTGATTGGTTTGTAAATATATATATATATATATATATATATATATATATATATATATATATATATATATATATATATATATATATATATATACATATATATATATATATATATATATATATATATATATATATATATATATATATATATATATACATATATACACACAATTATATATATATATATATATATATATATATATATATATATATATATATATATATATATATATATATATATATATAAATATATATATATATATATATATATATATATATATATATATATATATATATATATATATATATATATACATATATATATTATATATAATATGTATGTATGTATATATATATATATATAAAAATATAATATATTTAAATATATATATATATATATACTCTATATATATATTTAAACAATTAATTTTTTTTGAATAAATTAGTTTTCTGGTCTCTGCTTTGTGTTACTTAGGCTCCATACTTCTTGGCTGCCTCAATTGCTGCCGGATTTTTCAATTATCTTTTTTTTTTTTTTTTTTTACTTCAAGAACCTGAAGAACTCCCCCAAAAGGTTCAAATCTCCCCCAAATATCTGGAAATGTCGTACAGTAAAATCATTTTACATACCTGGCTGCGTAGCTTTGTGGCGACAAAATAAACTGATTAATTTAGCAGCGGTGGTTTTGTTGATAAATGCAGCGCTCTTGCACAGTTTATGATTGTGGAAAGATATCAGGTGTGAAAATATAAATTTTTTGCCTTTCTGGGTGTCTGATTACATATTTGTTTCTTCAGGTTATTCACTGATCAAGGAAAATTACATAGGATGACGTAAATATGAATTATCCTCAATAATCTTAATCTCAGCCTTTTCTTTAATTTAGTGTTATGATTTTCGTCAATTTGGTGTTACGATAAGCATTATCTAATAAACATATTCAAACTGAAAATTTCTAGAGAAAATTGATAAGTAAAATCAATCCTTGACACCCCTATTCCATTACGAAGGGAAACATTTAGTTTGAAGGCTTGCGCTGAACCTACATTAAATTGCTCCGCTGGCTCTTTGCAGTGTTTTAGTTCGTTCTTGCAGTCCTTTCCCGGTTCTCGGAGAGAGGTTAAAATGTTGACCCTTACCCAACGAGAAAAGTGGAAGACAATCTAGTTGCAGGCTCTCGAACCAACCGGAAGGAATTATAATACAACGTTTTAAACAGTTCGTATTCCAAATTTTTGCTTAATTTTCCACATCTCTATGTTACTGACTTCTTTGTTCTTCATCGTTATGAGTTTTATTTGAAGCATATGGTAGATTCTTTGCTGCCCAATAAGTTTAATATGATTTGTGGTGCATGATGAGACTTAGGTTGTTTAACACTAATTTCATGCTTTCTGAACCCATGTCATCTTTCTTTGGATTCTTAAAGACCAAGTGTAATTTCTTGTTATTCCGCAAACTATATTACCCTACGTTATTTGGCCTATTACCAGTGAAACTTGACCTGATACTCTATAAAACCTTTAGACGTTCTGTTAATGGAGAGTAGCTAAATGTTCTTGGGTTATGTGGTTAATACCCGAGACTGTGATCTTTGTTAAGGTCTGTGGTTAATATTCCTCTGCAAAATTATTGTTAAAAGCATGTGGTTCAGGTTACTCAACGTTCCCTTGACTGAATGTCTAGGTCTAGGTAAATGCGTCGTTTGGTTTAATTTTTATTCTTTCAGGGAAGTGGAGAGTCCTTGACCGCATTTGATATTAATGTCTTTTAGGATAAAAATATCCAGGAGTTTGGGTGCTTCCACTCCAAACAGTACTTTGACTGGGAACAGAGTTTCGTTTAGTTCATCACTGAATTAGAATCGTGTTAATTACTGTTTTGATACTTATAGCTCTGAGAATAAGTATTTTCAGAACTTATGCTATTGTTAGCCGAGGTCTTAATTTTTATTTATTACGAGTAACTGAGTCCATTCATATTCTTTGATGGAGTACGAAAGGCTGAAAATTCTGTTAAGTTTACCTGAACAACTGTCCCGTTACTAAAAATAGACCGCGCCAGTGCGCATGCTCGTGTTTACATCAGGCAGGTCGGACATACAAACGCAGTTGAGTGCCCCACAGAAGGGAATAGTTTCCAGGTTCCAACCAGTAACTGGCAGTACTGGTAGATTACATGGAACTGGAGGAGGAACTGATGTGCCCGGACTGTTTGTCAAGTTCGTCTTGAAATATCTTCTCTACTTTCTTTTGGTACCATTTACCTCCGTCAATGGTAGTAACGATGTCCTCTCGACAACCTGGGCCTATACAGTCCTCACACCTGGACCAAGTGAAAGGTTACATGAATACTTTGTGTTTTCATATCAGAAAAGAGAGAGATAGAAATAAAAACGTGATATATATATTAAGGCCATATAAATTATAATACGAGTACTAAGGTCAGTATGACGTTATTTCCACAGACTCCAAACGTACTTAGTTGGGTTACTGTATTAAATATAAAATGCAATATATAGTATATATAAAATGCAATATATATATATATATATATATATATATATATATATATATATATATATATATATATATATATATATATTATAGATTTGGTATTATTACAGTTTCGGTCAAATTCGGATATATATTATTTTTACTTATTCATTTTATAGATGATTCATACGAAAAATTACTCATAAACTTGCGCAAATTAATGGTTGCGAAGATATTTGCCGATGAATATTCATTCCATTATTGTTATCCCATCAAATTACGAGTTACAAGGTAAGACAATACCCTCCTCCCCCTCTCCATAGCTAAAACGGCAAAATTATAACCAGTCAACACCCCTAGGTTACGTGGTGTGTTTTTGGTAAAATTACAGTTTCGGTGTTGACTGGTGACAATTTTGCCGTGTTACCTATGGGGAAGAGGGGGCGGTTTATTGTCTTACCTTGTAACTCGTACTTTGATGGGATAACAATAAGGAACAGTATTCATCGGCAAATATCTCCGTAACCATTAATTTGCGCAAGATTCGAGTAAGTTTTTTGTATGAATCATCTCAAAAATGAATGATAACAAGTAAAAAACTAATACGTATCCGAATTTGACCGAAACTGTAATAATACCGTTATGGTAAAAAAAAAAAAAAAAAAAAATATATATATATATATATATATATATATATATATATATATATATATATATATATATATATATATATATATATATATATATATATATATAGATGAGGATTTTAACCCACGAGAAACGCTTGGAGCCTTTCTGGTTATTTCATTCAATACTACATAACACGTTTTTGTTCTCACCTTATTACAAGCACAGCCTTGTTTTCCACCTCTGGCAAACCATGGCACTCCAACCAACGTTTAAGCTGACATACTGAATGATCTAGCACACTGCTAAACACAAAAGCAGCGCCAGGAACATCAGTTTCTTTCAACTTAATGTTAGGAAACGTCCCTGCTGTGGCCATTACAGCATAAGTCGTACTGATTTGTTTGTCCGACCTTGTGTGGCTGTGTGTAACTAAGCGCGAAGTGATGACGTAGTTGCCGATCGGTGTTATTGTAGCAGCATCTTTAGGCCAACCAAAACAACATAAAGATAAACATTAAGAGCAAACGGGTCCTTTAAGCGTACCCAAAGATGATTAACGAACTAACATGTATTGACAAAATTCTGCAATGAAATATTAAATTGCAAACGTTCTAGACCTAAATTTATATGCATAGTAATACTGATGGTACTTGTTACAGGGCTATCCTTCTGACTGTAGTTTATTGAATGTACTACTTAAGATTAACATTTATGGCTTAGTCAAACTCGATGTCCTGGCTTAAAATTTTAAAGACTAAAGTTTAAGGAAGATTTGATGTGGGTATTGGTAACTGTAGATATTTAATTTTAGTGCGAGTTGCTGGGAAACGTTTCCTTGTTCCCAACTACGTAATGATTTAAGACCATAATCAAAGGTTCTCTCGAACCTTATCACCCAGGAATTTCTAGCTTTATGAAACTGGTGCATATACTGGAGGTCCCTGTGGTTCTTCGCTATCATGCTACCGCTGTTGCTTTTGTTTGTACAGTACTGTATATAAAAATGCCCATGCATATTATGCTCAAAGTTTTTCTGACTTTTGTAACTAATGTACTTTTCCAGCCAACGTCATGGCAATATTTAAGTTATTTTGAAATGACACAGAACATTCCATTGATCTGCATGCTTTTACCCAAAAGGATAGTGAATTTCATTGACTTGAGGTGGTCTGTTACGCACAGAAACATAAGGCATATTGAGCTTTCAACAGGACCTAAGTCTACATTCCTTTAGCTGATATCACCATTTACGAAAATGTTTTTTTATTTGGGGGGGGAGGGGGCGGCGGGCGGGGGATAATAATTCTGTAGTAATTTTCATAGGGAATATTTCATTGGTTGAAAATAGAAATATAAATTTTTTTTTTAATTTCCACTTGTGAAAAAGTCTTTGCCCTCTATGTACAGTTAGTTTTATTGGGTGTCCTTGACGTGCTAAGGGTGTATCTAAGTTTTCGAAGAGTTAATCGGAAAGGTTCATTTAACCCAGTTAGGAATACCGGCCTTTCCCATTTTCGCTTCCTCCTCACAGGACACTAAAGGTACATGATTTCTGAAATAGAAACTATAACTTTGGACGCCTAAATAACCGTGAAGTTCTTAGTGACCTTTGCCATCAGTGAGTCCTCTCAATTATGGCCAATTATGCAGGTATTTACGGAGCGCGTTTATCAGTTTGCTTCCCCTCCTCAGTCATTTTCCTTCTCTTGCCACTATTTTACTTTTATTTTGTTTTATTAAATATAGATACAAGTAAACGAGTATCTTATTGAGAGTCATTTAAATTTCTAGCATTTTACATTATTTTCAGTTAAAATCTTACATCTCAAAATTTTAAGTGATGAATAGTTCCATTAGTCCAAAGATTTTCTCAATTTTATTTTGGATAGAACAATTTTGTTTTCTTTGGAAATTAGGAATTTTACAGAGTATTTTAGATATATAATTATTAATACTCTCCTTTTGGACATACGCCATTTGGATATCCACACGATGAGAAACCCGCATGTTCAGGATTTCACTGTCAAAATCTCAAGGTTGCTGTGGAATTCTATGACCGATCTAATACTGCAGTAAGAGATATTTTCAGTTAACCATAATGAGCTGAAAAACTCGACTAACTCAGTAACTGGGTAGCATTCTGCAATTACTCCTTGTTATCTGTAACTCTTTGAACAAGGTCATTGTACTGCTTAAGTACTCTTCATCCATAGATTTTCACTTCTAAGGATCACTGATTCTGTTTTTGGGCACCCGTCTTACGATGCCAGTAGCGCAGAGTTGGTGACTTGGAGAATTCCGTCCAAACCCAGTATAAACGAAATTATTGATGTGTACATTATTTTAGCAGGTTATTGAAAATCAGACTTTAGTCGGCGTGTGTCCTTGGATGATGTAAATTGCCTTTTTTTTTTTTTTTTTTACCAAATTAGTATTTTTGCATACATGTCTACGTTTCGTAATTAAAATTGAAAACTTGATTCATATGAATACAGCTAATGTACATATACCAAAAATATTAAGCAAATATAAAATTATGAATAAAATGTATTCTGAAAAGTACCTATGATGTTCTCACGATCCTTTTTTATTTCGCTTTTGATGAAAGCAACAACAGTACATCAAGCAAAATTTCTACATCCAGGCCTGTCAACAAGCATGATGGAAAGATGAGAGCCAATAGCTAATATCCGTTATCCATTACGGTCATAAAAATGACGTGTTTGCAACAGCGATCCTAAAGCATAACTTTGGTAACATTTTGGGGACTTGGTGAAATATATTTTGATAAAATATACTAAAAATTTTTAAATCACACCAAATTCACTGGACCCATGACGGATTTGAGTTAAACTATATCGTTCATGTCAACGTTATGGTCATTTATTAATGGCGTGGTACCGATTGGCCGAACGGCAGTTCGTGTTTGTTTATGCAGTATTTTAAATAAGGTTTGTTGATCATTTGGAAAGAATTCTTATTCAAGGGTAATCGTAATCGTAAGTTCAGGAATAAAGTGATAAACGTTTTAGATAATAATTTGCAAGATTATACGGCCTGAGGATATCAACACCTGTATTTCTGATAACTCTATTTACACTAATTATGAGAAAAAGTAAGGATGCAAAATATGTCATTATTTGGTATTAAAAGTTTGGGTAATATCGACACATTACAGATAAATTTTGTTTGATTCGTTGTTATTACTTTCATCATAAACGAAAGTAAAAAGGGCAGTCAGAACATCGTAGCTATTTTCAGAATTCTTTTTTTTTTTACTACGAAATGTGGCCATGTATGCAAGAACCGTAATTTCGAGTGAAATAAAGTAATTACCTCTTTTAAGGGAAGACATACTAAACATTTAAATGGCGAATAATTCGACTGATGAATTATCCCACCAATTTAAAGGCCTTTCTAAAATTTGGTTCATACACTGATAAATCTAATATATTTCTAAAAAGCAAGCAGCCTTATTTGCACAACTCGTATTATATAAAAAAAAAGTCCAGCAGGAGGTCATGCAGAAACAAATCTTCATACAAACAATGCCGGTTGGCAAGAGTCCAGATCTGCCCTGGACCCAGGAGCCACGGAGAGGAGCTCAGTCCTAAGCAGATGGGGGAAAAGAACCTTTGTAAATTACGTGACGTGACATCAGAAATTGCTTGATGAAATTGCACGTTCCAAGAATTCTGTACTGGTATGTAGAAAACTGTCTGTAGTATTTTCTGAGATAATACTAATGCGCTAGTAATTAGAGTTGATAATCAGTGCATCTCATAATATCTCCCTGCTAAATAAATTTCAATAGAAAACAAGTAAAAAATGCGCCGAAGTTTCTTCAGCGCAGTCGAGTTTTCTGTACAGCCTATAATCAAAACCACCGAAAATAGCTCTGTCTTTCGGTGGTCTCGGTATGATGCTGTATGAGCCGCGGTACATGAATCTTTAACCACTGTCCGGTGATGGCCTGTCCTATACCGTTGCCAAATGCACAATTATGGCTAACTTTAACCTTAAATAAAATAAAAGCTACTGCGGCTAGAGGGCTGCAATTTGGTAGGTTTGATGGTTGGAGGGTGGATGATCAACATAAAACAAAAAGATCTGAGGACGGAACGACAGACAAAGCAGGCACAATAGTTTTCTTTTACAGAAAACAAAAACGGCTTACACTCTCATTCTCAACCACCTACCATGCTAAGTGGGAAGACTTAGCTGATTTTTAAGGACGCACTTAAACTGAAACTTTTATCCTGTTCACAGTGCTAAGATGTTGGTTTAGCCCTTTGAACCCTTTAGGCTACCTGTATTAGCCCGATACATTTTTACCGTTTCATTTCTTGGGCTAGCTGTACTACCCCACTGAAAAGTTTTTAATTATTCGTTGCTTACTTCATAATAGGTATTTCTTCATTTATTTACATCAGCATACTAGCTTAAGTGGGCCTGACAGCTACTGATTTCCTTAAGGAGGCAACCCACCATCCAAAAGGTGGGCAGAAATCCAGTTTCAGTAACAGAGGCTATGTTGCATATATCTCAAACTGGTATACCCACCTTCAAGTGTGCCTGACAGCTACTGATCTCCTTAAGGAGACAGGGCTCCATCCAAAAAGTGGTCAGAAATCCAATTTCAGTGACAAAGGCTAAGTTGCCTATGTCTCAAACTGGTATACTCACCCTTAAGTGGCTTGATGGCTTACTGATTTCCTTAAGGAGGCAGGCCACCATCCAAAAGGTGGGCAGAAATCCAGTTTCGATGACAGAGGCTAAGTTAAGTATATCTTAGTCTAACCAGACCACTGAGCTGATTAACAGCTCTCCCAGGGCTATCCTGAAGGATTAGATTTATTTGAGGTGGCTAAGACTGGAATAGTTACCTAGCAACGGGACCTACAGCTTATTGTGGAATTCGAACCATAACCACATTATGACGAGAAATGCATTTCTATCACCAGAAATAAATTCCTCTAATTCTTCATTGGCCAGTTGGAGAGTTGAACACTGGGCCAACAGCGTGCTAGCCAAGAGCTCTACCCACCCCTCCAGTGAAGAACATGACAGCGGCTAAGTTGCCTATGTCTCGAACTGGTATACCCACCCTCAAATGGTTCTGACACCTTCTGGTTTCCTTAAGGAGACAGCCACCATCCAAAAGGTGGGCAGAAATCCAGTTTCAATGACAGAGGCTAAGTTGCCTATGTAGAGAACTGGTATACCCACCTTCAAGTGTTCCTGACAGCTACTGATCTCCTTAAGGAGACAGGCCACCATCCAGAAGATGGGCAGAAATCCAGTTTCGATGACAGAGGCTAAGTTGCCTCTGTATCGAACTGGTATATCCACCTTTAAGTGGGCCTGACAGATACTGATTTCCTTAAGGAGGCAGGCCGCCATCCAAAAAGGTGGGCAGAAATCCAGTTTCGATGAGAGGCAAAGTTGTCTATATCTCGAACTGGTATATGCACCCTTAAGTGGGTCTGACAGCTACTGATTTCCTTAAGGTGACAGGCTAACAAACAAAAGATGGGCAGAAATCCAGTTTCGATGACAGAGGCTAAGTTGCCTATATATCGAACTGGTATACCCATCCTTAAGTGTGCCTGACAGCCACTGATTTCCTTAAGGAGGCAGGCCACCATCCAAATGGTGGGCAGAAATCCAGTTTCGATGACAGAGGCTAAGTTGCCAATGTCTCCAACTGGTATACCCACCGTTAAGTGTGCCTGACAGCTACAGATCTCCTTAAGGAGACAGGCCACTATCCAAAATGTGGGAAGAAATCCAGTTTGGATGACAGAGGCTTAGTTGCCTATGTCTCCAACTGGTATACTCACCCATAAGTGGGCCTGGCAGCTACTGAGATCCTTAAGGAGGCAGGCCACCATCCAAAATGTGGGCAGAAATCCAGTTTCGATGACAGAGGCTAAGTTGCCAATGTCTCCAATTGGTATACCCACCTTTAGGTGGGCTTGATAGCTACAGATCTCCTTAAGGAGACAGGCCACTATCCAAAATGTGGGAAGAAATCCAGTTTCAATGACAGGGGCTTAGTTGCCTATGTTTCCAACTGGTATACCCACCCCTAAGTGGGCCTGACAGCTACTGAGATCCTTCAGGAGGCAGGCCACCATCCAAAAGGTGGGCAGAAATCCAGTTTCGATGACAGAGGCTAAGTTGCCTATGTCTCAAACTGGTATACCCACCCCTAAGTGGGCCTGACAGCTACTGATTTCATTAAGGAGGCAGGCCACCATCCAAAAGGTGGGCAGAAATCCAGTTTCAATGACAGAGGCTAAGTTGCCTATATCTCAAACTGGTATACTCACCCTTAAGTGTGTCTGACAGCTACTAATTTTCTTAAGGAGGCAGACCACCATCCAAAAGGTGGGCAGAAATCCAGTTTCAATGACAGAGGCTATGTTGCCTATGTCTTGAACTGGTATACCCACCCTTAAGTGGGTCTGACACCTGCTGATTTCTTTAAGGGGACAGGCCACCATCCAAAAGGTGGACAGAAATCCAGTTTCGATGGCAGATTTGCACACATCCGGACAGTTTGTTTAAAAGGTTTCTTCTAAAAAGAGCCATAAAAATATTGGTAAACACAGGTCCCAATGGGGAGCCCATGGCAACTCCATCGACCTGCGAAAAGAGCTGACCATTAAAAACAAACATTGATGGAGTTGCCATGGGCTCCCCATTGAGACCTGTGTTTGCTAATATTTTTATGGCTTTTTTTAGAAGAAACCTTTTAAACTAACTGTCCGGATGTGTGTAAACCTGTCTATTATAGACGATATGTTGATGACACATTCGCGTTGTTCATGGAACCTTGGCATAGAGAGATTGTTTCTGGACCATATTAATAAGCAACATCAAAATATAAACTTTACCATGGAAAAAGAGAGCAACAACCCTTTACCTTTTTTAGATATCAGTGTAAGCAGAGACAATGGTGAATTTACTACATCTGTGTATAGGAAAATAACATACACTGGACTTGCTAACAACTTCTATAGTTCATGTTTTAAGAACTTTAAACTAAATTCCATATACACTTTGGTTTATAGGGCTCTTCGTTATTCTTCGGGTTGGTCTCTTTTTCATAATGAGATTTTATTTTTAGTCAAATTTTTCTTACAGAACTCCTATCCTGAAAATTTGGTTTTTAAAGTTATTAACAGACTGCTGTCACAACACTTCTCTAATCCGACACCCCTCCTATAATGTCTTAAAGAAAATATATATGCAACAATCCCTTTTATTTTTGACAACAAGTTTTCAGCCAAACTTAAACAAATAATTGAACAGGAATTTGGCTGCCTTAAGATACAATTTATTCCAATCAATCCACTCAAAATTGGTGTATTCTTTGGCTATAAGGATAAACTGCAGGCCTTCATGAGATCTAGCATTATTTATAAATTCAAGTGCCCAGGGTGTCCCTATATCTATGTTGGATCTTGCCATAGGTTACTGCAGGTGAAATATTGTAGCCATGTGGGATACAGTTTTTAGAAACACGGTCAGAAACTGAGTAAACCAGAATTTTCTAATATAAAGAACCATGCCTCCATATGTAAAATCAAATAAATAAAAACATTTCTCTCTTATTGGTGGAACAAACCATAGTAATTACCTAACCACCCTTGAGTCCTAATACATCAAACGGCTTGTTCCGTCCTTGAACTCTAACGTTTCCTCTTCTCCTCTTTATCTAGCATAACTGAAGTCGTAGGGTGGGGTCAGGTCTTGGTCATTCGTTCTTCTCCTTCTCCTTTGGAAGGTTTGTTGAGCACTGGTTTCTTTTTACTGTATACATTTCAAGTTATATTAATTTAAATTTTTGTAAATAAATTTTTTTCCTCTAAACTTCATCATTTAAAATAGTTTTTTTGTAAATTTTAACGAAATTTGTTATATTTGCAGAGTGAAGATGCACATATTACATCTGCGAAATGTCTCGTATGAATGAATTATGGCCTTTTTGATGTGTTTTATGGACCCTGCTGTATGCCTTTATATATATATATATATATATATATATATATATATATATATATATATATATATATATATATATATATATATATATACATTATGTATATATATATATATATATATATTTATATATATATATATTTATATATATCTATATACCCTATATATATATATATATATATATATATATATATATATATATATATATATATATATATATATATATATATATATATATATATATATATATATATATATATATATATATATATATATATATATATATATATATATATATATATACATATACATATACATATACCAGGTGTTTCAAAATTAGAGCCCCCTCCACAGAACAAATGAAAAGTTATGAAGTTTTCTGCTATAGCCTACCTCCAAGTACATTATTTTAAGTTTCTATTAAGCTATTTTTCATTGTACATTTCTTGTATTTTCAGACTGAGTGATGGAGTTAGATACAGCCATGGCTAACGACTCTGAAAAATCAGTTGGATTGACTGAATCTTTCTATAACCTTCAGAGAGGCCAGGGATACTGGCGCATCCTTCAATTCACATTCCTGGATGGCTAAATACATTAATAGAGAAGAATCCTTTGTTAAAAGAAACTGGAACAAAAATCCATATGACTGTCACTGAGAAGAGTGAGAATCTTGGAAGGCCTGAAGTCCTTTCTCATGAGTCAAAAGACATCATAGCTGAGGCAGTGGGTAGACCAAGAAAGTCTTTATGTAAATTGGCTCTTGAACTAGAAACAAAAAGGGGAAAGAAGAGAAGTTATAGTGCTGTATATCATGAGTTGAAAAAATCTGGTATCAAGCCATTTCATGTTATCAGCAAGCCCAACATCACTTAGCATCAGAGAGAAGACCGTGCATGGTTTTGAGGTTCATTTCTTGAAGATTGGGATGAAGCTGACTTTCTCCATGTTGCCACATCAGATGAATTCTTCATTTACACAGTCAGGAAGCCAAATCATAAAAATGACATCATTTGGGCTTCAAAGTTAAATGATATCAGCGATGACATGCGCTATTGCCAAGTTGTGAAATTTCCTGAATGTTTGGGAATTTTTCTCTGTTTCACAGCCAAATGGTTAATGTGGACCATCAAAGAAAAAGGACAGTCATGGAATGCCGAATACTTCAGAGAAACTGTGCTTACTGGTGGAGTATTTCCTTTCCTCAAGGATCCTGAAAATGTGTTATCTGTTGAAGAAGTCACATTTTTGTATGATAAGGCACCATGTTTCAAGGCTCTTCAGACACAGGAGCTGCTTCAAAACAGTGGTATTGATTTCTTCTCGTCAAGTGAATTTCAGGTAGCTCCCTGACCTCAATGTGTGTGAAAACATTGGTAGTATCTTAAAGGATCATGTTGAAGCGTGCACAGTGAAGAGTGGTGACGGAAGTGCTCAGGGAAATGGATTTTGAGTCTCAGCTTTTTGTAATTTGCTGAAATCATACCCTTCAAGAATACAGGCTGTGGTACAGGCAGGTGGAGGCCACACAAAATATTAAATACTCAGAGAGAAACTTTAATAAATACCTGTTCTGAATTACTTTTGTTTTTGTCCATATCAATTTTAGTTTATGCTGTACAGGGGAGAGCCCTAATTTAAACACCCTGTACATATATATATATATATATATATATATATATATATATATATATATATATATATATATATATATATATATATATATATATATATATATATATACATATATATATATACATATGTGTGTATGTATACATTTATATTTATATATATACATATATATGTATATATATTATATATATATATATATATATATATATATATATATATATATATATATATATATATATATATATATATATATATATATATATATATATATATATATATATATAAAACGTATATTTGTATGTAGGTCATAGTGAACACAAACATTAATTTCTTTGCACACCGGCGACTTATTTTTTTGATATATGACTCTTTAGATCGTCATGAGCCATTAGTCAGCTTTGTAGTTAGCTCACCACGCATGGATCAAGTAGAGAGAGAGAGAGAGAGAGAGAGAGAGAGAGAGAGAGAGAGAGAGAGAATTTCCAGTCTGAAGCTAAGAGGGCGAGAGAATAAGATGTATAGAATAGTTTGCAATGAAATAAATAATCTGTAATGTAAATATTTTTCTTTCTTCTTCAGTAATCAAGAAAATAGAAAAGTAATGTTTTGCATTAATTACAATATTCTGTAAGTGAATACATGAAATTGCTATTAACGTGTTTATTTCCACGTACACTTCAGTCGTGCACATAGACTGTCGAAGAGAGAGAGAGAGAGAGAGAGAGAGAGAGAGAGAGAGAGAGAGAGAGAGAGAGAGAGAGAGAGATTATTTAAAGAGAGAGAGAAAGATCTCGAATACTAGAGAGAGAGAGAGAGAGAGAGAGAGACTACTTAATGTACTTAACAGTTCGACTAATACGAGAGAGAGAGAGAGAGAGAGAGAGAGAGAGAGAGAGAGAGAGAGAGAGAGAGAGAGAGAGAGAGAGAGAGAGAGAGATTACTTAACGTATGAAGTTTACTTCTATCTCTTAATACAAGAGAGAGAGAGAGAGAGAGAGAGAGAGAGAGAGAGAGAGAGAGAGAGACCTTCTCCTTACAGACCTTACAATTCGTTCAAGTTGCCCCAGGTCCCTCAGTGAGAGGCACCTTTGATGTCTAGAGAGAGAGTTGCTAAGCATCTTCCGGTATATTTTGCATCTTCCAGTCTTGGATGAGTCTGGGATGCATCTTAGAGAGAGTCGAGCTTATTCTTAAACACATCTACGCTCACTCCTGTTATGTTCCTCAGATGAGCTGAGAGAGAGCAGAGAGAATAGAGAGAGAGAGAGAGAGAGATGCTGGTGAGTGGTGGATTAATGTCCTGTGTACTTTCCTTAATTTTCCTGAGAGAGATAGTTTTTCACTAATAATCTACCTCTGCTTGTTCTTTTTGATAATTTTAGTTCCATGATGTTTTCGGTAATTCCTTCTATCTGTTTCTAACAGCTTGAATTACCATGTAATTGATTCTCTTCTCCTTTCAAGACTATATAAATTTAAAACAATCGTAGTCTTTCCCAGTAGTCAAGGCCCTTAACTACTTCTATTCTAGCTGTAAATGACCTTTGTAAACTCTCTATTATTGCAATTATTATTTTATTATTAGTGTTGGTACCATATTATATTGCAATATTCAACGTGGACTACGTTTTTCTGTAAACGTTTATAAAAGCATAATCATGTGTTCAGCTTTTAACTTGTTTTTGAAGTGTTACCATAACAACATTCCCATTTTTGTTTTGCATTTTGCCAATAGAATTATTATTTGATCATTGCATAACATATTCCTATTCAACATCACACCAAGGTCTTTAACTGCTTCCTTGTTTGTGATTGTCTCATTATTAGGTCCTTTATATGCATATAATCATTCCACTGCTTTATCACCATAGTTCATTGATTCAAATTTATCAGAGAACAGCATCCTATTTATCTCTGCCCATTTATATATTTTGTTTTAGGTCTCTTTTGTTGCGAGTTCCTATCTTCATCACAACAATTACTCTACTTATTCTTGTGTCATCTGAGAAACTTCTTACTACTGAGTCCTGTAACAACTGTCTATGTCGGCAATCATAATCACAAACAGCAATGCAGCTAACACCGTACCCTGTGGTACACCGGATATTACCATAGCTTCATCCGATTTCTCATCATTTGCAATCACTATCTGTTTTCTGTTTTGCAAAAATTCTTTTATCCATCTTCCTACTTTCTCAACAATGTTATGTTTTCTAATTTTTTCCTAATATATTATGATCTACCTTGACAAAAGCTTTTGCAAAGTCTAGGTAAACCACATCTGTATCTTTTTCATTTATCATATTTTTTATATATGCTTTCATGGTGGACTAACAGTTGGGTTTGTGTACTTTTTCAGGGTACAAAACCATGTTGTCCTATATTGAACAATCTATTTTTCATTAAATGTTTCATTATATTTTTTCATTACCCTTTCATATACTTTCATAATATGAGATGTCAGACTCAATAGGCCTATAATTACTTGCCTCTAGTCTTGAACCACTTTTGAAAGTAGGAGTAATATATGCTAATTTTATCATCATAAATCTTGCCTGTATCTATACTTTGTCTTAATAATATTGCTAAAGGGCTTTGCGATTGAATGAACCACTTTCTTTAACAATAAATGATGGTACTCCATCTGGTCCTGCTGCTGATCCATTTTAATTTCATTAATAGCCTGCAAATATCGGCTTCTGTAATATCTATATCTGATAAGTATTCAGTATTTTCATCTCTTATTTCTGTATCATTATCTTCATTGTCAATTCTAGGTGTAAATTCACTCATATCTTTCCGCTAATATGTTACATATTTCCTTTTTTTCATTCGTTAATCGCCCTTCAATTCTTAGAGGGCCTATTTCTACTCTTATTTTATTCATCTTTTTGCATATGAATAAAAAATTTTAGGGTTTTGCTTGATATTTTGTAGTGTCATTTCTTCTAGGTTCCATTTTTCATTTTCTTTTGATTGTATAATCTTTTTTGTTCTGATTTTCTATCTTACTTTTAGTTCCATCACTTTCCATGCATTCTTTCTTTCAAGACTTTTTTCCACTTTCTAATTTTCTGGAACAAGATCCTTCTGTCTCTTGGAATTCGTGACTGATGATTACTTTTTTTCTTCGGTATATATTTTCCACTATTTCCTCTAATATTTTATATAATATATCGGTATTTACCTGTATATCATCACTTACAAATATGTTTTTCCCATTCTTTGTTTAATTCTTCATTTATTTTTGACCAATTTATATTCTTACTATAGAAATTGTATTTTCCATATCCTTCCCATTTCTTCGTCTCTTGCTTTTCTTTCTCTGTTTTCGTATGTTCTGGAACGGACTGTTAGTTCTATGACATTATGGTCCGAAATAACGTGTTATATACTATTATTTCTTTAACATAGTTCACCTCATTCACAAATACTAGGTCTAAAATATTATCCTTTCTTGTTGGTAGGTGATTTATTTGCTGAATGTTATGTTCTAGTAGCATATCTAATAGCTTTTCAAATTGCCTCTTATCTTCTGCACTACTATTGCTCTCTTTTTTATATGTATAAATACAACCACAGTCTCTATTCGTTCTTTTACATTCTACAAAAGGAAAGTTAAAGTCTCGGTTAGGAGTATAGTCAAAAGGTGATTTCTACATATTTCATCCAATTTTTCAATTATTATGTCAAACTCTTTAGTATTAGGGGTCTAAATATTACAATGTTCACTAATTTTTTAGAGATTCAAATTCTACCGCTATTAATTCACATTCTGTGTTACTATATTTCTCACAGATTTTTCCCTGATTGGCATCTCTCCCATATATCAGCGGTTCCCCCTTGATTTCTATTTTTTTCTATCTGATCTATAAGTTTGGAAACCCTTTATCTGGTCATCATTACCAGTCTCTTGGAAATAATAGGTTTCAAATATTCAATATTTCTATTTTTTCATTTTGTTGGTTAGTTCTTCTAAGAACTCTATCTTTCTTTTTCTCAGTTACTCTAAACTAAACCCTCAAAACTTCATCACTATGATGGTTTGCATATTATCTCCATTATCTAATATGGGTAATAATAAGGATTTTCCCATGTCTCTTTCCTGTTCTGATATGTTGATCTTTTTTTCATTTCCAGAAATTCGTACATTAAAAAATCCAACTTTTCCATTATATTTGATCTTCCAGCTTCATATTTATTCACTTTGTGCATAAACCTGCATTTATCTCCATATCTGCACCATCCCCTAGCATCATAGATACATTGATTGTTCCTTGTAATATCTAGGTGCTGATGGCTCATATCGTATGCTGACATTTCATAATGTGTTGTTGGCTTGCTTTTGCCTTCATCACATGATCTTTGTTCTTTTCTTTATTTGTTTACATTTTTTACCTTGGTTTTCATATGTATTTGATTTTGATTTTAGTTTTCATGGCTACAGGATGCATGTACCTACATTTCTTATTAAACCTACATCCATTTCCTTCTTTCCAGTTTCTACATATTTTTGGATGTAGATCAACTGCATTCCTCTTCATAGCCATCTAGATATGAACATTTGCCATAGATCTCATAATTGTGACATATCTTGGGATGTTTGTAATAACATCTTTCACCAAACCTGCAATTCCCTCTTTTCAAAAGGGTGCATACTGTGTCTTTCTTTTTTTTTTTTTCTTGTTCTTTCCCATCAGTATGGAGATCCTGTACAAAATCTCTTTGGGATTTTATTTTGATTTATCATGTCATAATCTATTTCTTCATATGTAAGTTGCTGTATTGCCTCATATGTAGAATCTATGAGTTTTCTCTGCATCCATACTATTATCCTGTTCTTTGTTTTCATTAATCTTTTCTCTCTCTTCAGTCTTATTTTCTTCTTTTCTATTTTCTCTTCTTCCTCTTTCTTCATCTTCTTCATCTTCTTCATCCTCCACAATCTGTACATTAAGTCTTGATTTAATGACCTTGTCTATCCATACTAGACATGTTGAGCAAAATATTTTTGTGTCCTTATTTCTATTTTGTTCTACTTCAGCACATGAAGGGTGTCGGATACGTGGCAAGCATAGCATTTCCTAATCAGGTTTTGTAGATTTACAATGCTATACCACACTCTACATAGTTTACATGCTTTAGGCATCCGTTTGCCTATTGCATCAATCAATATATTCACTAATTCCACCATACTTATTTTCTTTGATGGAATGTGTTGATTTTTGTAGATTTTCTTTATAAGTCTTTTGATAACTTGAACTTTCATTGGTATCCCTTCTACTATTTTTTTTCATTATATTTTCTTACGTAGATTTGCTCCAGTTTGAAGGATCATATCCTTTCAATATGTCTGTGAATGATTTCACATCTTTTTACTTGATGTTGCAATTCATCTCCACGATCAGCAAACCAAGTTCCCTTCCTGCCAATTCATCATATTGAATATCTCTGATGCAAGCAAGGTTTCTCTACCTTTGCCACTGTTGGTTGACTCCTCCATGATTTTCAGATTTTATTAATTCATAAATGTAAACAACTTATTAGACGGTTTATCACTCTAATCTGATATTAAGCTAATCACCGATAGTTCACGAACACTTTTAGCTATATTTCATTTGTTAATTGTATGTAAGACGCGTATTATCAATAGATTATCCAGACCACGAACGATTACGTCTCACCAAGAGAATGTCACATCACAGAGAGAGAGAGAGAGAGAGCATTACATTAAATAGGAAGTATACTTCTCCTAATACAGAGAGAGAGAGAGAGAGAGAGAGAAATTAAGAGAGAGATTATCTAAATTCCCAGATACTTGGAATCACAAGAGAGAGAGGGAAAATAGGACTTGCAAACCTAAAGTCCAGAAGTAAACTTTTCCTAATACTAGTGAGAGAGAGAGAGAGAGAGATAGAGAGATCCTCAGAGAGAGAGCTAGTTTACCTAAATTCTTTGTAGTATACTTCTAATACTAGAGAGAGAGAGAGAGTAGAGAGAGAGAGAGAGAGAGAGAAAGAGAGGAATTTGAGCATTACCTAAAGTCAATTATTACTTCTGCTAATTACTAAAGAGATGAAAAGAGGAGAAAGAAGCCCAGGGCTTGCTCAATCTCAAAGCATCAAACGATCGTGCCCTACTCTGCTGTGAATCAGACAAACAATAATATCTGGCGGGCAAGCAGGGTAAAATGTTTTTCCCGTAAATTGATTGTTTTTCTGTTTATCGTGTAAATAATCAGCTTTCATTAGTGCACAACAACGGAATCTTTTCTGGCGCACTGGCTAAGTTTACTGCTCATTATTATTATTATTATTATTATTATTATTATTATTATTATTATTATTATTATTATTATTATTATTATTATTATTATTATTATTATTATGCTAACGAAATTATTTTAGATTTTTAGTTTTATTATTATCATTATTATTATTATAATAATTTATTATTATTATTATTATAACAAAAATCTTTTTAATTTTTTTCTGTAAACATTGTATCCGAACAAGTACAAATGAAGAAACTTTAACCATATCCATGTTTGGCTCAAGTAAGGGTACCATAAACCACATGTTAAATTATTATTATTATTATTTTCCTGTAAACATTGTACCCGAACAGGAATAACCGAAGAAACTATAAGGTGTGCTGATAATTATGATCTTAATCTAAGAACAGCAGTTTTTTTGTAATTATCATACACACTACTAAGACGTTTTGTGCAAAGGACAAACAGCTTGTTGTTGCAGGTAATGTGGAAACCTTCACTATACCACAAACTTCGAGATCTGGCTTCAGTCGCTCCAGGTACCCATGAGGAAGCTGTGCTTCGTGACTCCCAGGCTGTGGGAACGACACAGTAAGTCGACGGGATGGCACCAACTTCTGTGACACACCTGCAACCCAGACCGTGATTCTCACGTCGTTCTTCATAGCAACACCTCAAGCCAGCAGGATAGCGCCGACTTCCGTTACACACCTGATCTTCGTCTATATACTGTAGAAGATATAAAGTCCAAAATCGAATGCATGTGCATTATTGTTCTGTTAGTTATTATGTAAATTTCCTGACCGCTGACTGGGCAGCAACTCACTGTAGTTTTTAATAAAGTACCATTTTCAAGATCAACGTCTTGTCTCAATTATCGTCTTGCAAAGCCGTGAGCCCACGCTTTTGCTTATACCTAAATGGAGAGTAGATGTTGAACCATTCACAGTATTTGTATTGGCACATAAAGTAGTAATATTATTAGTTCCTTGAACATAAACCTGAAATCATTTATAATGGTTACAGTTACAATGAGAATAATAGAACATTTATTAACAGCATAACCACAGTGACAAAAAGGTAAATTAAATAATATTGACGATGATCGTAAAACAAAGCACTTGTTCTTTCTTTTGTCATTTAGAAGGGCAAAATGACAACATTCTCTATTTTTTATTAGAGAATGTTAAAAAAATCAATAAACTACCATTTCCTAGAAAAAACAAATATATATTTATATATATATATATATATATATATATATATATATATATATATATATATATATATATACTGAAAATACTGGAAATAATAGTTGTTAAACGACTTTAGGAAATGGCGTCATGTTGTTGAGTAAGGACTGCCAAGTCTCTGAATGTTTGTTTTTCTCATCGTTATCTACTCCTTTTCCTCAAAACTGTCAACTAGAAAACGAAAGCATATAATTTTACGAAGAAATCTTACGAAGAAGATTGACCGCAAATTAATTTTAGCGAAAAAGTCTTTCCAGTAACAGGAGATTCTGGTTTGTTAACTAAACCACCTCAATTAGACTTTGCGCGCTGGGGGCACAAGGTCCCCCCTCCAAGAGTATTTATGGGCGGATGTATCGTCGAGCATTTTCCTTTACCGGAGGATGAGCCTCCACGGTCTATTGACCACTTAACTATCCAGATCCTGTGAGGAACCATGAGGAAATATGTAAATTCAGAGTCTTGACGTTCCGAAGACGTCTGTGAGAATCTTGATCCTAGTCTCTTGTAAAACTCATTTTACAGTTTCATTACTATACTTAGCATTTATCATTGGCATGTAATATTTCCCCGTTAGCTTATTAGCACACAGCAAGGGGGATATTCATGGATGGTTTTAGTTATACACATTTTGTTGCATTTCATTGCTTTCTCTTATACATGAAATACGAAATTGTGCACGATTGAAGAGATACGTAAAGGGCAACTGATATTTATTATTCTGAAGAATGCAATTATGAACCATGTCACAATGAGAGGTTGAAAGCACTTTTGATCATTGCTAGAACTAAACTGATCCATCGGACATATAATGTAAAACTTCTGTACCAAGTAAATCTTCGAAAGTATTGTGATATAAAATACTTTTAACGGTATGTTATTTTTTGTTCTGACATCTTAAAATACGAAAGCACAATTAACAAGCTGTGCCAAATTCTGTATATTAAGTATTTGTTCCTTTCACTGTAGTGCGAAAGACTCCGCACGATTTCCTTTGGTAAAAAGAGTCTATGAGGCCTTCTTTGCTTAACTAGAGTGGCCACGAAGCATATTTTCGTCGTACGAAAAATCACAACCTTTCGCATTCCTTCCTCAAAGTGTCTTGCTGCAGGCGAGAACCGAAAGATCAGATGTTGCAGTACGAAAACGGACATGTATTAAAACGTGTCGGGCCGAAAGCTCTACCACCCCTCAATGAAGAACTAAACGGACTAGTGCCCAGGTATGATGATCTTAAGGGTGAAATTTTCGCTCATTATCTGACGGTTTCTTAATAATATTCCTGTTGCTCTTTGTTGACAAATATATGACAATTCTTTGTTATTTTATATTTCCAGCTCAAAGCAGAAATTTAGTTTTTTTCCACATTTGACTTAGGAAATTAATCTCTCTTATTACAAAGATATGAGTTTATTACAGAACTGTCATGAGCGGATATGAATCTGTTTTTACTGACTTAAACTTCCTTTTCCCCTCACGGTAAAGGATTCAATGACAGTGTGTCTTAGTCTTAGTAAATTATCATCTAAAATGTACCTTATAAAAAGTATACACACACACACACACACACACACACACACACACACATAAATTTATATATATTCCACACGTATATATTGATGATATCTATATATATATATATATATATATATATATATATACTGTATATTGTCCATTGCATTATGTATTTATGTAATACAGCTTGTTTGTGTTTTAAAGGAGGAATTGGTAATGTTATTCAACAAAAGGTTAGAAACATTTAGACTTTCAACATTTACAGGAGCCATTATATTTCCAAACCTGAGATGTTTGAAAAGGTGTGCGATCTTCAGTACACAGAAATTTATCAGAGTTAGCAAGCGATTGTAAACATAATTTATCTGCTCCCTAGAAGGGATAAACACATAGAATGTTGTCCAAAATTACACAGTCCCAATCAGGGTAAATTTGGTATGCAAGCATTAGCCAAAGACTCCACACGGCTTCCTTCCTTGATCCTCAGAGGTGCTTCATTTGCATCTCCCATTAGCTCTTGAGACTCTTTAGATTGCTCGGATGTAAGTGGTGCCACAGAGATGTGTACACGGGAATTTGTCACCGCTTGGGAAATTCCAGCCACTGGCGTCCGGAATGAATGAAAACGTTCCTCTTCCCGCATAAGTGGAATCCAGGACCTTCTAAGATACAGTAACTGGAGGACTTAATTTTTCGAGTTACATGAGATGTTTACATTCATTTTTATGTCAGGAGAAAAACAGACTTTTTGGCCCATGGGTAACGCCCTTGCTAAATCACCTGATTATATATCTGACGTGATCAGAAATTTATTTCTATTCCATACGTGATTGTATATATGATATTTATATCTATTCACTAGAAGGGATAATATATATGAATATATTGTCCATATATATATATATATGTAAATATATGGTATGCAAGCATATTATATATAGGTAATTATGTATGTATGTATGTATTGTATGTTTATATATATAACTTGTATGTATGGTAACGCCCTTAGTTTTCCAGACCACTGAGACCTGGTTAACACAGCTGTCCTCTAGACTGAGTCAGAAATTTATTTCTTTCCACACGGCTAAGAACCAATGGTTATGATTTACAGCTTATTATTCACTCAGAACCACAGAATAATTTCTGAATGAAATACATGTCCATTGGGTCAACTCTTCATCATTAAGTTGGGGAAAACTCTGGCCCATCAGGTATGCAAGCAGTTAGCTTGCCCAGGTAATTCCTGTGTAATAGTAATCTCATATCCGACAGTATTTAGACTATGTATATATAGTATATAACGCCCTTGCTTTCCACCTGATATAGACCTATATATATATATGAGTCAGAAATTATATATATATATATATATATATATATATATATATATATATATATATATATATATATAGTATATATATATATATATATATATATATATATATTACCAACAAAATGGTTCACATTGCAGTACTTACATATCTTCGACTTCCTTCTGTGTACGAGTGTGTAACAATTTCTGAAGACGGTTGTATTACCTCGGGGTCACGGTGCCTCAAATACTTAAACGTTATAAAGCAGCAAAGTTATGCGCAATGGTTCCCGGAGCTTACGAGCGGTCGGTTGCAGCAGCTTGTATGGTCATATAAGGAAGACTACTCTATACCTATAACTATAATCACTGAATGACTCCATGGCACATTTCCTCGTAAGGGTAAATGGCAGAAGTTCTAATCTCGCTATCAAAAGTCTTGTCGTCCAATTAAAGTTCTTTCGTAGATTGCGGTGTTTATTGTACTGTATTCGTTCCTATGTAGTATAAGTGGTAGAGCCCAGATTCAGCTAAGTGCTAAGAGTAGCCATGATTCGTAAATTCTAAGGCACCTCGCAGTTCTTACGGCGTCTTTTAAAATACCATTTTATTTTTCTTGTTACTGAGGAGGACCATTTCTATGTTTTCCACTAGAGACAGAAAGCGTTGATGTTGAATATCACTCGGACGTCACTAAAAGCAAAACTGTCCCATGATTACCACCAACACTCCTAGAATACTAGTAAAATAGATGCTACAAAAGATTTGTTTTTATCAAACTATTTAACAACTGACATTACAAAATTCATTATCTGTATTTAGAGTGTTACTGATATCTTACGCAAAGTAGTAAGTCAATAATTCGGCCAGTATAAAAATCTCAAAATTAATATTCATAAATATTGAGAGAGATGAATATTCTTGCAAAACCGCCAACTTGCATAAATATCAGTCAGGTTATCACGATATTAATTCCTATTGAAGAGTGCATAACACGTGCCCTTTGGCTTTCAGACTCCTCAGTACGAAAAATATTCATTATTCTGTCGTTACCAGCTTAGTAATGACACCTGAGATTTGACGCATTAAATAATGTAAATGATCTCGCTTAGAACACTTGACACCAAGTGTAATAATCTTCCTTTCCTTTATCCTCTCCTCCCCCAACCTCCCAGTGTCTTCTTTCTAAACCAGGAGGCCCTTGGCCCACTGTTAATATAGTCTTTCGGCAGTTCAGACCATGGTGTTACCAGCAAGGCATTAGCCAATCAGGACCACCGATTAAGCAAATCACGGGTAGGTTCTAAACACTGTTCGCTTTGAACGCTTTGAGATCTCATTCTCCTTAAGGTAATGTTGAATGTTTCAGTATCACATGTTAATTTGCTCACTTAATACAATTGAAATTAATACTATTTTGCATAAATGAACAAAGCACTAAGAACCACAGATTACAATAATTGTTTTAAATTACAGTGATATTGCTTACGCGGTTATAATACAATTACAATGAAAAGGAATTATAATTTAACGATAAAGTAATCATATTTTTTCATACTCCCACCAATGAAAGCTCTTCAGAATGCATGGATTTAAGATAAACAGTAATACTAGCAAAATTCCTCTTCGGCGTACGTTCTCATTTGAAATCGTGTATTTTATTTTATATATTGAATGTCCGTTAATTTACTTGAAGAAAGCCGCTTTCATATTTTTTTTTGTGGGGCGGGGGACAAAACTATAAGTACAAAAATGTAAAAAAAAAGTCTAAAAAGCCTACAAGATACCTGTTGAAAATTATGGATATTCCATAAGAATGGGTTAAGGTATTCATCATTACTTATATCTGTAATAACTTGATCACCTATGACATCGATCTTGAGTCAGATCACTAAAGAAAACTGGAATATCCTACTTGACAGCTGACACATAAATGACCTCGCTCACCAAAACTGGCATTCAGACATAATTAAGTACAAAACTTCGACAAAAGACGTTATTTTAACTTACCATATTTCTCTCTCCTTCCTCCTCCTACTCTCAAGTTTAATATTATTTCATGTGAGATTCTCCACGTGACGTAACGATACAATGACCACTTGCCTTATTAATTTATTTTCTGGTTAGATTACTGTGTAGGGGCATTGTCTCGAATTGGTGTTCATCTGAAGCAGTACAGAAGGGCGTATTGTACTCATTCTCTAATGACAGACTGTTTTTACCTTCCAAATCCGGAAAATAAAGTACTATATCTTACGCTCAATGTCATTCACTGGGACTGTTTCATCTTGTCTTCGTTGTAATTGACCTGCTTCCGAGAGTCAGTATATTCTACTGACGAGATTGTTTTGTCTACTATTAAAGTCAGTTGGAACCATTTCTCTTATACCCTTACTCCCGTTCAACTTCACTAATGGAACAATTTTCTTTAAAGATCAGAATAATATTTAGGTTTTGTTGCATTTGGTTTAGTTGCATTTTTTAGCTGCATCCCTCACCATTCTTAATTTTCGAAAGGGGGAAAATGGAAACGTATCAGTATTTTGTCACATATGTTGTCATCTGCAAATGTATTCCTTCCCATTTATGTCATACTCGCTGTACGTTGTCCAAATTGAAAGACTTAAAAATTCATTTTGATCAATTGACAAAAGATTTTTTAAATGAACAACTTACAAAAATAGAAAAGCCAATGTTGAAGAATCCTCTGCATTACATACATACAGTACACGCACACACACACACACACACACACACACACACACACACACACATATATATATATATATATATATATATATATATATATATATATATATATATATATATATATATATATATATATATATATATACATATAATTATATATATGTGTGTGTGTTTATTTATACTGTACTTTCAACAGAATTTTTGTGAATTGTGTAAATATTGTTACTGTTGATAGTATTGTTTATCGTTCTGGTGATTTATTAGTTTTGATACTGATTTTATGTTGTTAACTTTAATTCTTTCGGGAGACATTGAGCTGAACCCTGGGCCTGTTACCCATTACAGTAAGAAAAATTATAAAGTACGTTACTCAAATATTCGGGCTCAAGGTAAAATTTTCTTGATCTCCAGAGTTATGCCCATAACTACGATTTGATGTTTTTATCTGAAACTCTTGTAAGTAGTAACAAGTCAAAGGTTGCGTTTTTAATCCCGGGGTTTGATGACCCTGATTTTGTTTATCGTCGTAACATCCCACATGCTCTAAGTCCGGACGACCTATTTATCGTCAGCTGCCATGAAGTTCTTTGTTTTAAAATTTTCAGTAAGTTCTACAATGTTTATGTATTTGCTGTTTACCGTAATCCAAATATCGACGATTCTATACATGACGTGTTTTTGGAAAGGATTAGTATGGCACAGTCACAGGATTCAAAAGCTTCATTCGTTATTTGTGGAGACTGCAATGCAAAGCACAGCGAGTGGCCAAATTCAAATTCCACACATCAACATGACCGGTCAGCTCTTGAGTTCTCTATCCTCCGATTTCGTCCAGCTAATTGACGAACCCACGTGCATTTCTGATAATAGATTAGACTTCTTATTCACAGATGTTCCAGCTATTGTGAAGTCCAAGGTCAGTGAATATGTAGGCACTTCTGATCATTGTTTCATATATTCCTAATGCCAACATTGAAAAAACGGTCTGGCTGAAATCCAGTGTCAATTGGGATCGCATTATTGAAGCTTGTCGGGCACTTAATATTTCAGTTGCTATATTAGATCCTGATCCCAAGAAGAAGCTAAATGAAATGCTGATAGTTATTTTAATAAATGTAGACGAGCTCACCATGACAAAAAGACCAAATTCAACGCATTGAGGCGAAATCGTTCAAATTAAAATTACACCATTTTTCTTGAGTCTCGCTGTGCTGTGAATATAACTTGGCGTACAGCAGAGAGAAATAACAATAATTCCTTGAAGAGGATACTTGAAGGAATCACTCAATCTCAGCTGTGGTGGACCAGATTGGTATCATCTACCTTAGGGTTAGGCGACTTCTTCCACTCCACCGCCACTAACAGATGATGGTAGATTGGTTACTGGCCCTAAAGAAAAGGCTAAACTGCTTCATTGAGCGTTTGAAGCTAAGCAATCAGCTAAGAGTATCCCTCTCCCTGATACTTGTCATCCTGAACCTATTCTTACAAAATTTTCATTTCACTCTAGGGATGTTAAGAAAATTCTGGACAGTCTTGATAGCTGAGGTGGAGAAGATCCTGATGGTTTCTTCCCTTTTTTTTTTTTTTTTTTTTTAGTATCTAGTGTGTTGTCTCCCAAGATTAGTAGATTCTATACATTTTTATGTCAATGTATTGTCTTTGCGGATGAGCTCAACTTAGTAATTCAGTGTCTGTTCCAAAGAGTGGCATATCTGCAGACTTGCTTAACTACAGGCCAATCTCTATTCTGCTTGTGCTCTCCAAAGTTGCTGAAAAACTTATTTTTAAGCCGCTATATAAGTATGAGGAATCTATAGGATTGTTAGCTGATAGTCAATATGCATATAGAAAGCAGTTATGTACCTGCGATGATCTTTTAGACTTGACATGCCATGTGCAAGGAACCTTGACAAGGGTTTTGAATGTAGATTAATTCAAATATATTTTAGTGGTGCTTCAGATTTAGTAAATCAAAAGGCACTTATTTATAAACCTCAGAATCTTGGAGTGGGTGGATATGTTTTAGGATTACTTCAAGATTTCTGTACAGGTAGGCACCAGCGAGTTGCTGTGGATGAGATCTTTAGTGAACCAAGACCTATTGTGTCTGGAGTTCCACAGGGTAGTGTTCTTGGTCCACTGTTATTTTTAGTGTATACAAGTGATATGGTTGTTGGCCTCGAAAACAAGATTGTTTAGTATGACGATGATGCAACACTTGTGGGTGCAGTAAAGTCTCCACTTATGAGAAATGAAACTGCCCTCAGCCTCAGTCGGGACATGGACCTGATCAGGGAACGGTGTAGTCGGTGGGATATGAGGCTGAACTCCAGTAAAACGAGGACACTATTGATTAGCAGATCTCGTACAGATTTTCCAACTCATTCTGCCCTTCAGGTTGATGGCACTCTACTGGATGAGTCTGAAGCTTTAACTGTTTTAGGTGTAACTTTTGACTCACATCTTACTTTTGAGAAACATCTAATGAAAGTTTCAGCAAATGCCGCACGAAAGTTAGGTATTGTTCGTAAGGACTCATATATTTATAACAGTGAAAAATCAACGTAACCAGTTATAGCTCATTTGTGCTTCCTCTTTCTTTTAGATAGAGTGTTTCTAGGTGGTAGGTTTCTGTTTCCTAATAGTAGCAGTTATAACTTAGAGCATCGACGGATGGTCTCTTGTTTGTCACTTTTTCATAAGTTGTATCTTAACAGAGATCTTTTACATTCACAATTGATCCCTGATCCCCTTTACCTGCCGAGAGCAACCAGATTCGCTGAACGCAGCGCCAGTATACTGTAAATGTGCCTCGCTGCCGAACAATTCCAGAAGTCCTTCACTCCTCAAATCGTTGGACTGCGGAACAGCCTCCCAGAGAATGTCGTGCAGTTGGAACTTCGGATGTTCAAGCGAAGACGCAATGCGTTACTACCCTAATACTATTCTCCTCGCATTTTAATACACTATCTTTTTATTATTTCATTAATTCATTTTTTTTTCTTTTTTAATAAGTGAGCGGTCTTCTTTCTGGATTTTCATTTACCTCCTCTTACTTTTTCCTAATGAACACCATATTCTTTGGAAGTTTGAATTTTAAGTCAATGGCCCCTGTGGGCTTGTTCAGTATGAATTAGGCATCATATTCTGAATAATATAAGAATAATAAATAATATGTTCATTATTTACTGTTGTTTCTCAATAGTAAGATGGTATTCTTCTTTCAATTTTACGTATTTCCTTTAATGTATCTATCATCATAATAATTCGTTATAATAATCGCATTAACCACGCACTGTAATTAAAGTATTAAGGTCCTCTTAAATCGACTCTCTCAATAGCACTATTGACGTAATCCAATCTCCATAAAAGCTTAATTCAGTCTGAATGGTTTATTAAAGTCATGATTTTGTAATCACCGGGTTTTCCTGCTGCATTAATTCTTGCGGAACAAAGGACACTGCCCAATCTTCATAAATACACCGAGACAATGACTTGTTTTTGCTCTTAAAGAGTAAATGAAATCTCACAAGTGACTCGCCCAAGGATACTTGGGATTGGCTTGACACGATACTTTAAAAATTATCGTTATCCTACTATTTATGTATTTGCTTTCGTGGTATTATGATAAAAATAATAATGGAAACAATATCAAAGGTGCTTTTTTTTCAACAACAGTGAAATGGTAATAGCTTAACCAAGACTTCACTTCAGGTCCTTTGAAGCTTTTCAGAATCACTTTATAATGTAGCTTATATAAGTTTGTTCCATTTAATTCGACATCAAGTATCACATACCAGAAATGCAAACCTGGATAAAAACATCTTGAATGCATTGCTGTGACTTACGCATCGCGATTATATTCGGCGTAAGGGTATCGTAGCCAAAACTGATAATGCATAATAAAAACAAACATCCCTATTTACATTTTTGCGAGTTGCACAGGAGAAATACGTCCAGCTATAGTGTTTCGTCCTTCATAGGCCCCAGCGCTTGGCCTTTGGCCTAAATTCTATATTTCATTTCATTCCGTTGAAGTATCAAAGCAAACTTATTAATTTCATAACACCCACACAAAGTCTTTTTATTCCGACTTTGCTCTAAAATTACCTCAAGTAACGAAAAGACATTTCGGAATAAATGAAATCATTAAAGTGTATTTTCAGATGTACACTATGTTTCTAAAAAGGGTGATATGCGTTTCAATCTAATTTACTACACTGCCATAGTATCAAGAGTTAATTTTTAGTATTTGGGTGAATAATGCACATTGATCCACTTCCGTTTTTAACTTCCTTTTGACAGACTGACAGTTAGGCTCCTAAAGCCTGATATTCCCTCTAGACATACCTCAAATAATTGTATTATCATTCCTTTTCTAAAAATGGAAGGAGTAACCTGTCTGTTTCTATTATGTCTTTGCTGGCGGCATGTCTTTTTTATTTTTTTTACAATCATCTTTTTAAAATTTTATGAAAATTTTAATGTCTTGGTTTCAAGTAAAGGTTAATATGCTGCTTTAAGTAACTTATAATGTGTTACTTTACTTAAAGTAACTTAAAGCTTAACGCGTTACTGCAAGTAAAGCTGAGTGTGTCACTTTCAGTATGAAGCTATTGTCTTTGCCTTCAGCATGTCCTTTTCCCTTAAAAATAGTCTTTTTTTGTATTTTATAAAAATGTTTATGTTGCATTTTCAGTAAAGATTAATGTGTTACTATAAGTAAAGCTTAATGTGTTACTTTAAGTAAAGCTTAATGTCTTACATTATGTAAAGCTTAATATGTTACTTTAAGTAAAGCTTAATGTGTTTTTACTATAAGTAAAACTTAATGAGTTACTTTAAGTAAAGCTGAATGTACTAATTCAAGCAAAGCTTAGTGTGTCATTATCAGTATAAAACAAATTAGCCATGAAAGATAACATCGGATTCCCACTTGCAATTATAATGACACTCGGTATGACTAAATCAATGCGTTATGATATTTATGAACCAATAAATGATCACCATAAACCTCACTTATTTAAAAAAAACCTTAATGATGGCTTGGCATTATTCTGAGGTTTATGTTACGTACCATCGAAGACGAAAATATAACAAATTCTGGGGCAGTACAAATATGAAATAAAATCATTCAAATACGTGTCTTTTCAGGGACACACAAGCAAATGAATTCCTTCTATTCCTTTCAATGTCCTTATGCACATAAAGAGGATAATGGATACAATTCTAGCAACTTTGGTAATCGTTAAGAGTATTTTAAGAGTATTTTTCATTGTGTATAGTGAAGACATGCACATTTATGTTGGTGCTACCACAGTTTTCTAATAGGTTATGTCATAAAAGATACAACTGAATGTACCATTGGTCTAGGACTGAATATCACGATCGTCAGAGGTAGCACATAACAATGCGTAGACATTTAAGTAGTGTTAGGATTCTGTAGAAAGTAAGTGATTATAGCTCATATCCCATTCTAGAGCCAGGTAAATCCTTAGTTAGTTGCATTGCAAGTGAGAGTTTCTGTAATACAAGATTGTTATCTGGATATGTTCTTTTCCAGAATTCCACACACCTTGTGCCTGTGCAACATCCTCTTTCTGGGAGAAGAACCTGCATCATTAGTATCAAGAAGCCTTAATTCGACCTTGCAGTAAATTCCTGATACAGCATCTGAGAAACCTAAATCTGTTGCGTTCATTCTATGTAGCAATGAAGTGTGTCCTAAGACGGACTATATTCTGAGCTGCTGTTAGCTCCTGTAAATAATCCATTTCACTTTGTTTAATTTACTTGTTTTGCTAAATTAGTGTTCCAGTAAGTTTGCTGAATTCATACGAGTGTTAACTGGCGACCTGATCTATTCAGTATCTGTCCTTTAACGTTACTTTTAGCCTTAATTGACAGAATTATGTGGATCTTAGGTAAAGCAAGGCAATATAAATCAAAGTAAATCATAGTTAAACTCATTAGCTGAAGGACCCACGCAACAATGGCGATACCTTGCCACGATCTCTGTAAACAGTTAATTAGCTTATGCTAGCTATCCCACAGAAATATAAAGAACTCGGAAAATTAAACATTAATTCATTCAAAGATAAAAGTCAGATCATATTAATTTCATGCGATATTCTCCCAAGAAAAAAAATGGATACAGGCCAAGGTAAGTAATATTATTCTAATTTTTACAAGAAAAAGATAGAGTAGGAAGGAAAATGTTTAGTACATGAACGTGTTTACAATTTACTGATAAGAAAAGTCAGAAACTGCTTAAGTTAAAAATATTGCACCATTCAGGCAGGCCGCATTCCAGTCAAGGTCGCAGTGAGTTACAGAGTCAGATTTAATATTTTGCTATTCGCCAGCCAATGAGTAATGTATGATATTAAATTTTTTAACGAGTTAGCTACTGCATGACAGAGGTACAGGGAGGGCGTGTGCCCAGCGCTTGTCTCGTAAGGTAGAACAGAATTTTATATGTCCCTAGGTTATTATCACAAAGCAGCAAGTTGAAACCTAAGAGACAAGGCCACCGACTGAACGTCACTAAGAGAATTGCTTTCATACGTGCGAAGTCGTATTAAATTTCTTTTCTGTTAATAACATAAATAACTGTATCAGTGTTTAATTTCATAATTTACCTTTTACATTAAAGTAAGTCAGGCCAGTAAGAACGTCACATATCCATTCCTTTGTATCGTGAAGGGCCCTGCAGTGAGCATGGCGGCGAAGGGTAGTAATTAATTATGACACCGGAAAAATATAAAGAGAAGATCATAACAAATTCGTTTTCCATCTTCATAACGTAAAATAACTCGCACTTGTGGTATTTTAAGTTTTGCAAGAAGAATTCAAGTGTTTTCTTCTTTTGTACAGTATTGTAATAACATAGTGAAAGGCGGGAGATTCGTATTCCTCCGCCAGTCGGTGTCGCCCCACCTCGCTCCAAGTGGAACCGTTTTTTATCTTGCCACCAGCTGTGTGTGGTCACATGACCCGTCCACGATCTTAAATCTTTGGAGTTGGTGTAAACAAGACTCGTGTGCGTTGGGATTCCCCTGTGTGATGTCACGAGCAGACGTCTAACCCATTCACTCAAAGAATCGTCCATTCATATGCACTAACGAATACTTCGCGCAGCGTACTATTGTACTCCCAAATCTTTATAATAATAATACTTCAACTGCAGGGAAAACTGGGTACAAATAATTTTATACGTGTTTAAAGAGAAAAAAAAAGTTTAGCCTGTTACTCAGGAATATAAAAAAGCTAGGAAATATAAAGGAAGTTCCTACACAAATATACATCTTAGCAGGGACTTAAATAAAGAGAAAATAACAAGAAACTCCAGATAATTTAACAATACTTACCAGTACGAGAATTAAAAAATATCAGCAAAAATTACTAAGAGCATGGGGTAATGGGGCACATTAATATTGGCAGATAACGCATTACCTAACATTGCCAAATTAATCAGAGTATTCATGATAAGAAAACCTGCTAGTATTAATTTAAATTTTCCTTCTTTTCCTTTCATTCTTTCACGCAGTGCCATCTTTGCTTTCACACTTGTGTGTTAATGCTTGCTTCATTTTCTTTCTCTTTTCTCTTTCCCTCACTTTCTTAAGCGTTTAAGTAACTGAGTCTATGTGCACTGTCCACAGAGAAGGAACGGGCCGACATAAAAACAAAACACACCTCTGTCCCACAAATAGTTGAGGATAAGTTAAGAATTAACCACAGTTATGGAAAACTGTCCATCACGAGTGGGGTCTGTTCATCCAGACTTAAGCACGAAAGACTCCCTCCCTCCACATGAAAGGAAAGAATACAGATAGTACTAGGAACTCGTCACCCATGAGTGCCAAAGCAACCAAAATTAATTCTTCTTTTCCACAGTGCCACTAACCTGAGGCACTGTCATAACCCACTAAAGCACTTACCTATCTGTCCCTCTTACCTTTCCTTTTCCTCCTATTTATTAATTATGCTCTGCTTGGGCAGAGTGCATTTTTCCCTTAGTTAGTTATATTCCAAAAGAATGTTGATTCTTCGGAATGCACTGGCACCATAGTACCACCCAAAGACAAAAGGTCCCGTGTGACTAAGCTACACCTGTACCTTGAGAGACAGTGTGTCATAAGTGTGACCTTTACACGGCACACTCAGTCACAGTGCCACCTTATTGAAAATGCGCCACACCACAGAAGTGTCACCCAAATCTGAGGGACACCTCCCTAATTCACAAGTAATTCCAGTCATCCCATTCAGGTGGGAGCCGGTATCAACTTATACCTCACTTGTTGGCCATGTGGGTAAAGGCGTCACTGTAGTCCTGAGTTCTCGTCTTTCGTTGGATCGAGCCCATAGGACGACGAACTTATTATCAACTAAAAAATTCCCCTTCGGTAACACATATGAAAATATATTATTTCCGAGGTAGAGCGAATTGGATATTAAAGGACGTTTGTAGCTTAATGCTTGTATATGAATCACGGTGATGTGATAAAAGTCATATATATATATATATATATATATATATATATATATATATATATATATATATATATATATATATATATATATATATATATATATATATATATATATTTATACTTATATAAGTGTGTGAGTATATATTTATATATATATATATATATATATATATATATATATATATATATATATATATATATATATATATATATATATATATATATATATATATATATATTTATACTTATATAAGTGTGTGAGTATATATTTATATATATATATATATATATATATATATATATATATATATATATATATATATATATATATATATATATATATATATATATATATATAATTAAATTAGCTGTATAAACAGTTTTCTTCGTGATTTATTCCGATTCTCTTTTGTTTACATTATCTTCAGTTTTGATTTTTTTTTACCATTTCCCTGCTGGAAAAAACATAATGTTTCAAAACTACATGGCAACTATTTTTAAGAAATATACACTGACACCATTTTGATAGTTACAGTTCCAAATCGAATGTTTATTGAGAAGCCAAAACATCTGACTGCCTATTGGTCGAAGGACATTCATTTACCCAACTCCTGCGGCTCGGTAACTTCCATGAAAGCTTTCTATACACTTGTGCTGAGGCAGGAGGGAACGAACAGGCAAGGTACAGAGAGTCTTCTTTAGGTCTTGGTCTGTCCTGATATTTCGTACCTGACGAAACTGTAATTGTAACGACACGCTGAAATGAAACTAACTAAATCTGGTGATATATTCGTTATTCCCTACCGTCAGTTTGCATATTTTTATTGTCGTTGTTGTGAATAATGCAGGGCTCATGAGCACCTGCTAGCTAAGGCAGAGGGTTGGCGTTCTAGTTAAAATACTTTTTTATCACTTAGGATTTGAATGATCAGCATCACTAAGGGATGGCGTGTTTTATTTATTTATCTTTGAAAACATTTTTGTTCTGATTTCAGTAATGTTGCAGTTCCATACGTATTCAGGGAATTATTATATTGATTCACAAGTTAAGTGAGAGATCTTGACAATACACATAATAAAAGTCTAATCATTACTCTCACGAATCTTACATATTATGATTTTATACCTCCTTTCTGTGAGAATTTGAATAGATTTGTTATGTGTGATATTGTATACTCCAGAGATTTAGTGGTATCACAAGGCGTTTTCTCTCATTATATAGTTCATATTTTCATGGATAACTTCCTTCACACTTCTGTTTTAGTTTACAATTTGACGAAGATTCATTTATAAGAACAATTTATACATTTGCATTCCTGGATTTTACTTTTACTTGTCTTGATCCAAGTATGTTCCTTCTTGAATTACGACATCAGTTCAAGAACGTAGTCCGCATAAGTTAGCCGAGTGCAATTCCTCAAGGACAAAGAATATTTATTTCCGTGGGACCCTCCCTCCAGTTCGTTTCTTCCCTTTGAAGATAGCGAAATTCATCTGCTGTATTTTCCTTCAATAGGGACTTGAAGGAACGACGAGGTCCCCGGGTAGACGTTCGCATAATGACAGTCCCACCGCAATATTCCACATTTACTTGGTCGAATTTAACAGTCCTGAGACGACTCGGTCCAGTGACTTTCTTCTCTGATGTTGAGCCTTAGGCGTCTTCCCTGGCTTTTATTGGCCCCATTTCCCATAACTTTCTCTTCCTGGAAATGTAGGCTGATTTTTCGTCATTGGGTAGTTCCCACTCTTACACTTGTTTTTCATAAAATATGTATATATATATATATATATATATATATATATATATATATATATATATATATATATATATATATATATATATATATATATATATAGATAGATAGATAGATAGATAGATACATAGATAGATAGATAGATAGATAGATAGATACAGACATATACATAATATATATATATATATATATATATATATATATATATATGTATATATATATATGTGTGTATGTATGTATATATGCATATATGTATATATACATACATGCATATATGCATATATTCACACATATATATCTATATCTATCTATCTATCTATCTATCTATATATATATATATATATATATATATATATATATATATATATATGTGTGTGTGTGTGTGTGTGTGTGTGTGTGTGTGTGTGTGTGTGTTTTCCTATTCGTTTATATAAACTCGTACTGCGAGTTTCCTGTAATACTTTCTCATTTATAAAGGTAACGGATATCTGATACAATTAATCGAATAATTCTGTAACTCCTGTTACAACTGTATTACCTACTCGCCTCTCTCCAGCAAATTTCATTCCACGAGTTCAAGGATACGGCATCAATAATTAACATAAAAACTAAATCGTACTTCAGATATGAATAAACGTTGATTCCATATGATATAATTCATATGATTTTCTAATTTGCATCATTCATCGATTGATATTAAGGTAAAGTTTGACATGAATCTTTATATAAAACATCTTGCCCAACCTATGAAGTATTAAATCGTATTGCTTCTGAGGCTTCGTTCAAGTAGTCTATCACTTTATAACTTTTTTGCCGAAATTTATAGTCTGTTTTGGGAACAGTGTATCACATTTTTCCCCATTTTTGTAAGCAGCAAAAGTGGAAAGACGTATCCTTCAGTAAATCTTCATGATAAGAAAAGATTCCCTGGCAGCATTAAATAAAAAAAAAGTCTAGATTCTCCAAAAGTCAGATATTGGGTAAAGGAACAGTTGACAAATATTGAGAATATGTCATTAACTGGAATATTTACTGAATTTATAACTTAATTCTCTTTAATACTCAAATCTTTAAATGAACTATTGCTATTTTCGTAAAATTAATGATACATTTTAATGGACAGTAAAGAGATAATGATACGAACTTTTATCGAAATCATACATTGAATACTAGTTTGTGTTCTTAATATTGCCAGGTCCATACGAATGAATACTAACTGCCTGGTAACCTATCCGTTGTATGTATATAAATGCATGCATTTATGTGATGATTTACCTCTAGAAATCAGACAGGAAAATTAGACTGTTTTCCTTGTATAAAGCACTGAATTTTTCAGCTGCCTACTGAATATTTATATCTTTATCAACATTTATCTTCCTGTATATATATATATATATATATATATATATATATATATATATATATATATATATATATATATATATATATATATATATATATATATATATATATATATATATATGTGTGTGTATGTATGTATAGTGTGTGTACACTTATAGACTTGTGAATTATTTGTATAAGGAGATAATGCAAATATATTTATAAAATAATATCGGGAATATTGAAAAGGATGGCTGTATTCTGCGAATGTATCTTATACAGGATTTTTTCTATTTTCCTTATAATTCGCTTTTCAGGCTCAGCGATGTTGGTCAGCAACTGGCCAGTATTCATAACAGAAAAGGACAGTGTGAGATGAGGGAAGTGTTTTTATTGAATTATTCATTCAAAAACCTGTAGGTTTCTTCGTGGTTACGTTCGGTGGTGGTTCGGATTCTGGATTCTTTCCTTATTTCAGGTTGTGGTACCGTCGACATGTTTCGACCAGCTCGATGGTCATCCTCTGGACGTGGTTGAGAAGGATCTGGAGAAACAAGAAATCTACATATTTTTGAATGAATAATTCAATAAAAACGCTTCCCTCATCTCACACTGAATATTGGCCAGTTGCTGACCAACATCGCTAAGCCTGAGATGCGAATTATAAGGAAAATAGAAAAATTTCAGTATAGGAAAAATTCGCAGAATACAGCTATCCTTTTCAGTAAGACCTGCCTGAAAGAGGGTATACTCCTCAAGAATAAGAAACAACATTCTTTTATTTTTGTAGTTTTTCCTTGAGGTAACCATAAGAATTCAGAATATGAAACTGCTGTATATGCAACAGGATCATTATATCAGTATCTTGTATTAGAACATTATATCTATGTTATAGTGGGATGTTCTAAATGTTCATTCCAAATGAGCTGCAAGTTTTTGCATATCCCTTCATGTATGTGAGAGAGAGAGAGAGAGAGAGAGAGAGAGAGAGAGAGAGAGAGAGAGAGAGAGAATTTTACTATGCCCTTCACAACCATGAGACCACCAATTCGTCATCGGTTGTCCAGCTAGATTCTTTGGCCATATAATTTTTGTATGCAAATTGGTTTTTCATTTCTTGGTGTTAAGCAGTCCATAAGGCATGATATTAGAAATTTATGAATTCACATTTCATATGATGGTTTCATCACTCACTAAAACGATAAATCATACACAAAAATTACTGTTCCTCAATAAATACGACCATTCACGAATGAAAAGTACTTCTCACTTTTTTATTATAAATTACTTATTCATTTCCTAAAATTGTCTGCTTTTTTCATTTCATCATTTGTACCTCTTACGGTCTTTTTTTGTTTCACCTTTCGTTTTTTGGCCTTACATATATTTTGCCTTTTGATTACATCGTAAAACTAAGAATACGCTAACATAACACAAATGAGGCAAAATTGTCATTGCAATTCATTTTCGAAAAAAATACTACTATTAATATATTTCCCCTCGTCAAAAATGCTCTCACAAAAGGTAGGCTATGCACTGAAGATAAGTTATTATATGCTGAAAGAGCAACAAGTGAGACTCGTTTACCAGTGTCACAAAAGAAAAGCAAGTTCCCGTGAAAGTGCCCTGTTAAGGTTTTATTTTTGCTGTTGAGGAACTTTACCTCCGTCGAGACTTCTTGAGTACAACGAGCAACCCCTTCGGAGAGATACTGTAATTCGTGTAGCACTTCAACTGTTCTCTATTTATGTTGGCTGCTTCAGAACTGTACTCGCATCTCTAGGGAGAAGGATTAACCCTCTCTCTCTCTCTCTCTCTCTCTCTCTCTCTCTCTCTCTCTCTCTCTCTCTCTCTCTCTCTCTCTCCCTCTCTCTCTCTCTCTCACACACACACATACGTACACACACACACTCGGAAGTTGTATACAAAACAAAAATCATTAATACACTGTAAATGGTAAACATTTCATAACAAACATATCTTCTGCCAAATTTCTGTCCTTAGACTTTCATCACATCGTAGCTATATACCTCCTCTTTTGTAGAAAAATTATGTTTGTTAAGAAAAATATTAATTAAATGACAGAAACACAAACTTTTTTATAATTTGGAAGTTAAAATATAAAAAAAAATAAATAAATATTCTATGGCGGTAAATCCCTTATTTGCAGCCTTCGATCACGCAGTTGAATAGAATACCACAGTAAATGGGTTTAGGTATTCTTTAGCGTAAGTAAGGAAATATAGTAGAGATTTTACGACGTCTTGACTGATTTAGATATATATAGTAGTTTTTTAAGTATGCACTGATGTAAGTGGAAACAAATGCAGCTAAAGACCCCCTGAGGAAAGACTCTCTAGGAATACCCATGGTTATCCTCTTAAAACAATGGAATTCTTTATTTTTCTATCGCCAGATACTTCACTTTTCTTTAGTCACCCCGTAGCCAAGACATTTAGTCACTTGAAACACAGGAATTGACTTTCGAATTTCCTTCTCCTGCTCCTGACAACTTGTTTATTTTGTCTGTTTATGACTCCCGCGCATAACGTTCATTCCCAACTCTCAGTGTTCACTTTGTAAGTAGTTTATTTTGCAATATTCAATTCACTTTTTGGCTTCAACGTGGATGTCAGTGTTTCATTTGCTACTGGTAACTTGTGAATGCCGGAGCATTCTGGTGAGTTATATAGAAATTTTCTGTTCTTTTTTCTGTTTAGGCTGAGTGATAATGGCTTCTTTTCACTATATCCAGTATGGGGTGTTGTGTCGTCGGAGCAGCTCACGTGGTGCACTGTAGGCATTACTAAAGGGTGTTTGCAGCGTCCCTTCGGCCCGTAACTGAGCCCACTTTTTAGCCTTTTACTTTACCTCCATTCCCGATTGCTTCGTTCACTGATGTGGTCTGACTTCTTTTAACTATTACTTCTTAGTGCAACTGTGGGATTTTATCCAAGTCCCACCTTTAGACCCTTGTAATTCATCTCATTTATTTTCTGGATTTCTTCACCCCGCTGTCAAATCGCTCCAGCTTCTCTTTTCATTATCTTGAGCGATGAGTGGATAAAAGTGCCCCGGCGCTTCGCTTCACAGCCTAAATTTCGTAAAATCAAATCAACTCAGTTTTCGGGATATATACACCTTTAATTAAGCGCTTATGCAGTCTGTGTTTTAAGATATTTGGTCACTTACTGCATCTGCAGTTATTACTTCCATGAAATTTACTCCTGCTCAGCCTCGGCAATAAGTCGGCTTTTTAGTCTTTTTAACATTTTACAGCGAAACATTTGCGTGAATCAGTGTATAATGCTAAGTTATTTTTATGAACATTTCAGACCATTTAAACTCGCGTAGTTGCAGAGTATTGTGGAGCCAATTCTCAGCCAGTTTGCAAGGTTGTTTTGGTCATAATTAAAACTTAATATATTATTCATTATTTCAACTCTGTACTTTGGCTAATTTTTGCCAGTAAATATTTATCGGAACTTAAATTTAGTATTTTGTTTATGGTGAGTTGAGAATATTTTCCCGTTCTCGTTAACGTTTTTGTAAACAACAGATATTCATTGTTTTTTTTTAAGGTATCATTTTGTTCCGCTACTACGCACTTACATATTTGGATAAATTTTGCTTTCAAAACTGAAACAATGTGTTTTTTTATACCATTTATTGGTGAAACGGTCATCTAGTAATAATAATAATAATAATAATAATAATAATAATAATAATAATAATTACAGAAGTCACAGATTCCATAAGCAAACAAGTAAAAATTCAATACACAAGTGATGATATTATATCAAAACAAACGAGAGAGAGAGAGAGAGAGAGAGAGAGAGAGAGAAAGAGAGTAATGCTTCTAGGGTCGTCTACCAGTAATATATCATGTCAGAAGAGGAAATGAAAGTATCACTCATTTCATGATTAATTACCTGTCTGTCTTGCTAAGCAAAAAGCTCAATTTTTGTTCCCTGATTGCTATTGTGCGTGGGTGGGTGTGATTTTATATATATATATATATATATATATATATATATATATATATATATATATATATATATATATATATATATATATATATATATATATATATATATATATATATATATATATATATATATATATATATATATATATATATATATATATATATATATATATGTGTGTGTGTGTGTGTGTGTGTTTTATCCTCAAACCCGAACAACTCTGAAACTTAACTGAACTATTACTCTGTTCATGATACGGCCACCCTGGTTTATTAAGAAACGTTCAAGGAACTGGTAATTCACATTAATTACGTTAGGACAAGTCATGCGAAGAAGAACATTATCACAATCTATATAATACAGATTATTGTTGTTGTCATTACACATAGTTTCTTAATTGTCATCTTAAAGAGCAAATGGTAAGAGTGAAATTATGTAAATTATTGTGGCAAAAGTAATGATAATTATATTTACACACGCCTGCGCAAGAGGTAAGGAAAAACCAAATGGTTAGAGTTTGATAGATTTGATCAAGTGAATGTTTTAGTAGAAGCATTGTAATTTAATCAATAAATAAATAACAGAACTATTGCTATTTTTAGTAATTTTATAATAAATAGCATAACAAAGTTCTTTTTACAAACACTCATAAACCAAGCCCAATGTTATTTATGTAAAAACATTTCACTTGGCTATGTGGGAACCTTCTTCAAAATATAAATTATATATATACAACTATGAATCCTGTGCCTCCCCATTTTTTTAAACAAATGTAAAAGTAAAATGACAAGAGCGTTGGGTTGGGTATAGGTTAGATTGCTTTGCTAAATGTCATTTGCATTTGTTTCATTCATTCATAATTTTTGAGGCTTACGTAAAGAACTATGACACAGCTCTCTATTACAAGCTTGTTAAGGTTGGCTGAGAGAGCTTATAGTTAGAAACCGTGGCTTAGGTGAACCAATGTTTTGTTTACTGACGTTCTTACGAGTAGTTACTGCCTGAACTGTTGTTGGTTTACAGGACTCTCTAGAAGGTCTGACTTGGTTTCTTAAAAGATTCTGTCAACTGATCGTACCATCAATGAGTGAACTCTTCCGGCTGCTTAGCTATTGCTGGTAAGAATCTCGGAAGAATATTTATGCTTTTTTTTATAAGTAGTGGGTTCCGTGGTATTTGGTAATGCAGTCGGTGACTTAAACCTCTAGAAGGTCTGACTTGGTTTCTTAAAAGATTCTGTCAACTGATCTAACCATCGATGAGTGAACTCTTCCGGCTGCTTAGCTGATGCTGGTAAGAATCTCGGAAGAATATTTATGCTTTTTTGTAAGTAGTGTTTTCCGTGATATTTGGTAATGCAGTCGGTGACTTAGGTTTTGTCGTGACCTATTAAATATATTTGGTCAAACATGTATTTCATTGAGAGTATTTGTCGAAACTTGACTTAATATTGGTGTAATTACCTAATTCTGTGATGCCCTCCCTCTCTTCATTTTGTCTGCGAAAAACGTACTCCTGCAACTAAATGCATTGTATTTTTTGCTAGAAATTAATCTACTAAGTTTGAATAAATCCCACATGTTCCACTCATGAAATTTGCTGCAATTGTTCAACTTTGCCTAAAGTCGAAATGGTTGTGCATTCGCTCCCTGTTTATTGTGTAGCCGGACAGTTATTGCTCTCATGTAGTAAAATATTGCTAGGTGGACCCTTACAATTGTGGTTAGTATTATGGGCTTTGCATATTCCAATATTACTTTTTTTTATTGTACAGCAACACAATATTTGACACAGGTGAATAACTCAAGCTTGACAAGGCTATGAAGAGGTTACGATGATTTTAGTAATTTGGTTTCTTTTTCCTAATGACTACTTGTAATGTTGCCTTTGTTGTGACTAGTTGTGAAGTTTTATGGGTACATGGGTGCGAATACCGAATGATTAATTAACGTTAAAACATAATTTGTCATTTTTTTATATAATACCAGCATACACTCAAGAACGACGTGTTTACATCCGGCCCTGGAGATATGAAACATTAGGCAAAGACGGTATATATCGCAATAGCAGTAAAACTGTGATAGATTTTGTATGCTTTTCGTGTGAAGCATATCGTGGAAAGTTAAGAAAATGTCATAAAAATAAACCTTCCAGTATCGAGAACTGGCATTGTGAAATAACACCACGTCGTTCTTGGTTATATGTAAACTGCATGTGTTTGTGACTGACGTCGGAATCCGGGTGATGTTTTCTGAATGTCTGTACACAAAGGGCGAGACTTCGTGGTCAGAATGAATTTCAGAAACTTCCTCAGCGTTCGTTTTCCTAGCAATATTGAACATTTTTCACTGTTTAACCGTTGAGTTTTTACAGGCTTCGTAAAAGAAAGTCATAAGTCACTCTTTCTTCTTTTAATTAATGCTTCAACACTCAGTGTAGTTCAACCCAAGTTATCTTGGATATCTTGGGTGGGTGCTTATCGGGCTGTTGCAAATCTTAATCAGGTGATCTTCAAGTTCAGAAAGCTAAGTCTTGCATCTACCTTGCTAAGGGTGATTTTGATGACTGGGTTCGATCTAAGCACTTATTACAAATATTATGTAATTCTTGTAGTTCTTAGTTGGGAATTTTGCTCTCATGCAGCGTCATAATGGAAATTATTCCATTCATAACTGCTTCAACGAACAGGGGAGTCCCGTAAGTGCTCGTGTCTATAGTTAACTAGCAACGTCTTTGGCTACTTCTCTTACAAGCACAGCTACTCAAAGATTTTTATTTCCTTCAGAAGTTTTGGACTTTTCTCTTATTGTATTTACAACCGTATGTACAATCAGTATCCTTGCCTGATCGGCTTATCAAGTTTTTTAAAGGCTTCTTTCCGACTAGCTCGGAAAGAGACTTGGCACACTAACAATTTTTAAATGGCCTAAAACTTACAACTTCAGTTGTTGTCATCTCGGTCATTAACTGGGAAAAGAGTCCAGTATTGTCATTTTTGTACCTGGGCAACTTAAGGTTATGCGAACTTTAAGGAACGTCTTCTCTTTTAATGAGTTAAATGAAGCTCTCCCGATTAAAAAAAAATATCTTAGAGACATAAGGCTACCGACTACCAGTTCAGTTGTTTATGCTAATACTGATTCCTGACCCTCGAAGAAAATTAAGAATTTCAAAGGCTTCAGATCTCAGTATTCTGCAGTTTCTAACTTTCAAGATCTCAGATTTTCCTTCCACGAGTGAGAAAAGAAATGGAAGTTTAGCTACCGCACAAGGTCTTTTTGTAAACTAGACTTTACCAGACAGGCTATTCGTTGGAGGTGATGAGAGTGAACTAAACTATGAAGCCAACGGGCACGTTTAATATATATATATATATATATATATATATATATATATATATATATATATATATATATATATATATATATATATATATATATATATATATATATATATATATATATATATATATATATATATATATATATATATATATATATATATATATATATACATATATATATATATATATATATATATATATATATATATATATATATTATATATTATATATATATTATATATATATATATATATATATATATATATATATATATATATATATATATATATATATATATATATATATATATATATATATATATAAAAAGACATTTGTTTTTTTAGTGATTTTAATAAGGTTTTCAAAACTATCATTGACAGGAGGAAGTTCTTTGTCTTGTAAAAGTAACAGATGCGAAAATCCTACAACTAACGATGTAAGATAACATGGTATTGGAAACCACCATCTCAGATGATGTGGGAGAAATAGCGATTCGCGTCATCAATTGGGAAAGTTCAATTCAGCAGACGCTTTTGTGGCAGTTAAGGTATTAGATCATTGTTTACTGTATTTTTGCTAGGTTACAATTTTTGGGTTCGCAGTTGTTTTAGTGATTTACTTTCTTACGTGATGTTTCGTTATATTCATACAGCCATAATTCTGAATATTGCTAAGTCGAATAGGAGTGTTTTGTTGTATACATGGGGGCAGAATAGGTTACTTTTGATTCTAAAGGTCCCACACTACTGTCTGTGGACAGTCATTGTAGAGTATTTCTACCAGTTGTACACTCGGAAACCACAATCTCCGACCCGCCTAGGTCGTGCTCCGAGTTTATGAGCGGGGCCTTTCTGGACGGCGGGCATCGCCAACTATCGCGGATTGAAACACACTCGAACACCTTTTGAACTCTTCCGGATTTTTTTTTTTTTTATGACTTTGCTGCATATAATGCAAAGCGGTCATGGTATGATTATACAGACAACACTGTGTTGAATTCTACAACCTGTATAATATCGAAACGAAGAAAAAATGCCGAAACCGCCGGGTTGTGGTTAGGAAAGGGGGGAGGGGGAGGGAAGGGTAGAATCGGTGTTGTGTGTGTGTGTGTATATGTGTGTGTCTGTGGAAATAACAATCTGAAGGCAGCGTCACACAAGTGGACGAATCACAGCGCCGACCAAGCTAGCCTTATCTTGGTTTAAACGTCTGCTGAAAAGTTAGTGTGCTTTGTCCACGTGCCATTCTGTCTGGCTGTCTCTCTCTCTCTCTCTCTCTCTCTCTCTCTCTCTCTCTCTCTCTCTCTCTCTCTCTCTTCCCGTATATTTTATGAGTGTTATGTATTTTTGTGGTCATTTAGAGAGAGATGATGATGATAATGATGATGAGAAAGAGAGAGAGAGAGAGATGATGATGATGATAGAGAGAGAGAGAGAGAGAGAGAGAGAGAGAGAGAGAGAGAGACGCAGATTCTGCCCTTCCCTCCCCCCTCCCCGCTTTCCCAACTACTGTACAACCCGGCAGTTTCGGCATTTTTCATTCGTTTCGATATTATACAGGTTGTAGAATTCAGCACAGTGTTGTCTATATCATCATACCATGACTGCTTTGCATTATATGCAGCAAAATCATAAAAAAAAAAAAACAACCAAAGCAAAATCCGGATGAGTTCAAAAGGTGTTCGAGCGTGTTTCAATCCGTGATAGTTGGCGTTGCCCGCCGTCCAGAAAGGCCCCGTTCATAAACTCGGAGCACGACCTAGGTGGGTCAGAGATTGTGGTTTCCGAGTGTACATATGGTTTATTGTACTTGAGGTTTATTTCAACCACATACTGTTACTGTGCCTCCTGACAATCCTTTTGTGATAAGAGTGAGCACAAAGGCTGAACCTAGCTTAAAGTGATTAATGCCTCGTGAACCAAGCGAAGTGCATGATCTCCGTTTCGGCTGTTGTTGTCATTGGTTCCTCTTATAAAGTGGTTATGAAAAATTTACACAAGCTTCCATAAAAGAAGGAAGCTTAAAAAATAGTAGAGGGGGAGTATTTTAATTTCTCAGTAGGTGTCTAACTTAGGAAATGAGAAATGTTTATCTAAAACAGGTTCATCTGTCTACAATATCAGTGTCAAAAACATTAACTTGACTTAGTTTTAAAACTCTAATTTCTGTTCTAGAGACTGAAGTTTCATGATTTATTGGGGAATACTCCCAAGTTTATTACTGAATTAGACTTACTGAAGTGTCATCCTAATTATGATTATTTCCTCATAAATTCCAAAGGTTACATCCCTCCTGCGTTGTGGTTTCATGTCCCCTTGGCAAAGTCACAGAGGAACCATGAATAAATGTATTAATAAATAATATCCAATGTTTTGAAGTGATTACGTTACGTGGCCGTATAGACAGAGAGCTGGAACTGAAAGAATGCCGCTGTGAGGGTCGGAGAGTTAGCAGTTCGTTTGGATTAGCGAATCAGCGTTTTAATAGTTGGCTGTTGATATGGAGAATTCACAATTTAGGTGGAGACTTTTATTGTGCCAAATTAGTTTTGCCGGTTGATGACTTTGTTTTGAGCTTGTAATTTCTTATAATACGAATACCTTCTTGTTTTGTTAATGAACGATGCATTTCTGAATACATTATTTTCTGCTGACAGTTTCATTTGAGTGGTTAGTTTTCTTAACGCAGTTCAATCCATACCTCTCACGGGGCTAGGTTTCTGTTTACCCCGCATGCTGGCCTTAATATCATTAGTTGGAACTGCTTGAGAAGGGAGGGGCACCTTATGCCTTCCGAATCTGATTCAGCTCAGGAATAAAAATACATCTACATCTTCTTATGGGCTGTGTTTATAGATATACAAAAGTTATTGTTATTCGATACTTGATAAAGGCAGTTGACTAATTACAGGAAACTGGCCGCGACTATTTACGACTAAAACAGTTTGCCTTTTAGGTACATTAATCCATTTATGGTGTATTACTGGTGACTTCATTTGGAAACTTGAGTGAACTTCACAATAAGTAGAAACAATTAGTGAAAGAGTAAGAAAACACAACAAAAAAAATGTCTCCGTGCTTTTACATTTGATAAACTGTTTGAGAGAAGGCCCTTTGCCGAATGTCTTTTTTAAATACATTTTCCGTTATCAGGATCATAAAGGTAACCTTTGGTGCTTGTTAAGTGAGACAAGTTATGTAATTCATTTATAATACTTTGGTTCAGAAATCGTATTTCCTGGTTATAACAGACTATTTCCGCGCAACCCCCCATATCTCTCTCTCTCTTTCCGTGCAACCCTCCATATCTCTCTCTCTTTCCGTGCAACCCCCCATCTCTCTCTCTCTCTCTCTCTCTCTCTCTCTCTCTCTCTCTCTCTCTCTCTCTCTCTCTCTCTCTCTCTCTCTCTCTCTCAAAATAAAAAAAAAAAAATTCAAACATACTAAGAAACAAGCGGAACATTGCCTGCGTAATGCAAAGAAGAACCATTTTGGAAACGAGTTTAATAAGAATAAAGGCAACAGTAGAGTTACTTGGCAGATAATTGAAAACATGATTCTTGTTTAAAAAAAAAAATAAAACTTTCGATGACCCTCCAAAAAAGGCAAAGGATTTTAACCAGTATTTTTCCAATATGGGATAAATCGCTTTTTGGAAATTGCAAGGAGGTAAGGAGGATGAAACAGCGCATGAAGAGATAGCAAACACTAATTTTCAGTCATTCTTAAACAAACCCAATTTTCAACCTCAACCCGGGAACGTTAAGACGGTTGTTTCAGCATTCAAAAAGTTACGTGAAACAAATTCATACCGTTCATATGGGATTTCATGTACGAATTTAAAAGATGTTCTTCTTCTTTAGATCTTTAATATTACAATTATCATTAATACATCCATTGTTATCAGTCTCTTCCCAAAACTTTGGAGAAACACTCTACTGTCATTCCTTGATTTAAAAGCGGCGATTTTGACGAGGTAGGGGGATTACCGTCCCATTTCATTGATCCTGATTTTATCAAAACTACTAGAAAAAATCGTTGTACCGAACCTGTATCCTTTTTGAGGAATAGTAGTGAATTATCGTCAAACAGCCGACATGGTTTTAGTGCACAATTATCAACTGAATCAGCTCTTATGGAAATTAATGAATATATATATATATATATATATATATATATATATATATATATATATATATATATATATTATATATATATATATATATATGTATATATATATATGTATATATATATATGTATATATTATATATGTATATATTATATATGTATATATTATATATATATATATATATATATATATATATATATATATATATATATATATATATATATGTATATGTATATACATGTATGTGTATATATATGTATGTATATATATATATATATATATATATATATATATATATATATATATATATATATATATATATATAATGTATATATATAATGTATATATATATATAATATATGTATGTATATATATGTATTTATACACATATATACGTATATATGTGTATATATATGTATAAATAAGTATATATATGTATATTTATATATGTATATATGTGTATATACATATGGATGTATGTATATAGGCTATATGTATATACAATATATATATATATGTATATACACACACACACTAGCTGACAACCCGGCGCTGCCCGGAAAAACTGAATGACAACCGATAAACTCACTCTCTCTCTCTCTCTCTCTCTCTCTCTCTCTCTCTCTCTCTCTCTCTCTCTCTCTCTCTCTCTCTCTCTCTCTCTCAGCTTCTACCTCTCTACACTTTTTCCTCTTTCTCCCCCTAACAGCCCCTCTACCCTCTCTAACTTCCTTTCTCTCTCTCTCTCTCTCTTTTTTTTCCCTTTTATCCTCCCTAACACCCCCCTACTCTCTCTCTGACTCACTTCCTCTCCCTCTCATTCTCTCTCTGTCACCCCCTTCCTAACCCCCACCCCCTTTGTTGCCGTTGATGTCTTATCCCCGCAGTATTCTTTTCCAGATAGTAAGTCATAGCATGCCGAAATTAGGTATGATAAATTCGTAAAGTTACTGAATCTACGGGCAGCACCAGCCCCCTTTCAGGGAAGCCCTTCCACCCCAAACCCCCTTTGGTGCCCTTTGGTGCTAGTGATGTTTTACCCCACAGTATTCTTTTCGAGATAGTAAGTCATGTGTACATAATTCTATAAGGAAGTAAATTGAAATTTGCAATAAGTGGCTTGTTTTCCTAATTAGCTTCTTAACCGGAAACGTTTATTTATAGTTTGACTATGCTGTACTTTTAATCAATTTGTGATTTTACTTTTGAAAGCGTATTTTGTATTTTAAGATGAGTATAACTACTCAAGATGAAATTAATTTGGCATTAAGTCGATACATAAAGTCATTTACTAAAGTTTTTGTTTTGTTTATAAATGCTGTTCATTTCCATACTTTGGTCATTTCAAGTTGTAAATATATTATATTTCACAGTTATAGGTTTCGCTAATTTATTTCTTTAAAACGGTAACATTTATGTTTTCAGTTTCTTAGGGTTTAGGTTTTCATTAGAAGTATTCTTTAGAGAAGGGTGAGCTGTGTGTTCGACTTCGTGAGATGTTTTAAAGAAGCAAAAATTTGTCTAACTTTATCATTTTATATTATTGTTATATTGTGTAAATTTGATCTTTTAAGCATACTTTGCATGTATGGCAGTATTAATATATACGAATTTAGTATGATTCAAATGTTACTGACAAGAGGGTTTTGTCAGTCCAGAAATATTGGTTATTTTTTCATAAAATTATAAAGAACACATTTAGTTCAACACAGGTAATTTACTAATCCTGTTCACTTTGACAAGGTATATCAGCGTTATGTTAAGTCGTATCGTTCGCATCTGCATTACCATATTTAGGATATTTAATGTTGTAAATACATAATTTCACTGTTTTTTGCCTTGGTAGTTCATTATTTTGAAACGGTATCTCTATAATTTATTTCAAAACGGTTACTTTTGAGGTTATTTTGGCTTTTTAAAAATTATTTTAATAAGCATGTTTTGAAGAAAGACGAGGTCATGTGCGCTTGGCTTAATTATATAAATTACAGGTATTTGTTGTCTTATTAGTCAATGGACGTTGTGTATATTGCTTGTAGAATAACTATTGTAAATGGAAATAAAGTTTTTATTTGATTTGATCTCTGATCTCTCTCTCTCTCTCTCTCTCTCTCTCTCTCTCTCTCATCTCTCTCAACACTTTCACCTTCCGCTGTTCCCAATCAATGGTTACACGAGCCTGCAACTTGCTCCCAGTCCAGCGAGCAAACTGGATGGCGGGTCTGCCCCCTGCCTCAATGTTGTTTTCCTCTAAATACTCTGCGGTTGACGAGTTCTTTAGAATAGATATTTTATTTTATTTCACCTGTGAATACTTTGATGGTTGTTCTCAGTTTTAAAACAAATTTTTTTCTGAACAAGGACTAAGGGGGTTGTTTTTTTCTCTCCCTCCCCCCTTATGGTCGTTTATGCCATAATGGAAAAGGTAACGCTGCAGAATAAAGATAGAAGTGCTATACATGTTCTATACATTCAGTTACAGCACTGGAATTTCCACTTAAGAAAAATAAAAAATCGGCGGGACATGCCATCCCTCACCATTCATTTATTCTAGACTTCCAGACACTAAAATGGGAGTAATTCATGAAAGAGAATTGTCTGTTAAAATTTATTTAGCTGTCGAAGGGGCAACCTCCTTTCCTCCCTCTGAGGCGGAAGGGAGAAGGTCCATTGGAAAGCTAAATGAATATCATTTTCGTGCTTTGTGAGTCTTAAGTTAAATTTACCAACACGGAAAACTTGTATCGTATATAATGATAGATTAGAGTGTCTGGACCCAAGAAGCACGAAAGACAAGGTACTTGAGCCATTACTTTGTAAAAACAGGAGAGGGGAATTTATATTATTTGACATTAACTGTCTTAAGCCAGTTTTCTAAACTGGTACTTATGGATATAACTAGCGTCAATACAGTTTAATTAAGCTACATGATTAAGGCTTGTTTGTGGGGTGGAGGTGATGTAGGTACTGGTTGCGTTTAAGGGTGAACGTCCTTTTCCATAAAATTACACTAGGGCCGTAATGCATCTTGCGACCTATACAGTTACATTTGATATCACCACAAAATTACCTTCTGTACTGGCTCCTTGAAAAGTAGGTTTGCTTACCGAATGAAACATGAATTAAAAAAGGGGTAACTTAAATGACAATTGGAACGATGAGTTTTATCTGCTAAACAAAACTTAAAGAAAGAAGTGGAATGTTAGTATAGCTCTATTCGTAACGTGTACATGTTTATATATTAAATGTTCAACATCCGGTTTTAACTCAGGGTATGTTTCCACTTTTAGGGGGGAGGGGGGCTAGCGGAACGCTGCTGGTCTTTTAACAGACGCAAAACAACACTCGGTACCAATCAAATCCTCAACGGTAACGAAAGCAAGTCACGAGTTTAACGGTGGAGTCTTTGGGTAAGAGGTCCAGGCCTTATTAGTATTTGTGTAAATGAGGATTGATTATATCTACTAACACTGGCGTCACAAGCAAGTGTGGAAATGAGGCTTGCGTGATGAGGCACAAGCACAACTTTTATAACTTTTGCTGCTGATTATACAACATTTAGCAATCATCGAGAATTCGTGGTTCTATGTTCTTTTAATAAAATTATGGCTCCGGCTAGCTTTTTTGCTCCAGGTTTGCAATATATTTCAGCTACCCATTACGTCTACTCTTGCAAGTTCTTGTTCCCCTTTCCTACAACACAAAGTGTTCTCTATGACCCTCTGTTTACCAATTTTTGTCCTGGTCATTTTCTTCCCAATATCACTTTGACGGAGGCTGAGTATCGCCAACATCCCCTCCCCCACACCTCCAGTCCTTCATTTTAAATCCCCCAGTCACGGCCTCGAAGTACTAGATGTCTCAATATTCTTCGTAGGCCCACTCCTCGAAGGGGCTTGCTTTCCTGATGATTTTGTGGTGAATTCGGGAACATAAAAAAAAAAAAAATCCGCAACATCATGCTGGATAGTGAAAATTTCCAGATTTTCATGAGCATTGTTGTAATAATTGCGGTATATCAGTCATTCAAATTGTTTCTTAGGGTTTTTGTAACTTATTGGTTCCCGGAAGATACTATTGTTATTGAAAATAATACCTGTTTCTACGGCACTTAATATGTTTAGTCTTTTCATTTCGTCTTAAAACAATTTTCCCATCACCATGTAGCTGGTATATCAAGTTTCTCAGACATACGAAGGTTTTCTGTTCTCTTAGTTTTATTTCCTTTGATGTTTCAACACGTACTCTTGCGGCCATCTGTGAATGAAAAAAAATGCATGAATTATGGTAAATGTTGCACAGGCATATATAGCATGTGGATGGTTCGCAGTTCAGTCCATTAGCCAACCAATCAACTGTTAGCTACCTGTCTATATATATATAATATATATATATATATATATATATATATATATATATATATATATATATATATATATATATATATATATATATATATATATATATATATATATATATATATATATATATATATATATATATATATATATATATATATATATATATATATATATATATATATATATATATATATATATATATATATATATATAATATATATATATATATATATATATATATATATATATATATATATATATATATACATATATATATATATATATATATATATATATATATATATATATATATATATATATATATATATATATATATACAATATATATAATCATGTAACATGTAACATTCACTTTTCTTCACTCTGAGTAGGTGGCCGCAAGAGTGCTTGTCGAAACGTCAGAGGAAATAAAACTATAACAGAATGTCTTCACATGTCCCTGGGAACTTGATACCCCAGTTGTACGCTGATAGGTAGGTCATAAGACGAATAGAGAATTGAATGTCGTAAAAATTATTATTATTATTATTATTATTATTATTATTATTATTATTATTATTATTATTATTAATTAATTTATTTATTTTTATTTATTATTATTATTATTATTATTATTATTATTATTATTATTATTATTATTATTATTATTATTATTATTATTATTATTATTATTATTATTATTATTATTATTATTATTTGATTTTTAATTGTTTAATTTTTAAATTTTTTTTATTTTTTTATTTTTTTTTTATTTCTATTTTTATTATTTTTATTTTTTTTTTTTCATTTTTTTTTATATTTATATTTTTATTTTTTATTTTTATTTTTTATTTGTTTTTATTTTTAATTTTGTTTTTATTTATTTATTTTTGTTTTATTTTCATTTTCTACATACAACATAAATATATTCTTATCCAGAGAGAGCATAAGGTAAATACAAAAACTGATAAAGTTGCCTTCAACCGGATTTGTTAAAATTTGCATTTTTCTTGCTCACACGTCTGAGACTTCTCCGTTTTCCAAGGCATGTTGTTTCCCAACAGTTCGATAAAGCAACACCCGCGTAAATTTCACGGAAGAAAACTTGAAGTATGCGCTTTAACTGCTACATATAGGTCGAAAGTTATACTATGGCCGGAGCTCAGCTTCAGATCAAATGCCGAAGGAAAAAAGTTAAATACCATGGTAGTTATATTTAACGATGAAAAAACGAGCATCCCGTAGGGAGGTAGTGCCGTCAGTGCACCTCTTGCAGTGCACTGCAGGCATTGCTTAAGGTTCTTTACAGCGTGCCTTCGACCCCTAGCTGCAACCCCTTTCGTTTCTTTTACGCTGCCTCCTTTCATATTCTCTTTCTTCCAGCTTACTTTCCACCCTCTCCTAACAATTGATTCACAATGCAACTGCGAGGTTTTCCTCCTGTTACACCTTTCAAACCTTTTACTATTTTCGTTTCAGCGTTGAATGACATAGGTTCCAATGCTTGGCCTTTGGCCTAAGTTCTATATTCAATTCAATTCAATAAAAAAAACGAGCAACTGTTGAAAGTACTTGAAAGTACTTTCCCATTAATACGAGGCAAAAATGGCTGAAGGCTAAAAGCTTGAAATATAACAACTTAATTAACCAGTAAATGTTTTGTTAAGAGTGATTTACGGTTAGTGTCTGAAACCTATTCTCCTTCAACGCGAACGTTAAAAAAGTTGATGATCTGTATAAGTGTTAATATCTAACGGGTTATTTGAAAACCATTCAACTAAGTTAATTATTGGCAGATTAGGTAGCCACGAATACTAATTCGCAAGGATCAGTTAACAGTATTTATGAAATTTATGAAATAATGGAACTGGCAAGAACATCAATGAACGTGGGAAATACCGCTGACTGATTTTGTAAAATTCCTTTAAAGAGATGTTGCTACAGTTTCATAAAATACGAGTTTACATTTAAGAAGGTTTCATTTAGTAATTAATTTATCTAACTGGGTACACATTTAAGGGCACAGTGAACTATTGGTGCTCTCTGCCGTAACCAAAACTAAATTTGTCGGTTTTAATTGGAAGGGAATCAAAACGTTTCTATTTAAAGTTTTATTTTTTATTATTTTTGGAGGGTGGGGTTTAGGGGGGGAAACACTCTCCATCTCCAAATTTCAATTTTCATTTCAATATTTACGTAAGTTTGCTGTGTGGTGAACTTGTCTGCCACAAATG
>NC_089752.1:94296557-94389057 GCF_040412425.1 Macrobrachium rosenbergii
GTATTTACATTCCCCATTAGTGTTTGTGTATACGAAATAGTTCACAGTACTCAATTTAGCCGTCGCCAAGTTGTGAAAACGAGTACAAGTACTCTTATGTAGGTTTAACTGCTGGTTTACAACGTTTACTGGACACTTTTTTTATAATTTTTATTTTGTTTAATTACGAAACTTCCAATGACTTATCTTGCATATAAAAATGGACACACACATATAGAAAAACATATGATAAGGTTATGTTTCTAGGAAAAGGTTAAAAGTCTTTAGCGCGTCAATATTCTTGAACCAAAATGACGTTGATGCTTCTCACGAATGTATCAGTAATAGCGACTTTTAGATTTGTCTGCTGTATGGTTGCATTACATCAGCATTAAGTATTAACGACTATCACTTTTCAGGGTTACAAGACTGCGTCGGGGTCCCTTCCCTTAGGACTGGGAGGTTATCTTCAGCCGTTCGTAGGGGAGGCGGTTAGGACCACCAGTCCCTCTCTTACCGCTGGTACTACCCGGTCTTTTCGGCCTAGAAAATTGCATCTCCATCAATGAATACGAAATGGCAAATACCAGGTCCTGAGGTAAACACGAATTTATTTTTGTCAGCGGTTTTTTTTTTTTTTTTTGAAAGCAGTATCTTAATGTTCACAACTGTATATATCATTGAAATTAACGAACGTACAATCTACAAGATTTATAAAAATCAGCTGGCATTTTTTAAGTGCAATTCCAGATAAATTAGCACTTAATTCCAGAAAAATTAACTTGGAAACATTTTTAAACGGAATCCTAACTTTAAAATCAATGGAATGTGTTATATGTTTGGTCCATTGTTGCTAGAGGAAAGCAGACCTTAATTTTCTAGAACTTTTGGTTTGTCAGTTGTCATTCTATTTTTGCCGTACAGGTCTTTTGATTTCCAAGACCCACTAGTTTGACAGTACTTATTTCCTCCTTGTAAAGCATAAATAGTATCTCCAGTATTGGGTTTCAGTCAGATTCGTTAGTATTACAAGTTGCAAGGACAAAAACTGTAGTATGGAAAATTATTAATATTAGATGAACAAAAACCTTCGTAAGCTACACACAATCAATCTCCGTTTCTGAAACTTGATACGCTTTCAGTAGATTTTGAAATCTAGGGGTTCTACTTCTTGAACTTGGATAACTTTTCAGTGGTTTGTCTAAAACAGAGGTTCTGTTACTACTGGAACTTACATCCGCTTTCAGTAAATTGAAAATAGACAATTTAAAATATAGGTTCTCTTCGGGTGGTTAAATGAAACGAAGTTTTTTTAGCAAAACACGTATAATATACATTTGTTATATAAATGTATAAAACATCTAAATACTATCCATTTTTTGTGAAAAAATCTAATACACAGATGAGAGTTTAATCAAAATTTGCTCACATTTTTTGGTGCACAGCTGGTGATTTGTACAAGATTTACTTATTTCCTGAACGTAAAAATAACTGTGAAGTTTCTAACACTAGACATTTTACAACTTAACACTTTCAAGCTTGAAACAAGATGTATATTATTAATTAACAAGGTTATCGTCAGCAGGTTGTGGTAAGTTCATCTTGATGGGTACCATTGGAGGGGGAAATCGTCTCGATGTTCCTCGTCCCCAGAGGGCGAGGAAAAGACCCTGAAGACGCAGTTGGAGGAGACGAAGAAGAGTGTCTACAATACTCCATACTCTTCCCCCTTCCCTTCCTTAATGACCCCAGTGACACCGTGGATATGACTTCGGGGTCTCTCACTTCCTTCGTCGACGTTCGTTTTTCTTTGAGTCTGGCGAGAAGGATGGAGGTTTTAGGAGCCTCCGGAAGGTTCTTCAAGAGGTCCATTACTTCAACAAATTCGGCAGCTATGACTGTGTCTGGTTCTTCGCGTTCTAATTCGGCTCTCAAACCTGGAGAAAGTGAATAATGACGGCTTAACGGAGGTTAGCGATGTCAAGAAACTCTTGAGTACAGTATTTGAGTCAAAGCAAATTGTTTGCGAATTTGCGAAAATATAAAGAGAAAGAGAGGTGTTCTATTCTACAACACGACAAGTAAATGAAAATTGGAAGGACTTTGTGACTGATCTCTGGGTAATGTACTAAAAACGCTTAAGCTGATGAATTTATATGAAAATTCAGAAAAAAACTACTATGGAAGTGTATATAAGAGGGCGAGAGTTCATGAAATAAAAAATTCATAATTTGGTAGAGCTAGATTCCACAGGCTTCCTAAACAATGTAAATCTGATTAAGAGTAGTAGTAAATCACGCAAACCAAGAGCCCTTTATGTATTTGAATTTACTCCTCAGCACATATATATAACTAATATTTGTTTTTGTTTCTACAGGATTTAAACTCCTTGGTATATCCTGAACTGTCCAATCCTGTGTCCAGCTTGTCAATGGAGAGATCGTCACATGGAGAGAGATATCTAGCACGATTCCTGGCATGCCAGACTAAATGGTATGTTAATAAGGATCATTTTCCCCCCTGCATACTACTATATAACCCAGATCCTGGCATGCCAGACTAAATGGTATGTTAATAAGGATCATTTTCCCCCCTGCATACTACTATATAACCCAGATCCTGGCATGCCAGACTAAATGGTATGTTAATAAGGATCATTTTCCCCCTGCATACTACTATATAACCCAGAAACGTGACATTTCTTCATGGAGATTCAACGTCTAAGTGAACAACCACCCACCTAAGGAGTAAGACGTCTATACCTTATATGATGCACATTCCAACTGGAACAGATTAGTTTTTAAAGCAATTTGCAATTTCCCCAGGTATCCAAACCACACCCTTTAGTTACAACCCCAACTCGACCAACCCACTTAGTTGTTGGAGGCGAAGTAAAAGTGCGGGGTGACGCCAGGTGAATGGAGAGACTTCCTCCACTTGCCTCATGCCACCAGTTACCTTATTACCAAGGTTCAGTGCCTGTTTTCAGCTCCTGCTGAGGAATAGTCTTAAACATATGGCTCTGGGGTTGTATTTCCATAGAAGCAAATGTGAATTTCTTAAGAGCATAATATTGAAAAGTTTTATGACTGATTCCAGCACATAGACCTGCCGTCACCCAGCACTTTTACTTCGCCTCTAACAATTAAGTGGGTTGGTTGAGTTGGGGTTGTAATTTTGCATGATAATTAGTCAGGGACAGAGATTAGCATAAAATTAGAATCAGCTCTATGTTTGAGCAAGGGTGAAGGTAGATGCCCCTATCACAAATAACAGCACCTGTTGTGTGTATATGCTTTTATATTCATATGTACCACTGTCATAATGACATTAACTTTCATATATTTACCAGATATAGTAGACGTAAGAGATCCCGACGATGATCCATCGCCCTCGTATGCATAATTTCTTAGGTCTTCCCCTGGTAAGTGGTGATGCTGATGGTCAGTAGGTACCACAAGAGCAATATCTTTACTGCCACCCACTCCAGCGGAAGTGATGACAGCGGTGCTGACTCCACTGCTGATCACAGCATTACCTCCTTGAAAAGTAAGTTAGTTTAGATTATATATTTTGTGTCATTTCTGTAGCATGAAAATGTAGTTACTAATGAAACAAACAAACCAAGTAGTGCATCAAACAGTATTTCCTTCATTCTCCTGTTACTGTTTATCAAATACGCTTTTTCCTTCATTCTCTTGATTTACAAAACCTACAATTGGCTGCAACACCCTAATCCTCCCTCCTTATCAAATTCTAATAACTATAAATGAAAATTCACTTATTCAGAAGCATAGAAATAAAAGAAGAAACGTAGGGGATTTTAAAGTTAGTAGTAGCAACTGACCCTTTGTCTCCTTGGCAGGTTTGGCCCGGGAGAGCTGGAGCAACTCGAGGAAGGTGGTGTGCGATTCGTCCCCAGGCCCTTTTCTTTTGGTGGTCGTCGCTTTGGTTCCGCCCGTTTCCCTCCATCGGCCCCTCAACCCGAGGAATGTTTCCCTCTTCTCTGGGTCGAGAGTCATCACCGATCCTTTGCATCCTATTTTGACCGCTATGATGGAGTCCTTGTCCACGCTTTGCTCCGTCTCCTGGTGACCTAAAGCCCTGGCTGTTCGTAGTCGGTGGTGTCGTAAGGAGATGAACACTCCGATGAGAACTGGAAGCGACAAAAGAAACACTTCGTTATTACTCAAGATGTCTAAATAAAACAGTGAAAGCTAGTCTATGTCGTTTCCTATGCCAAAACCACGATCACCTTGAAAAAAAAAAAGAGTGAATAATGGAAAACAACTGTCTACTGCATTCAGAGTGCCAAAATGTAAGAGAGAGAGAGATGGAATGTGACAACTGTGAACGATATCATTTCTCTCTTTCTCTCTCTCTCTCTTCTCTCTCTCTTCAGATCATGCATTCAGAGTGCCAAAAATGTAATAATAACCAGTTGGAAATTGCCTTTCCCAAGTCATGTTCATGATTCCTTGTTTGCAATATTAGCGCGATATGCAAATGTAATAACCTTAATATTATCTCTTTCTCTCTCTCTCAAGTCGACCATTTTTCGATCCAATAGTGGTGGAGAGTAGACATTAGTTCGAAAAAAATAAGGGGTCTTTGATGAGATCGTTGGTGAATTTCGAGGAGAAGGGGACAGGTAAGAATGAGGAAAAACGATAAATAACTAACAAAATTAATGGCTTTGAGCCGGAATTGAAAAGGACATTCATTTCATAGGGGGCAACATCGATAGGATGTTATGGCTAAGGGTGGTGGAGAAATATCTGTAGAAATGACTCACCTACAAAGAGAAGTGACAGCGTGACGGCCGCTATGGCTGCCGGCGCCGTTAGCGGGTGGCCTGCGCTAGAGACTTTGGTCCACTCGCAGTTGCCGCCGATGTGGTGCGGTCCGCAGAGGCAAAGGTAGTCCGATTTCAAGTCGTAGCAGGTTCCTCCGTGAAGGCACGGCTCAAACAGACATTCGTTGATGTCTTCACACGCAGATCCAACCAGATGACGTCCTGAACCGCAGCTGTACAAACAATGGGGAAAAACTCTTGGATATTGGAGCAGACAAGGACTTCTGTTTTTACGCCATGGGTGTACATTTTGAATTCACGTTTCTAACTGTTTTGGTTTATTGCTCGAGAGCTTCTCGTGTGTAAGAGTAATGGAAATTAGTACCTTCAAAGATGATTTAACAAATTCCATTTAGTTGATCTGTTTCATAAGAGCGCTTGCCTTCACTTGTCCTAATTTTGCAAATATTTTACGTGACAAAAAATATGTCTATCTGTCTATCAATACCTATACATATACAAGGTACATATGTATCTATATCTATCTATCTCCTTAGTGAGGGAATGGCTTCCGATAAAAAAAAAAAAAAAGACTTGACTGATCACCGCCACACACACTATCGGCTGTTGAATCATGCATGAAACCCGCGCAGACTTTCAACACTAGCCATCCATACACCCATACAGAAGGATCCTAAGTAGCATGACGAACCCACTGACACTGCTGCACCACACGAGAAGATAAATAAACAGGAAAACATGCTAATCATTAAGAGAACAGACAGTCGATGCTATTCTTTCACAGGATACGAGAATCACCAACTAACCTGCAAGAAGGCTGCGTCCAGGAGGCGTGGCAGGACAGCGGGGGGTCGCAGGTCGTGTTCAAACAAGAGGCGGGTGGGTTGCAGCCCTTGATGAATCCATCTAAGGTGGTCACTTGGCCCCAGGTGCTGCCGTTGACTGCGGGGGGAAGCGGCAGCTGGCGATCTGACACTCTCAGGTCGTCTATACATGCTGGGGATAACATCATACCTTAGTAAGCATTTTACATTAATGTACATCAATGGAATCCACTGCCACATATCAAGTAAAAAAAGGGAAAAAATCCGAGTATACTGAATAAGGACAATACATTCAAAATAAGGATTTTAAACGTGTACACTAAATGAATCCACTGTCTTTGATGTATCAGAAAAAACAAATAGAAAAATAGGAAAATACACACTTCGTCATAATTACAAATTTGCAGATTTGTCTACATTCAAGTATATTTATATAAGAATTCAGGGGAAATCTGTAACATTTCGAAACCGTACTTAATTTCTTTTTACACGAAAATGAAGGGCAATATGTTCTACGAAAATAAAATCTATAACTACAAAATATAAATTAAAAATGTGAAATAAGATAAAGGAACACTCGAAATGAAAAAGTTAAAACAAAAAATACCAGTGTTTAAAAAGTCTAGCATTTAACTAACTACCAAATGACTATTAAAGAAAACAGTTGTTCAGTAAGACCTTATCTTCCCACTTGTAACCAACCTGAAACTCTCCTGTACTCACTGTCTTGCAAGTCATCTGCAACAGTCACGAGTTTGACGCCCAGGAACTCGGGAAGCCCGCCCACCGTCACTCCGTCATGCTTGTCAATCTCCAGAGGCATTGGCGGGCCCGCGATCTCCTCCTGGAGGCTGCTGGGCCGCCCGGGCACCAGGGAAGGGATCGATCTGTTGACCCGCCATTCGTCCCCTCCGTCGACGCTGATCAGGAGACTGTGGCCGTGTCTCTGCTCTGACGGTGTGCCACTGGCCGTCTCCCACGGCCTGCCCTCGACGCACGCGACCCTGGCTGCCCACCCTGCGCCGGACACTGACGCGCAGGCCACCCCGGCTCGAAGCTAAGCATAGAATGGTAGAAGTAAAAGTATCCATAAGGTAAAATAAGGACTGAAAAATCTTTGGTCGAGCTTTACAAATTCACCAGATACTATATTGACAACAGGAAAGACACTGCTTTGGATAAGATAGAGTATAAAAAAAAAAAAACAGAAATTTTGATAGAATTTTCGTGATTTTATAGTAGTTCTCCTACTGGAGATGTAATATGGCTGACAGATACTAAAATGACTAGGGGGAAGATTATGAAACGATATCAAAATGGAGTTTTGATAGCTCCTTTTTACCATGATTTTCTAGTCTTAACTTATACAACAGGTGACGTAGACCTGACCAATCTATAACATACGTGAACAGTGAAAGAATGCTGCGTGTGCTGAGCAGCAAGACGAACTAGCATCCCCGTCGGCTCGCCAAGTGTCCTGACCCTCAGCTGGACGCTCACGACCCTTGACGAAGGGGTGAAAGACAGCGCCAGTTTCATGTACGACTTTGGGCCCAAAGTGGCTGGGGCCGTTGGGGCGTCGCAACGGACCCCTGTCCAACCAGGGTCACATTGGCACTCAGGGTGGTTCAGTCCGCCTGCACAGGCACCTCTGATGCCACACGTTTCCGGGCCATCTGGACATGCTGTTTCTTGCGGCTGACAGCCAGCTGTGCTGTCTTTGCTGCATGGTGGCTCTCCCAAGTCCATTAGCTGCAATAAAGCTGGAAGACTATCATTTCTCTTTCATCACTGTCTGGACGTGTTACTATAACTATCTGTGTGCATAGCTATAGCTATATCTGCTATCTATCTGTATGCATAGCTGTAGCTATATCTGCATCTAACCTGCATATAGTTCTACTTATCTATATCTAGATGACTTCTCTCATTACACTATATCTGTTGGCACACATATGTGTTCACAAGGCCCCGCGCGCGCACACACACACATACACTATTTTCTTAATCGTTAGTTTATTTTTAGATTTTTGCTGAAAACCAGAATAACTGTACTCAATAATCATTAATTTCTTAATTTTAACAGTGGTGTTAGTAGTGTCAATGATGTTAATAAGAATGGCCTAACTTTTATCATTTTATTGAAAAAAAGGAAAAACAGGGTTTTCGATCGCCTCTTTGCACGAACGCAATGAGTAACCTATACCAAAATACCATTACAATTCCATTTGGAATACTTCTATTTATGCACTCAATCATTCTGGCTACTGATTTAAAAGACCTCACCTGATCATTTATTTTTAAATTGGAAAGACACCCATCGAGCGAATGGGGTGTAGGAGATTGTTTCCATCCATAATCCCTTGACCGTTGTGGTCCTTGAGCTAGACCCCCTACTTGTAGAGGGCCCAGCACCTCCCATGCTCTCAGACCTTCCGGAAGGCCCCAGGACTTCCTGGCGACGCAATGAGAGTCGTCGTTGGTCTTCTCGTCCCATCCCAGGCCACAGAAGTCCACCATCAAAGCCACTCCCTGAAAACAAGGAATTGCAGGGACTATTTTTTCTTTAAAAGGTAACCAAAGTATCCCTCTGCCTTACAAAGCTGTATTCTTTAGGCCATTTTCAAGGATCCATATTCTTATCAAAATAAAGGGGAATAAAACTCAAAATGACTTCATCTCTTGAGTGTCAGTGCCTTTTCTGGTGCAACTGCACAGTAATATGGAGTCTCCAAAGTATTGAAAATCTATAAAATTAAGGAAGCCTTATTAAAGTTAAGCATATGAATTACTTTTTTGAAAATATCCCATTCGTAATGTGTTTCCTCTCATAAAACACACTCGAGTCAGCTAATGCTTTTCGTTTGTCAAGTACCCAGTGGCTAGAGAAATTTGCAATAATATCCGTTTCAATTTTCATTACCAAAAGAAAAAATCTAGGCATGGATAATAAGTCTATACTCTCAGATCTCTCTCTCTCTCACTGCAACCTTCTTCTGCAACTAGGTAACATAATTCAATGATTAGATAAAAAAGAAATTAAAATATCAATAATATGAATGATTATATCAAAATTAATTTTATTTCTTCAGAATTATTAGCTAAAGTATACCTTTAACGTTCATCATTTCAGCAGGAATACCTCGTCCTGCACGAGTAATGAAGAGACATCCACTTTGGTACTTCTGCGAAAATGCACATAAGCCCACGGTCTTATCAATCTTGTACTGACCAAAATATGCGCCTCACAATATATATTCAACTAACCTGTGGATGCAAGTGAAGGTGTACAGTGTGCCACTCGCCGTCAGTGACCGACGCATTGACTGTGAGGACGAAAGAATTGCCAATCCCTTCGACGATGAGCTGAAGCTTAGTCTCTACCACTTGCAGAGCCAACATGGGTGAAGGAAGACCCCAGTAAGAGGAGCCAAAAGGCTCCGAGTGCGGGGCGAGGGGACCAGAATAAAGGAGCAATCCGTGAGGCCTCCGCGTCAGGACACGAAGGGACAACGTTGTGGGAAGGCACGGAGGGAGAGGCTTCAGCCACACCCAGCCAGATCCACGGAAGGTCCTGGAAAGGATCTTGCACTGGGGGCCCCACGATCCCCCCGGGCACACGCACCTGCCACCAGTTCAAGGAAAAATATGACATTTATTCACATTGCTTTTCGCTATCACGTTAAGTATCTAGATGCGATTTGACGAGTACACAGATATAAGTTACTGCGTAATCATCGCTTAACTAAATGACTTGGGAATTAAATACATCAAAAGAAATTTCTAATTTTTCCCAAATGATTACTTACCCACCTCGATGCTAGGTAACAAAGTAATACATGTGTGGAACCTAGTTCATAAATGAATGAAAATTTTCTTCCTTTTCTATTGCAGCAAACTAGAAATTAAGTAAATGAAAAACTTATCTATTTTCTCTCAAATAACAGAGTCCACGTTAACAAAGTTCATCTACACTAACTTCGAGTTCTGTTTCCTTGCCTTGCAGCACTCCCTATAATTCATATCCCATCGAATATCTATTATTTCGCTCATACTGAATTGTAAAGTTTCCTTTCTACATACAACATCCGCACGGTGTTTTACTACTCATTTATGAAGAAAGTTCGTGATGACGTAGACATGCAACATTCCCGGTTGTTGTCTTAACAAAAGCTTTCGCAACCATGGTCGCTTATTTTTCTGCCCTTAAACATTGTCTTCTCGATACAGGCTTATGCATTTGAAAAAGTACTCTCATTACAAGGCCATGTAATTTACAATTGGTTATGCAATAAACACCCTCATCTATACAAATTTCTTTTTCATCTTCTAACATGAAATGCCTTTCCTTCCTAACAACAACAAAAAAAAAAACTGCCCAGGTATACAATGTGCTATTTGCTGTTCTTATTAAATAATTAAGGATTATGAAAATAAAGAAGGTATGCTAAATAATAAACATGAATACGATACATACAGTAAGAAGCACCTGTTCATTCTCCATATGTAATGATAAATGATTACCCGTTGTGTTACAGTAACTTTGGAATTCATCTTTCGGACATTCTCTCTCTCTCTCTCTCTCTCTCTCTCTCTGGTACAACGTAAAACGTAAAGTTTTTATGAGTTAACCACGAGGTGCTGACCTGCTTCCCGAAGGGAATCTGACGCACCTGCCTCCGTTGAGGCAACTGGAGGGCGCGCAGGTGTCAGAGTCGTAGGAAGTGTGGCCGCGGCCCCTCGGGCTTTCCTGGGACACGCACTCGTGGCTCCGGATGAGGAGAGGAGTCACCAACGAGGTCATGTTCGTGTCCACAACCTGGAAAAGAAAAAGGCTTCTGGGACCCCTCCACGCTTTAAGAACAACGCCCTTAGAAAGGCGGAAGACTGAAAGCAAAAAGATGTATGCAAAAAGGTTTGGGCATTACTGTCGGATCTTTCCTAGACAGTGACCCCTAAGGTTTTTATCCCGGTATGTATCCGCCTTTGCGGGGTGTTTAGTACAAGCCCGCTGGGGATTACCGTAAAAACATACACAAAAGAGTAAATATCATAAAGATAATGGCCCCCAAGAAATATTATCCCTAGATAACGACCCCCGGAAACCCTTGGGGGTCACTATCTAGGAAAGATCCTTACTGTTCAACTGTATTCTTCCAAGGTTTAGTATTACCTCACATGACAACTATTTTTAGGAGATGCCTCAGAAATGGTTAATGAAACTTTTTTTTTATAAGGAATGATTTTTTTCTTACTACAGACTTTCATGGAGACATACTTCATAACTAAGTCGCTAAAAGCTCCAATAAAAAATATAAAAATGCCTTCACATAAAAATTAATTACATTTTGCAATAATCAAAATGACAGTTCTCAAATTGCTACGCCATAACCTTCACATCTTGTATCTGGTTTTCAAATTTCTTCATGCTTTGATCTCGAACATTAAAGCTTTAAGTGTGACAGTTATCTCCTTTTTTATTATTTTTTTTTGGTTTAGACCAACAAACTTGTTCCTTTTAGTAACTGTCTACACCATACTTCTGCCATAATTATATAGATAACTGCTAATCGAAAGGCATTTGAGAGTAACCAAGAAATATGAGAGAGAAATGCTTTGGATATTGACAGAGTTGTAAGTGAACTGAAGACTCATGGCTGTCAAACCTTAATATTTTGACGATTCAGGTTAAGAATGCGTTGCCATGACGAACACAACGCTATGGATTCTTACTAGTCACCCACATACGTCAATAAAAAAAAAATAAACATGCTTTATCAAAATGCACTAAAAAGCAAAAATTAATTTTTGGAGGTACACCAGGATTTTCTTACAGTTAATCATGTCTGCAAAATTAAAAGCGTGGGCCCCAAACATGGAAGGAAATGCTACAAGAAAAGAAATATATTTTTATTTTATTTCTTGTTGCATTTCCTTCCATGTTTGGGGCCCACGCTCTTATTTTTGTACACATGATTAATTGTGAGAAAAACATGGTGTCTCCAAAATTTATTTTTTACTTTTTAGTGCATTTTAATAAAAGCATGTTTAAATTCTTTTAATATTTTTTTTATTTCATACTTTTTAGTTTTGACAGAAATTGTAACCGATTTATGAATGCAGTTACGAAACTGATATCCGCTTACGGGTGAGAGTGAGGGAAGGATGAAGGGGGAAGGGTGAGGGGAAGGGAAAAGAGGGGAGGAAGGGAAGAGGAAGGGAAGAGGAAGGGAAGAGGAAGGGGAGAGGAAGTAGGAAGGTGAGTGGAAGGGAAGTGGAGGAGGGGAAGGAAGAGGAGGGGAAGGGAGGGGAAGGGGGGGGAAGGGAAGGGGAGAGAATGGAGAGGGGATGGGAGGGGAGGGGAGGGGAAAGGAGGGAAGATGGAAGGTGAGGGGATGGGGAGGAGGGGAGGAGAGGAGGTAGGGGAGGGGAAGGAAAAAGGGAAGAAAATGGGAAAGGAATGGAAGAGAAAGAGGATAGCGAGGGGGGAAATGGAGGGGATGGATGCGGGAAGGGGAGGGGGAGGACACATCTAAGCACTTGATTATGTGCTCCAGAAGGAGGAAGACAGGGGACGGGAGGAGAAGGGGAAGAGGAAGGGAAGAGGAAGGAGGAGGATGGGAAGGGAAGGTGGAAGTGAAGGGGAGGGAAGAGGGAAGGGAGGGGATGGGTGGGGGAAGGGGAGGGAAGAGGGAAGGGGGAAGGGGAGGGAAGAGGGAAGGGGAGGGTGATGGGTGGGGGAAGGGGATGGAAGAGGGAAGGGGAGGGGGAGAACACAGCTAAATTAACACTTGATCGTGTGCTGGGGAGGGGGAAGGGGAGGGGGATGGAAAAGGGAAGGGGGAAGGGGAGGGGTTATATAGAAGATAGAGTCTACCAGTAAAAGAAGTTGTGAAAAATCTGAAGAGTTTCATACAAGTCCTGATATACCGCGAGAGGTCACTGTAGGGTCACTAGAGGTCACTGCTGACCTACTGATCATGTAAGGTTGTATTGTCACCGGGATTGAGTACCCATGCAAAATTTCAAGTCACTCGGACGAAGGGAACAGGTCGAAAATCGAGTTACAAGTTTGAGGACAGACAGACACACAGAAATCAAGTTAAATAAAAGCCCATAATAATAAAATACAGATGTGATGAAAATTACTTGAGGGAAAAAATGAACGCACTTCGGAGAATGGAGAATAAAATTAATAGGGGAAACATTCATGTTCAATTCTCGCCTAATTAGGCTACAAAGAAAAATCCATTAGAATTTGTTGGATAAACAATGAGAAACTAAAATACCTGAAGAGGAAGGGCTGTCGAAGCGAGAGAGGCCACAGAGGCACCGTCTTCGTAGGACAACTTGAGAGTGGAAAGAGCAGAGTCCTCTGGTCCTTCGAGGTGTGGAGGATATCCTCTGCTCACCGTGTCCTTCTTAGGGACCTGCAGGACCGAGGATCCTTTCTTATCGAAGACAGGGGGCGGGTCCTTCAGGGACACTGAGAGGCCAGTGGCTTTCTCTAACTTTTGTTGGAAAAAGAAAGTCACGTTAGTTGGCTTATACTGAATTGTACCTATTCCTTTATACAAATATTTAGCGTCTTTTAACTGCCATATCGATCATTCGTTTCAAACAAAGATGCTAAAGATATTAATTTCTTTGTTAAAACAAATAGAAATCACATCTCAACCAACCGCTCAAAAGATTCGTTCATGACAATCAAAACGTTATTTGCTTATGATGCACAGGCAAATTGCATTTATCCATACATTCAAGTAACCAAATATCGTCTTATTATTCTTGTTCCTCTATGTACCGTTAAACATAACTATAGCCGGTGTCTGCTGATCTGTCTTCGAAATGTTTTATTTAACACTACGTCAGGGCAACACTGCTGATGTTATCAGCCTCTGATTGAGTAAACTCCATCTTATTCGAATGCATTCATTAGACTTTAAACTCCTAGTTAAGCACTTATTCATAAGATAGACACAGGATTATACACAAAAAATAATGCAAAAATAGCCTTGAAAAAATATGACTTTACTAGTTACTACCGGGACTCTAATGATATAAAAATTAAGCAATAATAAAAAAATACTGATAACAATATGCGGACAACCTGTGGAGGAGGCGGGCAGCGGGAAATAATTCAAGTTAATATTCGGATTCAGAGCTTCAGTTGAAAATGAACTGGTCACTCTTTAATCCCAAAGTGTCATTCTGCACTTATCTAATATAAAACTTCTTAATTTTGATAGGTAATATATATTACGCAAGCATCCTTTAAAAGTAAAAAAACTATTTTAAATGTGCCAAAAGACTTGACCGCAGGTTTCTACTAGGGATTGTTTCATGCATTCTTTATTATTATTATTATTATTATTATTATTATTATTATTATTATTATTATTATTATTATTATTATTATTATTATTCAGAACATGAACCCTTTCCATATGGAACAAGCCCACAGGGGCCACCGACTTCAAATTCAAGCTTCCAAAGAACATGACACTCATCTGAAAGAAGTAACAAAAATAAGAGACCAGAGTTTCTAATAATGTAATAATATAAGAAACTATTTTCAATATTATTAGAAGAGAAAAAATAAATTAAGAAATAGATAAGTATATAGGTAAAAATGTAAGTAAATGATTAAAATACAAGGAGGATTGTTTTAGAGCAGTAATGCGTTGCATCTCCGCTTGAACTTTTGAAGCTCCAGTTACACATCCTCAGGGAGACTGTTCCACAACCCAACGGTGTGTGAAATCAAAGACCTCTGAACTGACACCTTCGACAGCGAGACATATTTACTGCATACTGATGCTGCGTGTTCAGCAAATCTGGTTGCTCTCGGCAGGAAAACAGGACCAGGGATCAATTGTGAAAGTGAAAGATCTCTGTAAAATACAACTTATGAAAATTTGACAAACTAGGGACAGCACGTTGATGGTTCAGGTCATAACTGCTAATGTTAGGAAACAAATCTACCACCACGAACCACTCTTTCTAAAAGAAATAAATATCTGGCAGAAGCAGACATCCACACCGGAGAACAGTACTCTGGTAAATGAAGGACAAAAGACCTAAAGCAGGTTGCATTGATTTTATCACTGTTATAAATGTATGAGGCCTTACGCACAATGACTAATTTTCACGCCGGATTTTGCTGAAACTTTCATTAGATGTTTCTCAAAAGTAAAATGTGTCAAAAATTATACCAATACTTAAAGACTCGGACTCATTCAGCAGTGTCTCACCCACCTGAAGGGGAGGATGGGGTGGAAAAAATCTGTACGAGTTCTGCTAATCAACAGTATTTTCGTTTTATTGGAGTTCGGCCTCATACTCCACCGATCACACCATTTACTAATCCTCTCCATGTCACGACTGATACTTCGAGCAGCTACATTTCTCAGGAGTGGAGACTACTACATCCACTAGTGTTGCATCATCTGTATACTGAACAAGCTAGTTTTCCAAGCCAACAACCATATTACTTGTATACACTAAAAATGAGAGAGGACCAAAAACCCTACCCTGTGGAACCAATAGGTCTTGGTTCACTAAAGATTCCATCAACGGCAACTCGCTACTGCCAACCTGCAAGCATATCTTGAAGCAGTCCTTAAACATATCCACCCACTCCAAGATTCTGAAGTTTATCAATAAGTGCCTTATGGTTTACTAAACGGAGACAGTAATACCGTCTGAAGCAAGATATCGCCGCCATTGAGGATCGGGTCAAGAATACTTTTATGGCAATCTTGAAAACGTGAAAAATGTTATTCAAAACTCCCTCCTGAGGTACAACGAACAAGTAATAAGTATTCACAGAAGGAAGTTTGTCAACTACGGAGTATCTTTCGACTTGAACCAAAACAAAGAAGACAAATGCATATACAATTACTCCAACTATGTACTCAGCAGCAAAGAACAATTTTTTTAACACTAGGAACGAACTTCTGCCTCCCACTGTTTAGGTACCCCAAGCAGTCCATTTTGTTGTGCTTCGAGCACTTGCTCTACCGACTAAAGCAACAACCCACCTATAGAAGAGAATTCGGGGAGTGCGTGAATAATGTAAAAGGCGGTATCACTAAAATCCCAACGTTTTTTCGTTATTCGTTTAACACCATTTCCACTAAGGATACAGATATACTTAAGAAATTGAAAATGAATAAAAACATTGTAATATCTAAGCCAGATAAGGGTAAGCGCACTGCTATATTAAACAGAACTGATTATGTCGAAAAGATGGCAACTGTACTCTCTGACAATTCAAAATTTATGAAATGTCCTCAAGAAGATAAATATAAAACACACTTGAATACAAAAGACAATATCAATCACCAGTTAAGGAAGTTCAGAAAGAATGATTCGATTAGTGAATTAGAATATAACAAGTTGCTTGTAAGTGGGTCTTCACCCTAAGAAAAGGTACAACAGACCTAAGTCATTGCATGGGTTTGTTATGATTTCTTAGGGGCATATATCCCGTTCTTAATACCAACATCTAATATAGATGTTTGTTATATCTTTTCTTCATAAATGTATCTCCTACTGATAGAAGTCATTATGTAGTAAATGAAACTATAAAAATAGACACGACAGGCTTGGTCAGAACTCACAACATTCCTTCTAGTCCGAGAGTTCATTCTCTGTTTACAGGAAACCTACTTTTTCAGGATTAGGTTCGAGTGTTTCCTAGTCTTTGTCCAAACATTTTAAAGTTAAGCGCAATTAATACTTAAATCTACAGGGCTCATAATTTATGTTAAAATTTCCCTTTGTTTCAAGAAGAGATGGATTTTTTTTTTTTTTTTTTACAAATAGTGGATACCAAACCAGTTTGGTCAATAAAAATATTAGGCTATTTCTGGAAAATGTTTATAGTCCTAAAGGGCCAATTGTTACAGTTCCTAAAATAGTTTTTTTTATTGCAAATTGCCTTTCATTAGTAAATAAATTAAGCAAATTGAGAGGGAACTGAAATACTGTTTTGATAGATTTTATCCATAGATTAATTTTAAATTAACTTTTAATAATGATTTTACAATAAAAATCTTACTACCACTTAAAGACAAACTGCCTGATTCACTGCCTTCTGGTATTGCTGATAATTAAACTTGCCCCAACTGCCAAGTGGGGTATTTAGGTAGCTCCATAAAGGCGCTCAAAACAAAATGCTGCCAGCAGGCGGGGATCAGTGATAGGACAGGTAGAGGGACTTGGCAGTCAAGCAGCAGTCTTCAATCCGTGAACACTGCATTAGTTGCAGTCAGGCAAGACTAAGTATAAAGGATTTTAAAATTGTAGATTCTTGTTCAAAATGATCAGATTCAAGAACTTTAGAATCGATATACATTCGCAAACTTAAGCCATAACTCAACCATGATCAAGCTTCCTTTCCGTTATCCATAATCTACTAATTTTCTAGCAGCTCTGGCTCTCCAGTCATCGAGCTAATTTATCTATTGTGCAATTTTTCTTTTATTTTTTACTTTGGTCTGTGTGTTTGTTTTTTTAATGTTTCTTAGTCCTATGTTTTATTTCATGCCTGTGATTTTTTTTTATTTGACTTACTTTTAATAACATAGTAATTCACTGAACTGTATTAGTTTAAGCAATTATGTTATTTTCCAGAGTAGCGGGTTTTTATTGATGGTAACATAGTTTATAGAAAACAAGTATTCTTTTCTCAACTGAACTTCCTTTGATTTGTACTTTACTAGTATACAATTTTATGTTTTGATGTTTTACCTTTATTTAGATTGAAAATGGCTTAATGTGTTGAAGCTGAAACGTCCCTATGGAATAAAAATGTTGACTGACTACAGCTCTTGTTTGGCTGTTCCTGATGAGGGTCAGACTCCCTAGGAATCCATCTTTAGCGACTAATATACTTGGTGTATTATCAATACGATTTAATACGATTTAATGACGGCACACGTACTGTAGTAGTTTACAAATACGGGCTGTAAAAATGTATTCTATAAAAAATTGTTTATGAAATCGAATATTTTATATGGATTACATAACTTTCTACTGTACCACAGCTTGTTTGGTCGAGCTGATTTTGATTTGATCAGCTCAATGCTAGAAGTCGGTATTCATTCCAAGATATGACTCTAAAAATAGAATGCTGGTTTTTATGACAATCCTGAATATTTAACAATGAAAAAGAATCAACGACAACATGAAAAAACAGCATCTGCATTCATTACCCTCAACGTGAAATGAAATTCTAAAAATTAGAATAAAAAGATGGATATTTTGGCAGTTTTCCATTATTCTCTGTTCCCCCTCAAATAAAACTGCTCTCGATGAGGGCCAATGGCTTTCCATTTCAAAATTAATCAGCAATCACCCGGTCGATGATAGGTGCCACTGTCATTTATTACTCAATGAGGTCATAATTAAATGTCATTGCTTCTCCTTTCCAGAAACAGGATTATGGCCAGCAGGGTGTTCGGTAAAAGTACCACCGTACTGCATTTTCCCCCTGCATTTCCTACAAGAAAAACATGTTCGTCTGCGACATTTTTCAGCATTTTTATTTCGATTATGCTTTAGTCATTGAGAGAAAATAAGCTTTTATCTATAAATGCTGAAGGTTTCGTCATTTATATTGATATCATTTATAAACTTTACTTATGAAACCGTTTACGAATAAAAAACACTTCTTCGCAACGTAGTTTTTCTTAAAAACATGCTCAGATGACTAAGTGTTTTCAGGATTTTACATAATGATAATCTTCCGTGACTAGGGAAAATTAACAGAATCTATGTTTACCAAAACACGGCAGCAATTACAATACAATGCCAAGTAACAATTACTATCTTGGAGATACTTTTGGGGGCATTCAAATTAACATTCTGTAAAATGACACAACCTCGTGAAGCATTTAAAATCACCTCACCTTGTTCTTGTGGAGAGACAACAAGCCCTGTAGCCTGACAGGGTCTACAAAAGCATCCTTGTCATCCTTCACGCTCACCCAGACGCAGGCGGTTGGCGCCGGATGCTCACTGGATGAGTTAGTACCAACTGGTTGTTCCCCTTCTTGTGGGTGACTGGATGACGATTCAATTTTGGGAGAAGTGAAGGAGACTGTGGAAGTGATCCCAGGAAGAGCATTATTCCCGTAGACGCTGACGACTTCTACGTTGTAGGAGGGACCCTCCGAAATTATGTCGTGAACTGCCGCCAGGAGTTTTCCAAGACCGCCTCCTCCACTCTTGCGTGGGGTAAAGGAGAACAAATAAAAATAATGCTAATGATCATGATATGAGGTAAAAAATTAGAAGATAAAGCCGTAAAAAAGTTACTTTTACGAAGTAAAATCCATTTAGTACAATGGCTGTCACATTAGCACACAAACAAACTGACCCTCAAGATAACCATAACTCCTATTTGACTACTGACCTTTCAGCTTTTTGCCTTGACCGTGACTAACTTCGCTCTGTATAATATCAAATACATTGCCTCTGCTTCTTATAGTTACAACGTTATGGACAAAATTATGTTCTCATTTGACATCTGACTTTCATAAAAGATTAAAGGATGATATAGAAGTTCTAAAGGTCTGATATTTTTTTTTTATAAAATCACACTTGAGTAAAATAAAAAAATGTATCCGAGCAGTGTACTTTTCTTGAGAAATTATAATTAAAATTAGGTTAAAACTCTGCTTCTTATCTAGTAAAAAGAATCTGAGGTATTTTTTTTATGTCGAAGATTTTCGATGATATTGTCAAAATTTCGTCAGATTTGGGACTAAAGCAAAACAGTTCAAGAAACACAAAAACGGATTCGTCAGTAACCTAAGCCTAAAAGTTCTCCGGCATTACTGACCGTGGGCGTCCATCCCCTGGTCAAGTCGGCTGGAGTAACAGGAGCCAGAACGACTGGTGCAGCGTGGGTCAGGGCATCGTGGGTCAGGGTCCTGACCACCACAGTGACGTTGGCAGCAACACCCACTTGGCTCCACACTCGGTCACTCACCGCAAAGTGCAACAGGTACCTGTTCCAGAAAATATAATGGAGGAATATTCGTAATAATTACAATATAACATTCATTACCAATGTTGTTTCAACCACTCTAAAACTCTACGACCTCTTCTTCTTTTACTCTGGTTGCAGAAGCTGTTGGAATAGAATGGAATATAAAATTTTGACCAAAAACCAAGTTCTGGGACCTATGAGGTCATTCATGGCTGAAAAGGAAATTAAGGGTAAAAAGTTTTCAAGATGTAACAGAAGGAACACTCGCAATTGCACTATGAAACAACTTTTAGGAGAGACTGGAAAGTACAGATGATGGAAGAACGAGAATATGAACGGAAGTACAGCAAAAGGAATGAAATGAAATGTGGCTTAGGGCCGAAGGGACCCTGCAAAGACCCTAAGTAATGCCTACGGTGCAGCCCGTGAGGTGTATCGAGAGCATTACCCCGCTACGGGCACAAGCTGTTGCATTTCGTAAAGAACGTCCACTTGATACAAATATTCTAAATGTTTATTTCACGGCAAAATATATTCTAAAGTTAATCCTAAAGGTGAACATAAAAAGTAGTTGCTAACACAAAGAAAATTGCATTTACTGCTGTAAAGGAATACTGTAATGTGAATCAAAATCTGGAAATATTTGTCTAAGACTTTGTAAGAAGTCACCGTGAATATTATAATATTATTATTATTCAGAAGATGAAACCTATTTATATGTAACAAGCCCACAGGGGTAAATGGCTTGAAATTTAAGCTTCCAAAGAATATGGTGTTCATTAGGAAGAAATAAGAAGAGGTAAAGGGAAATACACAAAGAGGAGATGCCACTTATCAAAAAAGAAAAAAATAAAGTAATAAATTAATAAATAGATAAAAAATTATTAAAACGCAAGGAGAACAGTATTGGGGTAGTAATGCATTGCATCTTCGCTTAAACTTCTGAAATTCAAAATGCACGACATACTCTGGGAGGTTGTTGCACAGTCCAACAGTTTGAGGAATAAAGGACCTCTGGAACTGAGAAGTTCGACAGCGAGGCACATTTACTACATATTGGTGCTGCTGTTCAGCGAATCTGGTTGCTTTCGGCAGAGAAAGGGGATAAGGGATCAATTGTGAATGTGAAACATCTGTTAAAATAAAAAAAAAAAACTTATTGAAAAGGACACATTATCAATTGAGACTTCACCTAAATAATGTGATCTCGTGTTTACAAAATCGAGAAACTTTTAAACCATATAAGTGTGTCAGTTTCCAGTACTGGTTTCAACCAAACATGAAACCATATGAAATCGATTAACTTTTAAACTAGAGCACTGCGTTTCTCGCCGTTTTACCGAAGACATGAAAGTGAGTGGAATTACGGCGCTTTAAAGTCATAATGTTGCCTGTCTTCACTGGTGACTTGCTATAAATGAACGTGAGATCACGCAACTTTGAAACCATAACACTTCAGAGCTTCAATGTCTTTTCATCCAAACACAAACGAATATAGGATGTGGTCGCTTGTAATTACTGTTGGTTCCATTCAAAAATGACTGAGAATATAAGTCAACTAGGATCAGACCACTTCGAATTAAACTGTCCAGTAGTGGGTTCAAGTACGACAGCGTCTTGAATGAAATGCCTCATAGCAACAGTTTAACTTCGAATTACTTACCTGGCTTAGGAAATTTCCCGTTGAACTGGTCATAGAAAAGTAATTTATAAAAGAATGAAAAATACCGACAAACCTACAGCTTTCTATTAATGAAATATGAGTAATCACGACAAGTTTCAGTAAAAAGAAAAAAAAAAACTTATTGTTTAATGACTATAATTTCAGTTGATGAGTTTACCATGGGAATGTCAAGGTAGTTGAGTACTACAGTTCTTCATTGGAGGGGTGGGTAGAGCTTTCGGCTAGCACGCTGTTAGCCCAGCGTTCGACTCTCCGACCGGCCAATGAAGAATTAGAGGAATTTATTTCTGGTGACAGAAATTCATTGCTCGTCATAATGTGGTTCGGATTCCACAATTAGCTGTAGGTCCCGTGGCTAGGTAACTAGCTGGTTCTCAGCCACGTAAAATAAGTCTAATCTTTCGGGCCAGCCCTCTCTAGGAGAGCTGTTAATCAGCTCAGTGGTCTGGTTAAACTAAGATATACTTAACTTTTTCGACATAACTATTAGTCTCTTCTAGCTTCGCTTCACTAGCTAATGCAAACATTATTCTATCTCATCTTTTCATACCTTATCCTAACACACGGAAAGCGACTGCGTATGAACACAAATACTCACATTACATATGCTAATGGGAATTAAAAAGCTTACTAATTCTGCGGATTTTTCAGTATTGTCGACATTATCTTTCAGTCCAAGATTTAATTTTCGCACCACGTGATATAATTTCATTACTCTAGCTGCTTGCCTGGAGGATGTCTGCTTCTCTGCAGGATAAAGGATCAAACATCAACGCTATTATTATACTACTAATGTAGGAATACTGCACTCTGAAGCCATCTACTTGCCGGTCGCTGGTCACTGGTATACTGGTTAGTGTCATGATATGCCACTCAGATGTCATGAGTTCGCCCCCACCCCAACCCCTCGGGCAATGAAAAATCACTGGCTCTGTATCATGATCAGTTACTGCCGCGGTGTGGGGTCTGTGGTGGAAGGCTGAGACCAACATATTCTTTGGAAGCTTGAATTTCAAATCAATAGCCTCGTGGGTTGTTCCATATGATTAGGTTTCATCTACTGAATAAATAAAATGAATATCGGTATCACGCCAGCACGATGTAGGAAAAAAAATAGCTGATATAAAGAAAATAGTTCGTATATACTAAAGGCTTCCTGTTTAGCTAGATTCCAGAAGCTTCCTGCAAAACAGAACTTAAGCTAAACCCTTTATTGCTTAAGTCTCATCGGTTTTTGTACTGCTCTTTCAGTCAAGATGCAGAATCGATGTTACTTTTAAGTGACCAGGTATTACTCACTCCCGCGCAAAGAAATTTTTCTATTCGTTTCTTTCAAAACTGTTGGGATGCTCATTTCCTTTACTGCGAGAAACGGTGGAACAGCCTTCCTAACCATGTTAGTGATATTCGTTCTCTTGGGTAAAGAATCACTTGTTACTAATTCATATGCTGGGTTATTTTTCTACTTTTCACTAATCGTCTTTATTTTTTTTTATATTCCTTTTTTTATACTGAGACAAACATCTGTACACATAGATAATAATAATAATAATAATAATAATAATAATAATAATAATAATAATAATAATAATAACTACTACTACTACTACTACTACTACTACTACTACTACTACTACTAGTTTCATTTCCTTTGTAATATTCAACAATGCTAAACGTGAAATACATACACCAAATGTCCACGTCCTAAATTTACTTCAAAATCTTTCATCTGCAACAAATGCTGTTTTCCGTAAAAGCCTAAAATTTGTCAGGGATTAGAATTGCATCACCAGCTCTGCTGTACCACGGTACTCTGTCAGAGGACATTCCAACTACATTTTCATTTTTCCAATATTCGATACCACTCGACTAGATATCAGGAGTGATACGTGTAAGAGGGATTTTAAAGAAATATGAAATTATACCCAGCAATTTCCGTGGGATCAAAAATTTGCTGTCAACATAAAAATTAGAATTATAAAAAAGTTTTTTCTCAGCGGTTTCATAAGTTCAAAAGCTACTTTGACCTCACATCTATTCGATTTACTCTGTTTAAAAAGATTTTATTCAAATAAGAAAATCATGGTTCTCGTAAATGTGACCACTTTACCGTCTTTTTTATTTATAATACATATGGTCCAGTGTCATCCAATAGCAAAATACCTCCTGTTTTACTCGCTCAAAAAGTCACCGGATATATCTCGTAAGAGGGTTCCATTATTCATAGGAAAGATTTTACTGCTTTGTCATAACTGTAAAGTCCATGGAATAAACCATACTCTATCCACACCAGTTTAACGAAAACTATGATAAGGTATGTAACCCTGATACAAAAAGGATGGCGTGTGCCAGCGTTTGGAAATTTACCTCTGGGGTAAAGTGAGCAATCGATGGTAACCGAGGAATTTGAAGAATAATCATTTTTAATATGTTTGCTTGTACTTTCCCCATTTGTACGAAAAGGTATTTTTGTTCTATGTAAACATGGGAATGTAATTCTCAGTTATACACATTATCATTACATATATATATATATATATATATATATATATATATATATATATATATATATATATATATATATATATATATATATATATATATATATATATATATATATATATATATATATATATATATATATATATATATATATATATATATATATATATGTATGTATGTGATGTGACATGAATGGCAATAGTGCAGCAGATGAAATAATTTTTCCACTAAAATACTTCAGTTGATGATGCAAGCATGAAATTTGGTATATATCTTCTCCATAGGCCACTTTTTGAAAATTACTGGGTGTCCACTCAAAATTCCAAAATGGCCGCCATTTTTCAAGATGGCCGCTAGTCAAGGTTTTAACATAGGACTCATGTGCCTCTGGTCATGTTTTTATGCATTTGTTTCGGTTTGGAATTTAATACAACACTCTTGGAATTTAATACAACACTCTTGGAATTTAATACAAAGCACTTGGAGTTTAACACAATACTCTTGGAATTTAATAAAATACTCTCGGAATTTAATACAAAGCACTTGGAATTTAATACAATACCTTTGGAATTTAATACCATACCCTTGACCTCCAAGACTGACGTGGGATTAATGCTATAATGATTTAGCACCAAACGAGAGAATAGTTATCTCACGTCGTTCAAATGGCATTCAGGGAATTTTGGCTATTGATGTAATTTCGCTAAATTGAATATTGTTTTTTAAAATATTCACGTTCATCTGTTTTACCTCCCAATGAGAATAAAAATATACATTTTTCTCTATTACAACTCACGACGAAATAACTGGTCATCATTATTGAGATTACAGCTAGTGTTTTTTAATAACGATACTTCTGTCGGGCATTTGCTCTCAATATAATCTAAAATGCACAATATAAGTGTTTTTCAAACATTATTCGAACTGCTTACATAATTTCAGCTATGATAATTACGCCCACCCGAATCATGTTTCAATAACGAAGGTATTACAAGGCAGGAAATTTTATTCAGTTTTCTGCTAAATGAGCACTCTAAAAGTTATCATGAGAATACAAACTTTAATCTGTTGACAAATATTATAAAAAAGGTCATGTAAAAGAGGAGTGTTCTAATATTGATTCATCAAGGGACGCTAATGCTGTATTACGCTTTAATTAAGCAATATAAAACAATTCAATGAAAATGTCATTAAAACAAATGATAATGCGAAAAATATCCTGAAAACGATCTAATAAGCGGAGTTAATGCGTTACCTGAAAGTGTAAAAGGAAATGCAAAACGAGGTCATTGATATGACAACAACGTAAACAGGACCTTTTACCGTAGTTGGTGAGGAGGAACACAAAAATACACGACTGTATGAGCAAATGAAATAAGATACACTCAACAGTTCAAAACAGCTAATGATGTGTATGTTCACAGCTCAGGGGATTCATTACCAACATCAATGGCAACTGCTCATTCTATGAGGAAAGGAAATCCAAAAGCAGACATACGCAACCCTTTTTGTCCAAGCACTTTGAATTATTATTAAAGTTTGTCTGATTGGCTCATATAGGAAAGTTTCAAGTGAGACTCACCTCCCTTCCCGCACGAGGCTGGATGCAAAAATGGAGCCGTCGTCAGCGTTCAGTGTGAAGAGGGGATGCGGCTTCCCAGCCCAGCGGAACGTCTTGTCGGCTATGTCCCAGTCGTCTGGGTCGTCCACGTACACGCGACCTAAGGGCGCCTCTGTTCCGCTGCCCTGCGGAGGAAACGTTAATTGCTTTGTGAAATCGTAGATTAGTTACAAAGTTTATTTAAAATTATTATGCAGACAAGAAACTATCTCTCTCTCTCTCTCTCTCTCTCTCTCTCTCTCTCTCTCTCTCTCTCTCTCTCTCTCTCTCTCTCTAATATACATAGTAAAATGCCCAGTGTATACAAATTGCAAATTGTCGTGTATACTGTAAAATGCCCAAATAAAAAAATTATTATTATTATCATCATTTCTCTCTCTCTCTCTCTCTCTTTCTCTCACCTGGGTCTTCCACAGGTAGACCGTCTTGGCAGCTGGCTTCATGGGATTATCGTTCAGGTCTTTGACAACAACCGTTACGGTCTGTGTCCTGTTGAGTCCTCCTGCGTCGCCAATCACGACTTCTACAGGGAGCGACCGATGGGTCTCACGGTCCAGAGAACCTCGGGTCCATAATTCAGCTCCTCCCCGACCGCTGTCGCCATCTGGTGGAGCAAAGGACAAGCAAACAAACAAAATCGTTATAAAACACAAGGAGTATTTATTTACACAGCATATTTTTCCTGTGAGCTGATCTGATGTATGAAAATTTGGTTATAAAGCCGAGCACTGGGGCTCTTAGTCCCATTCAGGGAGCGAAAAGAGAGAGTCAAGAGTGGTTGGACAGCAAGATGGAAGAGAGGAAAAGAAAAAGGAAGTAAAGTAAAAAGCTGAAAAGTAGGTGCAGCCAGGGGCTGAAGGGACTGCAAACAACCTTTAGTAATGCATACAGTGCGCCACATAATGTATTTTTACCAAAATTAGCCTATTCTGCTTTGATACACTGTCTCATGCGCATGTCTGGTCATTTGGGGAATCCCAAAGTTTTCTTTTCGTAAAGATCTGCAGCTGTTCAGATACACTGCTTGCACAGCCTACTGAGAATGTGGAGATGCTTAGAGGTAGTAAAAGGTTAACCTTGGTGAAAGAATCAAAAGACGTTTTGGAAATCAGGGTCGTTCTATTCAGGAAACGCCAAAGCACATGGATGACAGAAAGGTGAACGGAGCAGTAGGTGTAAGAGAGGTTCGAAACGATGTACCTTTTGTGTAGATGCATAGAACCGCTGGCGTTTGTGTTTTTTTTTTTTTTTTTTTTTGGGGGGTCAGGTCCAACCAAAGGCGCTCTGAGAGACCAGCGAAGTCAAATCATCAAAGACAAAATAAATGCAGAAACATTCTGGGATTTTTTCCTCTTATCAAACAGAGTACTCCATAGCAACTGTCAAATCTACATGGTTATACACTCAGAAAAAAGAAGTCTTTCATTTTTTCTTGAACGACTTGATACTCTCAGTCCTCCTCATGTCGAGTGCATGGGAGCTTATCGTATAATCTTGGAGCGGCAAATTTAAAGGCTCTAAGTCTAAAGCCTAAATTCGCATCGCATCTTAGCTCGAATAACCTGAGTCCATCTGCAGCTACTGTGTTGACTCCATCCGTTGGCTGTAGGCTATCACACCAGCAAGTCATTCAAAAATTTTGGACAACCAATCCTGACAGCTTGGTGGGTCATTATTCATATTTAAAACATTATTCTAACTTTAACAAGGAGCCAAATGCAGCTCGAACAATACAGGCTTAATTCTATACCGTGGTGCAACACTATTCATTAATCTTGCCGCTCTATTTAGTATAATTTGCAACTCCCTCAGTTGTATCTTAAAAAAAGGTTATGATAGAGTTTCAATAGTCCACTCTGTTTATGACAATTAACGAAAAGTTTTTTTTCATAAAAAACTCATCAAGATATTTTTGAGCAAAGGCAATATTTCTCAGATGATGGCCAGTAACCCCGACCACATTTTTTATTTGAGTACTGAGAGACAGATCGCAGTCTTGTAGTACACCCAAATGACGTACTATCTTAGCGATCGGAACTGCATTACTATTTATATTTAGCCGAAAATCACCAAGGTTTCTTAAATCAATTTTCCTTCCTACCTACATAAATTCAATTTTATTTTCATTTAATTTCAACTGCTTAAATGTCATTCATTCCTTACACTGGTAAGAACATCATTCATCTTCTGATTTGTATCTTCAACACTGTTTATGTAAAAATAAAATTGGGTGTCATCTACAGCCAGCTTGAACTTTACCCCATGTCTCTTTAGTATGGTTGACAATCCAATTGTGTAGATAAAAAATAAAAATGGCCCAAGTACACTTCCTTGTGGTACTGCTACTGCTAATGTTTTATAACACTTCCTTGTAGTACTACTACTCCTAATGTTTTATAACGCTTCCTTGTTTGCTACTCCTAATGTTTTATAGCACTTCCTTGTAGTACTACTACTCCTAATGTTTTATAAGGTGAGTAAGAGTTCCAATCTGCACACAATATTTTCTATCACATACCTAATCTTTCAAATACTCAAAAGCTTTTTCAGTAATACCAACCGATTGTAAATTATTTAGAATTAGTTCATGAACAACTGTATCAAAAGCAGCGCTGATCCCAAAATACCACATTTGCCTTCATCCATCATTTCTAATATATTTACAACAGGGCATACAGCGGTATCTCTGTAGAATATAATTGTTTGTAAGCCGACTGACTATCCGGTAAAGCATTTACCCTTCCAGGTGGCTAACTAGTTGCTCAAGAAATACATATACTTACATTTTGGGCAATAAATTCCAAACAGACCTAAAAGAACTCAAACTCTGATGATCAATGCACCTTTCAATATCGGCTCAACAACAGCCCCTTTCTCAGATGCAGAGAATTGCATTCAGAAATTGGCATCGAACAACTGCAAATGCTTTGATTTTATCAAAAAGGGTATATAGCCCATACGGTACCACCAATAAAGAAATAATATAGTCGGTTAATGCATGTATCTTTCGGTACATTTGGGAGGGGATGTCAATTAAAAAGGGCTATTTTATGTTTAAAGAAGTGATGGGGATTCGGAAGGCAAATGTGTACTATAAAACTCAAACCATCTTCAATGAAAGATGTTTTAAATGGAATTGGTTTGAAGTGTGTATTATTGTAAACTTAGATTTAGTTATTTATTATTGTTAAGGGATATAGTTGATGCATGTTGTGTGACACCGGCGTTCTATTGAATTACCACTGAGGTAATAAGGGAAATGTATAGGCAAAAACTTTCCGTGTGTTACATATAAAAACTTACTGTTATCTCAGACTGTCTTCAAAATTGAGTGTGATCACCCGCTAAGATTGGGCATTGATTTGAAACGCATCAATGTTCCTTTTATAAACTCTGGAGGAATTTGTATACAAATATATTATGGTTTTTTGGCAACAGACCACAGACTGGATTTTAAACATTACAGATTCAGATTTATGTGATACTGCAGTTCAGAATTTATATTGCACATTTTTTTATTTTTGTAATCGCATTAGGCCAATTTTGTTGTGTTTTCAAAAGGTGTTGTTTGAGATTTGTTGTATGACTACGGATAACTTGATATAGATTTGAATCTCATTGCCACTGTAAATCAAACTAGATGAAAACAGTGCACCAGTTTTATTGACAAGTTACTTGTGCGCAATATTGGGCATTGATTTGATGGATTTTGATTATGCATCTTAAGAGTAAAATATTTTGAATAGATGGGTTTTGTACGTAAAAGAAAATTTTTAACGTTTTCTCGATTTAGAATATTTTAAAGAAAGAAAATAAAACATACATGGAATCTTCGGAAAAAGCTGTTAATGGAGAATTATAAGTTAAAAATTAAGAAACTTATTTTCTAATGTGTATACTACAAAAACATTTTGAATGTTAATGACTATGTATTGTGTAATGGTTACAGGTTATAGAAAATTGTTATTAAATATAAGGTAAATGTTCTATGATGAAAGCAAATTTAAGATAGCCTTAAAGTAATGTACTGAAAAAAATTTTATGAACATTGTTACAGGAGATTTCATGTCATACTGTAATTGGAGCCTATGTATATTGCACAATGAGCATTCTTAAATTAAAGATAAAAAAAGATTGAATCTCGTTAGATTTTTAGTTTTAGTTTGCAGTGTGGTATTTATCCGAGTCGGCGTTTCAACAACAAAAAATAATTTTCTCAATTTTCTCCTGAAATAATTCAAGAAAATGATCAGCAGCGAGTTCTTGATCACTGAAACCTTCTGGCTTTTGTTCCTTTACACTTCCAGTTAAGCTAGCCTGAAGTCTACGTTACTTATTCATAACCGTTCCTGCTTCTCTTACTTATTTGATAACTGTAACGGTTTCGGACTGTTCTACATTTTTCCAATGCACCTTCGGTCTTTAACCTTCGCTATTTGTCCTCTTTACGTCCTTTTTCCCTCTTTAAAAGGTCTTAGAATCTCAGCATTAAACCAGGGTGACCTGTCCTTAATGATTATTTTTTTCTCCATTAAAGGGTATATATATTTTATTAATTATCATTTATCTGATCATGAACTCCCATAAGATAATTCACGCATTTGCTCTCAATAAGTCATCTGTTACAGAATGAATGCAGCAATGAGACTTCCCGCCTTTATATTAGGGGAAATAGCTTCGTGTTGAAGTCATCACTGATTTCTCAGACAATATACAGAAACGCTCAGATCCGCTATCTATTTCTAAAAAAAAATAAATAAATAAAAACACAATTTGGAATCTATGATCAAAGCTAAAAAAAATATACTTGGAAAATTAAATAAAAAAAGCTACGAAAAATAATAGCCATTCGGTTCGTTAAGAGAAAATCCTGCTCGTACCATGTTACAAAGCAAGGCCTAAAGAGAGTGAAAAAATATACTATCACAGTCAACGTTGATACAAATGGAACCGCCACACTTGATTTTAGGAAGTATTTGGTACCCGCCATATGCAACAAAGTGGTTTTAGGATTTTAGGTTCCCGTCAAATTTGTGTTTTCGCTGATTTGGTTCCCAGTCAAACAAGTTTACTTTTTTAACCCTCTCCGGTCTTGGGGCGACTGGGAGCAGCCATCCATCCCTGTAGTACTAGGTTCAGCAGCCCGCCTCAACACAGTGCATACTGTATCTTTGTAATGACTTGATTTAGGTTCCCCTAAACTTCACTAATCCATAGCCTGTTTTCTCTATTTGACCTTTATAAATTAAAAGTAAACCTTTCTCATCCCTCCGCTTTTATCCATAATCTATCCCCGAAAGTAACATTCAAAGCTACGCCACACATCCGGCTTCTCTCATGGCTCAAGGTCTAGGGAATCATCTCGCCCGCGCATTTCTCATGTGAAGGTCGCCACTCGCCTCTCGCTGTTGTTGGCTTTGTTTCCACTCACGTGTTTGTAACGCTGTTACCAAGCCGCTCTACATCCCCAAATTTGATTAAGAAGTAATTGGATCTCTTCCCTCAGATCCGTTGTCTCATTTGTCTGACTCTGAAGAACAAAATGTTCACTGGAATCGATAATTAAAAAAAAAAAATAGTCATCTTATGATAAGCTAGGTGCGTTCAATCAATTACGTAGGGAATCGAAGACGTCTCCTCTCCGAAGATGCCAGTTAGTAAATTACTAATGAATCATTTCTAATTTTACAGAAATAAATCCTTTATAAAGGCCCTCTCTCTCTCTCTCTCTCTCTCTCTCTCTCTCTCTCTCTCTCTATATATATATATATATATATATATATATATATATATATATATATATATATATATATATATATATATATATATATATATATATATATAAATATATATATATATATATATATATATATATATATATATATATATATATATATATATATATATATATATATATATATATATATATATATATATATATATATATATATATATATATATATATATATATATATATATATATATATATATATATATATATATATATATATATATATATATATATATATATATATATATATATATATATATATATATATATATATATATATATATATATATATATATATATATATATATATATATATATATATATATATATATATATATATATATATATATATATATATATATATATATATATATATATATATATATATATATATATATATATATATATATATATATATATATATATATATATATATATATATATATATATATATATATATATATATATATATATATATATATATATATATATATATATATATATATATATATATATATATATATATATATATATATATATATATATATATATATATATATATATATATATATATATATATATATATATATATATATATATATATATATATATATATTTATACATATGTATATATATATATTGACATACAATGTTTGTGTGGCTTATGTATGTATGTATATGCGTATGTATCATGTGTTTGTGTCCACGTACTCGACATATACGACAAAAGTATTCACATTGTATAAACGAGTTTGGCCGTGCTGAAAACCGTCTAGAGACGCACAATTTACAAGGCTAATACATGAGCTTAAGTGGGGGTGGGGGGGAAGGATGTAGGAGTGTGATGGCCTTCTTGTCTGTCAAAAAACAAGCTACCACGATAAGGAATGCCCTTTTAACATATGTGCGTAAGTAAAAAAAAAAAAAAAGTATACTATGAATTAAAATAAGACAAAACCTTCATAACCCGCATAATTTCGATTACCTTCGGTAAATCCATTACAACAGTCAAAATAAGAAAAAAATGCAAAATTTTGTCTGTAAATCCTTCCCTACTTTACAACTAAGTTCCTCGTTGGATGGGTCGATAGCGTTCTCGGCTAGCACTCTGCTGAGCCCGCGTTCGATTCTCCGACCGGCCAATGAAGAATTAGAGAAATTTATTTCTGGTGATAGAAATTCATTCGTCGGTATAACGTGGTTCGGATTCCACAATAAGCTGTAGTCCCGTTGCTAGGTAACCAATACGTTCTTAGCCACATAAAATACTGTAAGTCTAATCCTTCGGGCCAGCCTTTGGAGAGCTGTTAATCAGCAAAGTGGTCTGGTTAAACTAAGGTATACTTAACTTAACCACTACAACTACCACCATGACAGGGATCATGCGTGGGTGTAAAAATCGGTTTATGAAAAGTTTCATGACGCGAGCTTATGAATTGTATCTTCTAAGACTACAATCATCACGCAATATAATAAAAAGTCCATTACAAACCAGAGTATTCTATCCTTACTGTGGCTTATTAATTTTAGGTGTACAACATGACTAACTTGTTACTGACGAAACAAATTAGGGGTAAGTAGTGTTATGTAATATATAGACCAGCAGGTATTCTAACTGCCCAACACCTTAAACCGACACAAAAGGTCAAAATAATGCTAATGAGGAGAATAATAAATAAAATGACACCCGATGAATTCAGCAACACACCTCCACCATGAGACGAATTCTTCGTATTATACAAATCACAGGTTCGGCAGGTTATATTTGACTACCTTCGTATTATACTAATTATCAAAACAGCATCTAAGCTTCTATTTCCTACTATATTTTGCTACGTTTTCCATCGAGATCATCATTATCAAAATACGAGAAAATAATCAATCGTATCCAACTGTTCTAGAAAATCAAAAGGGTAACGGGATCAATAAAAACCTTGGGATATATTGTGCAGTTCAATTATTCTGTTTAATTATCTTTTTAATCTCGTAGCCTAAACGCTCTAATTCTTGCTTCTTGGTGCAACTATTAGGTTTTCTTCTAGTTCAACCCTTAGACCATTATGCCTCATTTCATTTATTTTCTGGATTTCTCTATTTTGCTGACCAACCACTCTAATTCATTCTTTTTAGTGCCTTCAATGCTGAATGGCCGAAAGTACCCAAGTGCCTGGCATGACAGTCTGAGACCCATACACAGTAACCAAACTACTGAACCAATTATCGTCATACTCACGTTGATGGAACTTCAGACTGACGAGATCCGTGACATACGGAGGATTTGACGGCGAAAGCGACATGCTGAAGGGAGGCCCATGCCCCAGCGCCCAAATATCATCGTCAGTAGCTGCCAGGACACCGAGCAGGGCGGGAGGGTCGCCCTCTGTCACGTGGAGGACGTCCGGAGGCAGCAGGCGCGGGGGACAGTCGTTGACGTCTGTCACCGTCATCGTCAGCGTAGCGGTGGCTGTCAGGGGCGGCTCTCCTCTGTCTGTGCCCAGGATTCTGGCGACGCCCAGGGCGCCGCCTTCAGCCTCGCGGTCCAAACGGCGGAACAGAGTCACGCCCCCGCTCTTGTCTACCTGGAGCGAGTTCCAACCACCCACCACCGAGTAGTCCACTTGGCCGGCTTCCCCCTGGAGAATGGGAATAAAAGGGAAAAATACAAATATATATGGTCTGAAGAACTATGAGAGAGAGAGAGAGAGAGAGAGAGAGAGAGAGAGAGAGAGAGAGAGAGAGAGAGAGAGAGAGAGAGAGAGAAAAGAACTCAACAGACCATAACATGAAGAGAAAGGCCATCTAGCATTTGCACAGTAGATGGCAAAACACAGACGTAACGGACGCACCTACTACAAGTAAGAAAATGAATGTGTGTATACATGCATAGATATTTTCCATAAATAATTTTCTATTTTTCTTCGTCAAAGACCTGTAAATACCTACTGAAGGACTCTTTATCATGTAGAACTGCATTTACGTATAATTCAAATTTCCTCTCAGGTCAGGAATGAAGAGATAGGGTAACCTGTAGAAGCTTTGTAAGAATGGAAATCACGGGATTCATTTTTGATTGATTATTACCGGTCTGGCGTCACAAGGGTATCATAGGAGCTTAATGCCACAGGAACTATTTTCAAACTAACAACCACTTCGGACACATTTGCAAAAGTAAAGGCACTTACGAGATGTAAAGCCTTTTTAATTAATTTTTACCTTTAAATTAAATATTCAAATTAAATGTTTTTGTGAAGACTCGAACCCATTTGTAAAAAAAATTATACCAGGAAATCAATAACCTCAAATGAAGTCTAAGCAATAAAAAAAAATCACATTTAAGAAGCTTTTTCAAGAAGGGAATGAAAACTGAGACAAACGATGGATACCTGAAACGACTCATTAAAAAAAAAAAAAAAAAAATTAAAAGAAACGTATAAAGAAACTTCAAAACTCAAACACGGTAAGAAAAGCTTCCTTACAGCGATAGCCACCGTTGTCATAAAATAAACTAACGAATGCAGGACTCAGTCTCTAGAATTGCAGAATCGAATAAAAAAATTCTTGAAGACTCGGCTTCATACAATCACCCACATTGACGTTTTAAGATCTCCAGTGGGTTTTTAAGAATTTTTTTAAGTTGGCACAAAAGTATATTCAACGTTTCTGCCAAAGGGGTATAAAGAATTGCTTAGAATCGCATGGAAAAAAGGAATTTTGGAATCGAGTTGATATACAGAAGGAATAACTATTTCCGATTTAATGCAGAGTTAATCTACTTTAAATTCTCTCTCTCTCTCTCTCTCTCTCTCTCTCTCTCTCTCTCTCTCTCTCTCTCTCTCTCTCTCTCTCTCTCTCAAACTGTTACTGATATAGTTCTAGCCCAAAAATAAAATCAAAATAAAAACAGATTAAATAATTTATTTTCAAACCAGCAGAAACTGTTTAATGCTTCTTGGTTCATGAATCGGCAGAACCGATAAAAAGCACACAGTCTTCCCAGCTGACTACTAAGAAACGCTTTGGAAATAAAAAAAAAAAAATGTTTTGTCTGTTATAAAAACAGTTGTTGTTCTGTGCGTGTTTGATTGTTGTTTAAATTAGTGTACAGACTCAGACTTCAAGAAATTTGTGAATATTTACAGGAAATGTAAAAAAATGAATGCACGCTCAACATATACAGGTAGTAATTAGAAAACAGTTCAAGAACCACCTTAGTTTATTGTAACAATCACTGTCATTTGAAGCCGAAATGAACTTTAAAAATGGGCCATATCAAACAGCAGTTCAATTCACACTGGAAATCTCGTCTGGGAAATCTTCAACAAAAGGAAATGAGGTAAGACGTATTTGGAGGAAGTGGAAGTTGGTAAAAGGGACTTACGAAGAAGTGGCAGTCAGTTAATGGAAATTTGAAAGAACTAGCAGTTAGTAAAAAGCATTTTAGAAGAGCTGGAAGTCAGTTAATGGGACTTTGGAAGAATTGGCAGTTAGTTAAAGGGATTTTGGAAGAACTGGCAGTTAGTAAAATGGGCTTTGGAAGAACTGGCAGTTAGTTAATAGGACATTCGAAGAACTGGTAGTCAGTTAATAGGGACTTTGGAAGAACTGGCAATTGGTAAAAGGGACTTTGGAAGAATGGCAGTCAATTAATAGGACTTTGGAAGAATTTTTAGAAGAAGGGACTTTGGAAGAACTGGAAGTTAGTAAAGGGACTTTGGAAGAACTGGTAGTTAGTTAGTAGAAAAAATGAGACTCATAGAGGGACTCTTGAAGAACTGGAAATTAGTTAAAGTACTTTGGAAGAACTGGCAGTTAGTTGAAGGGACTTTGGAAAACTGGTAATTAGTCATTAAGGGACTTTGAAAGAACTGGAGTTAGTTAAAGGAATTTGGAAGAACTGTCAGTTAGTTAAATGGACTTTGGAAGAACTGGTAATTAGTTAAAATGGACTTTGGAAGAACTTGGCAGTTCAAGGGATTTTGGAAGAACTGGCAGTCAGTAAAATGGATTCTGGAAGAACTGGTAGTTAGTCAAAAGGGACTTTGGAAGAACTCACAGTTAGTTAAAGGGACTTTGGAAGAACTGACAGTTAGTAAAAGGAACTTTGAAAGAACTGGCAGTTAGTAAAAGGGACTTTGGAAGAACTGGCAGTTAGACAAAAGGACTTTGGAAGAACTGTCATTTAGCAAAAGGGACCTTGGGAAAACTTGTAGCTAGTAAAAGGGACTTCGAAAAACTGGCAGTTAGTAAAAGGGACTTTTGAAGAATGGCAGTTAGTTCAAGGGATTTTGGAAGAACTGGTAGTTAGTTAAAGGGACTTTGGAAGAACTGTCAGCTAAAGGTATTTTGGGAGAACTGGCAGTCAGTTAAAGAGACTTAAGAAGAACTGGTAATTAGTTAAAGGGACTTTGGAAGAACTGACAGTTAGTTCAAGGGATTTTGGAAGAACTGGCATTTAGATGAAGGAACATTAGAAGAACTGGCAGTTAGTTGCAGGGACTTTGGAAGAACTAGAAGTTAGTAAAAGGGACTTTGGAAGAACTTACAATTGGTAAAATGGACTTTGGAAGAGCTTGCAGTCAGTAATAGGGACTTTGGAAGAACTGGCAATTGGTAAAAGGGACTTTGGAAGAACTGGCAATTGGTAAAAGGGACTTTGGAAGAGCTGGAAGTTAGTAAAAGGGACTTCAAAAGAACTGGCACTAATTTAAAGGGATTTTGGAAGAACTGACAGTTAGTTAAGAGGGCTTTTGAAGAACTGGTAGTTAGTTAACAGGACTTTGAATGAACTGGCAGTTAGTTGAAGGGACTTTGGAAGAACGGACAATTTTTTAAAGGGATTTTGGAAGAACTGGCAGTGGGTTAAAGGGACTTTGGAAGAACTGGCAGTTAGTTAAATGGTTTGGAAGAACTGGCAGTTAGTTAAAGGCACTTTGGAAGAACTGACAATTAGTTAATAAGGGATTTTGAAAAACTGGCAGTTCGTTAAAGGGGGTTAAAGAACTGGTAAATTAGTTAATGGGACTTTGGAAGAACTGGCAGTTAGTTAAGGAAATTTGGAAGAACTGGCAATTATTTAACTGGACTTTGGAAGAACTCAGTGGAAAATTAGTTAATGGGACTTTGGAAAGAACTGGCAATTAGTTAATGGGACTCTGGAAGAAATGAAAATTAACTAAAGGGACTTTGGAAAATTGGCAGTTAGTTCAAGGGACTTTGGAAGAACTGGCAGTTTATTTAAAGGGACTTTGGAAGGGTTCTAGGAAAATTCGGGACTCTGGAAAATTTGCCGTACAAAAATCTTCAGAAAAACTTTCAGTCAGTAAAAACTTGGAAAAACATTTTTGACAGTTGGTTAAATTACTTTGATAAAACTGTGGTTTCTTAAAAGGTATTTTGGAAGACTTTCAAACAACCAAGTTTGGCTTTCTAAGTTTCTGATAAGTTAAACAACCAATACTATGAAGAATGAAAATAATTAGAAATTTATAAAATACATTTATTAAATTTTGGAAAATATCAGTTAAAGATGATTTTTAAAAGAACTGGCTGTTATTTAAAGAACATACACTAAAATAAAACAAAAAAAAATTAATAATTTAAAACTTTGGAAGATTCCATGCAATGAGTAAATAGGACTTTGGAAGAAGTGGCAGTCAATTGTACCCAATTACTTTCGTTGAACTCTTGTGTTGATATCACACTTTGGATGAACTGACGTCTCCTAAATCTAAGTCACACTTTTTCTTTCTTGCTGGCATTGGGTCCTTTTTAGAACGAAATAAGTTTCAAAAGATTTTGGATGAACTTGTCAGTTAAAGGGACTTTGGAAAAACTGGTAATTAGTTAATGGGGCTTTGGATCTACTGACAACTAAAAACATTCCATAATGCAATAGGAAGTTAGCTCCATCTTCGAATTTTGGAAGAACTGGCCCGTTAGTTAAAGGGCTTTGGAAATAAGATAGTAAAAGTAACTTTGGCAAATCGTCATTAATAAAAACTTTGGAAAATCCAGTCAATAACATCTTGACTTTAAGAAGAACTAATGCAGTCAAACATTTGATTTTTTGTTGAATTCTGTCTGTTTGATAACGCGACTTTAAACCTGAGATCCAATTAGTATAAATATTCTTTGGATGAAATGAAACAACCTGTTAACTTTTTGTTGAAAATACAGCAGAAAAGGCATTTTACTAGCTTTTTCAAAATCGACCATCAAAGGGACTTGTAATGATGGGCTGTAAATTAATAAAAGGACTTGAAAAGTCTGGCAGTTAGTTAAAAGAGATTTGTCAGAACAAGACAGTACGTGGTATACTAATATTCTTTATAACAATATGTAGACAAAAATACGAACAATTGGTAATACATCTCTGGATGCATTTGGCAAAACGTGCCTTTACAAAGACCTTGTTTTTAGTTAAAGTCATTTGGAAGAACTTGCTGCCAGAAAACTAAAACTTTGTCTGAACAATCTTCCCCACTATCGTATAATAATGAACACCATTTTCAAGAAATGGACTTCTGGAAGAAATATACCCACTTCTTCCGGTTGGGATTTTGGGGATTGACAATTGATTTTCCTTTGTCCAGAACTCTAAGTTAGCGAAAAATGTGCTTTGGTGGGAAACTAATGCATTTAGAATTAAACTACTTGATGCAACTGGCAGTTAAGGACCGTGGAGGTTTGGAAGAACTGGCTGCTAGATTTCATTTTCTTTGGAAGAAACTTTAGTTAGTTAAAGGATTTGGAAGAACTGACAGTTATTTAAAGGAACTTTGTTTGGCATTAGTTAAAGGGACTTCATCTTCCAACTTGGTATGAACTCTTGCTTTACATCCCATTAAAGGACTTTGAAAGAACTGACAATTGAAGGGACTTTGAAAGAACGGACTGTTAATTAAAGGGATTTTGGAAGAACTGGCAGTTAGTTAAACTAATTTCAGTCCTTGGGAAGACCATCGTGGTTGGCTGCAAAAAACTTAAATCGAATTTATAAAGAACTTTTAAAGTAAAAAAAGTTAAAGGGTTTGAAAGAATAAAATGGTATTTCAACCACACTTTTAAAGAAAAAATAATAATTAGTTGGTTGTTTGACTGATGGAAATGGTACTTCAGAAACCACACATGTTTTATAAAAATACATGTTTTACGGAAGAACTGGCTTAGTTAAAGGGATTTGGAAGAATTCGGCTGGCAGTCAGTTAAAGGAATTTCCTGAGGAAAATTCCAGTTAGTTAAAGGGACTTTGGAAGAACTGGCAATTTGTTAAAGGGGCTTTGTAGGAACTGGCACTTAGTTAAAGGGACTTTGAAAGATCTGGCAATTGAAGGGACTTTCAAAAAGCTGACTATTAGTTAAAGGGATTTTGGAAGAGTTGCAGCTAGTTATTAGGATTTGGGAACAACTGGCAGTTAGTTAAATGGACTTTGTAAGAACTGGCTGTTAGTAAAAAGGGAACTTGGAAGAACAGGCAGTAGGTAAAAGGGTATTTGGAAGAACTGGCAGTTAGTTAAAGTGACTTTGTAAGAACTGGCAGTTAGTTAAAGGGACTTTGTACGAACTGGCAGTTAGTTAAAGGGACTTTGAAAGCATTGGCAGTTAGTTAAAGGGAGTTTGAAAGAGCTGACTGTTAGTTTAAGGATTTTTGGAAGAACTGGCAGTTAGTTAAAGGGACTTTGGAAGAACTGGTAAAAAAGGACTTTGGAAGAACTAAAGGGACTTTGGAAGAACTGGTATTTAGTTAAAGGGACTTTGAAAGAACTGGCAGTTAGTTAAATGGACTTTGGAAGAACTGGTAGTTAGTTAAAATGGACTTTGGAAGAACTGGCAGTTAGTTAAAGGAACTTTGGAAGAATGGCATTTATTTAAAGGGACTTTGGAAGAATTGGCAGTTGGTTAAAAGGACTTTGGAAGGACTGGCAATTAGTTAAATGGAGGGTTAACTTTTTTAAAGAACTGGCAGTTAGTTAAAGGGACTTTGGAAGAACTGGCAGTTAGTTAAAGGGACTTTGGAAGAACTGGCAGTTAGCAAATTAAAGTTAAAGGACTTTGGAAGAACTGACAGTAAGTTAAAGGGATTTCTGGAAGAACTGGCAGATAGTTAAAGGGACTTTGGAAGAAATTAGTTATTTAAAAGGAAGGAGGCAAAGGAAAGCTGGCAGTTAAATAAAGGGACTTTTGATAGAACTGTTTTCCAGATAGTTCAAATATTTTCTGAAAGAATTTCAGTTAAACCACTTTGGAAAAATATTTTTTTATTACCATTAATGGTTAGGGACTTTGGATTCACTGGGAGGGAGTTCAAAACTTTTTGAAGAAAAAAGCAGTTAGCCAATTAATTTTGGAAGAACTGGTCAGTTAGTTAAAGGGTCTTTGGAAGAATTAGCGTTGGTGATGACAGTTAGTAATCTAATTTTGGAAGAAATACCCAGTTAATAAAGGGACTTTGGAATCTACTAAACTGGCAAAGTTAGTTAAAGGGACTTTAGAAGAACTGGTTTGTAACTAATTCTCAATAGTGAAAACTTTTTTAGATCTTTGTTGGTACGTTAAAGTTTTTGCTCAGTTCAAGGGATTTTGGAGGAACTGGCAGTATCAAGGGACTTTGGAAGAACTGGTAATTAGTAAAAGGGACTTTGGATTTGAAATGACACTTATTTAAAGGGTTTGTGGAAGAACTGGCATAGGACAAAGGAATTTTGGAAGAATGGCAGTTAGCAAAGGGTCTTTGGAAGAACTTAATTAATAAAAGGGACTTTGGAAGAACTGGCAGTTAGTTAAAAGAGCTTTGAAGGAACTCCCAGTTTAGTTAAAGATCTGCACGTTAACTGTTAGGGACTTTGGAAGAACTGATTCAAATATTAAAATTGGCAAAACATTTTTAATTATAAAGGGACTTTGGAATGACTGATTTTTAGAAAAAGGTAAATTGGAAGAACTCAGTTAGTTAAAGGGACTTTCGAAGACTGGCAATTTGTTAAAAAATTACTTTGGATGAACTGGCAGTTACTTTTAGGGACTTTAGAAAATTCACAGTTATTTAAAGTGACTTTGGAAGAACTGGCTGTTAGATAAAGGGACTTTGGAAGAACTCGTAATTAAACTATTTTTGGTGAACTGGCAGTTAATTAAATGAACTTTGGAAGAACTGATATTTTATTTAAAGGGACTTTGGAAGAACTTCAGTTATTTAAAGGGACTTTGTAGAACTGGCAGTTAAAAGGAACTTTGGAAGAACTGCTATTTAGTTAAAGGGACTTGGGAAAAACTGGCAGTTAGTTAACGGGACTTTGGAAAACAGATGTTATTTAAATGGACACTGGGTAAGATTGTTAGTTAGTTTTTGGACTTTGTAAGAACTGGCAGTTAAAGGAACTTGAAGAACTGACAGCTTAGTTAAATATTTTGAAAGAGCTGACTGTTAATTAAAGGGAATTTGGAAGAACTGGCAGTTCGTTAAAGGGATTTTGGAAGAACTGGCTTAGTTAAAGGGATTTGGAAACAACTGGCAGTAAGTTAAAGGGACTTTTGAAGAACTGGTAATTAGTTAGATACTTTGGAAGAACTAACAGTTATTTCAAAAAATTTTGGAAGAACCAGTAGTTAGTAAAATGGACTGTGGAAGAACTGGTAGTTAGTAAAATGGGAACTTGGAAGAACTAGGCAGTTTAAAAGGTCTTTGGTAGAACTGGCAGTTAGTTAAAACGACTTTGTAAAAACTGGCAGTTAGTTAAATGGACTTTGGAAGAACTAGCAGTTAGTTAAAGGGTCTTTGTAAGAACTGGCAGTTAGTTAAATCACTTTGAAATATCTGGCAATTAACTGTCAGTCAAGAAGAACTATGGCTCTAAACTAAGCAAGAAGCTGACTGTTAGTTAAATAGGGATTTTTGGAAGAACTGGCAGTTCGTTAAAGGGATTTTGGAAGAACTGGCAGCTAGTTAAAAGGATTTTGGAAACAAGTGGTCAGTTAGTTAAAGGACTTTCTAAGAACTGGCAGTTAGTTAAAGGGACTTTGTAAGAACTGGCAGTTAACACAAAAACTTTGTAAAACTGGCAATTAGTTAAAGGGACTTGTAAGAATCTGGCAGGTAGTTAAAGGGACTTTGTAAAAACTGGCAGTTAGTTAAAGGGATTTTCAAAGAAAGATTGTCAGTTAAAAGGATTTTGGAAGAACTAGCAGTTTGTTAAAGGATTTTGGAAGAACTGGCACTTAATTAAAGGGATTTGGGAAGAACTGGCAGTAAGCAAAATAACTTTTGAAGAACTGACAATTAGTTAAATAAATAAAAAAAAGAACTAACAGTTACTTAAGGGAATTTGGAAGAACTTGGTAGTTAGTAAAATGGACTGTGGAAGAACTGGCAGTTAGTGAAAGGCTTGGAAGAATAGGCAGTAGGTTAAAGGGTCTTTGGAAGGACTGGCAGTTAGTTAAAGGGACTTTGTAAGAACTGGCAGTTAGTTAAAGGGGCTTTGGAAGAACTGGCAGTTAGTTAAAGGGTCTTTGGAAGAACTGGCAGTTTGTTAAAGGGACTTTGGAAGAACTGGAAGTGTTAGAGGATCTCTGGAAGAACGGACACTTAGTTAAAGGGACTTTGGAAGAACTGGGTGGTTGGTTAAAAGGAAGGAGGCAAAAGGGGAATTCCTGGGTTGCAAATTACAGGGGATCTTGTTTTCCCCCAGTTTTAATTGTTTTCCATTTCAGAGAAATGTCAAATATTTTTCTCTTAATTTCAGGTAAACCACAGTTTATGAAAGCATTTTTTTTATCTACCAACGTCAACTGAGTTAGGGACTTGATATTCACTGGGAGGGAGGGTCAAGTTTGTTTAAACTTATACAAATGAAAATAAAGACAAACAAAAAGACTGAGAGAGAGAGAGAGAGAGAGAGAGAGAGAGAGAAACGCAGGTAAGAATAGCGCTGGACTATAACGTAGCGTTGGTGATGACAGTCTCGGCGATTTGTGTATCTGTATACTTGAAGGTAATTATACCCATTTCCATACGCAGTAGTCGCAGACCCATCTACTAACCACTTACTGAAAGCTATGTACGCAAAACACCGAACAGTCCACTGTCTTGCTAACTGTTATTCTCAATAGTGATAACCTTTTTTTGATCTGTTGTTGATACGTTATAAGGTTTTTTACTCAGTTCTTGTTATTTTAGTTCCTTCATATCATACATATATTATCACTATCCTCACTTTTCTTAGTATTTTCCAGATTTTCCTATTTCATTTGGGCACACTGTCATGTATTCATTTACTTGCCATTAACATCTCAGGGACTTTTAATGTCTCCCAGTTGAGTACTGTGTTACAATGATAAACAAAGGCATTTCTTCATTATTTATCTTACCGTACAGATATCACGATACATATAAGAATGCATTTTTAGTCTTCAGAATGCTTATATTCCACTTATTTTGGCAAAATCTAAATTGTTATTTAAACCATCCCTTGTTTTAAAGATCTGCACGCGTCTTTGTAAACTTCATTCGCTCGAAATTAAAATGGCAAAACCTTTTGTTAATTATATATAAAATCTTGACTGATTTTCTATGAAAAAGTGAAAATCCAGCCCATTACTTTTAGAACTAAGACGCCAATAGTGTACAGTAAAAAATTTAACGCGCAGCTTTTATATAAATGTAATGACTTTTTAGACGCAAAACCAGATTAATTCGTATTTGTTTATAATAAACAAAAAAATTATAACCAGTGCAAGCGAGCCTTATGCAACAACATTCGGCTATCTCAACTCAGAATAACCTTTACGTGCATTCTCAAAGGTATATTTATTTCAGTAAAGGAAACTACACACTTCTGTCCTTTGTTGAATATGTAAAAACGAGAAGAAGAAGCACTACATCGCTCCGTATTTCAGCACGGAAAGCGGTGTCGCTTATTCAACGGTTGGATTGCTTGGTAAACAGATGAAGTTCAAAGGATAACACGGGGTGAGATCTGCTTAGCAAGTGTGTTTGGACGTGTGTTTTGTTCCTAAAGTATGATTCGCTGAAGCTGATACCACAGCTCTCGTCGTCACGAATATTGTTGTATGTGATATAAATATTTAACGGGAATATGGTTCCACTTGTGTATACTGAAACCTGTAACGTCTCTTAAACATTACTTACTTTAATTGCTCGAAAACATACGCAAGTAACCATAGTCACATACTATTTGATGGGGGTCTATTGAAATACACTGGGAAGGCATACTATCAATCGGAATAAAATTTTCAGACTTCCTCTGTTGTTGGGGGCTCATTAAACATCTATGGAAATAATTCGGCAATGTTCATCGATCTCTAAGGAACTATGAGGTTTCATGGATACCTTTCGTAATGTCAATAAATCAATAACATCATATCCAAGTTACAGAACCAATCACTCTATGCAGTAGCTCAAAGAAAAAAATAATAACCATCTCTCTATGCAGGTGAGGCAAATCACTTTTGAAAAGGCCTGCATATAACTGTCGGTCAAGTTCTAGAACTATGGCTCTAAGCATTGCATAATGAAATGAAACCTGTTCTTTAAATGGTGGGATTTTTGGAAATCTGAGAGAATGGATACTATTTATGACTGAAATGGAATAACAGTTTTCCTCGCATAGGAAAAGGAATAACTTAGATATTTTAAAATTCTCGTAATTTTTCTCGTTCTAGTTATATTGAAGTTTGTGTCATGTTCTAAGTGTCTCTATATTTCATTACAAAGGAGGTCTCGACGTTTTCCTCGAACACAAAATATTAAAACTGCAAAGTGGCGAAATCTAAATAATCTCAGTTTTTATATGTATATCATCAACAAAGCAGTTCTAGGCTGGTAAGTATTCCTGTCATACAATTGAAACGAGCAGAGAGAATGAAATTCAATATAAATGGCTCGTAAACTGACAGACCATGTGCTGCAGATAAATAAAAAGCGAACAATGCATACGCAAATAAAAACACGCACTGTTACCTCTTAAGTTGGACACATACGTGCCACTACGTAGGGAATATTACATTTACTAAATTAAGTGGGCAGCAATAAACCATTAGATCAAGCTTCACGCTCCATGAAATCAGCTTTCCACGTTAAAACCGATAAACTGAAATCAGCTTCCACTGTGATTATACTTACAACATCTGGATCGTGGGCGGACACGGTAGTCAGCAAAGTTCCTAGAGGGGCGTCCTCGCTTATCGTGACGTGGGCGTGAGGACGGACGAATTGAGGCGGATTATCGTTGAGATCTCGGAGCCTGACGCCCACCCAGGCCGTGTCCTGATGTGTGGGGTCGACCCATCCGCCCTCCCCCTGGGATGGAAACGAACAGAAGATTATTCTAAAGTAGTGGTTTGAATAAGTCCTGTAAAATTAAGAATAAAATACAATGAGAAGATATTTTGGACGAGACGATAACAACTGATTTGACAAAAAATGACAGAAGTAACTTGACTTAAGCCTATAAGTGAAAATCATACAAACTGCTAATGCAGACAACGCGAAGGAGAATTATTCTTATGAATTAGACACCGATCTTTGTTAGCGCTGTAAATTGAAAGGAATGTTGAATTAGTTTATCACGCCACTGATGTAGTGAGAACATTGAAAGATTAATTCGTAAACTGACTGATTTAAGCTGACGACGCAAGGGGTACGTGACAGGAACGTATAACCAACGTAGTTAAAGCTAACGTAAATAAAAGAGAATATTACAATGAATATAACAGAGAGGCCAAATTGATAAAAATTCATAATAATGCTAACTGCACAAATCGTCCCATTTACATTGGTAAAATCATTTTTCCAGCGTACAGGGGAAATCACCTTAGTGTTAAACATCCACAGAACCGGTAATCATTTCTGACCCTAACTACCTTGAACGACAACAGGGAAAGACCGTAGTTTCATTTGTTAAAATGTTAACGATCCTATCTTGAACAATACGACATATGGAAGAAAATATTCAAATACATATAGTTTTCAAATGTACACTGCTCTCGAAACTTTGGTTACGGATATTCCAGTCTAAAAAATAAACAAAATACGTGCATCAGGAAAGTGTGCATAGATATTGTGTGTGTGTGTGTGTGTGTGTGTGTGTGTGTGTGTGTGTGTGTGTGTGTGTGTGTGTGTTCTAATAAAATTCTCTCATCTTAAAAAATAAAATTTTAAAAAGTTCGTAATCTGTTGGACTGTGATTGCAAAGATCTTTGTAACGAACACAAGTCAAAGAAAAGTTTGTTTAGCAAACCGTTTGGGGTTTTTCATCTCTATGGTTCAAAGTATCATTAGCATAAAATAAATTCTCAAATGTGGTCTACCCCACCAATATTTTAACCCAAATTGCAGGATAGTAAACCCAGAATAACCTTGAATTCCCATCAAAACCCCAGCTTGTTGGATGAAGTTCTGTGGTTAATTACATATTAATTATAATCAAATATATAAAACTGAATAAATTCATAATTAGCAATATAAAAACTATAGAAAATTAGGTTAGAAGAAATCGCCATGATATATGCTACTAAGATCTACCCATACATATATATACTAAAATTTATTTATGTTCGGCACATAATTGTGTGTTGATGATTTCTATATATATCAGATAATATATATAATATGTCATTGGGTATATGATATATATAAAACACGCTGGTATAAGTATTATATGCCTATATATATATATATACAGTGGTATATATTCCAACTTCTTTATGACTTGTGTGGCTTGGTTGGATGCGGTCTTGTTTTTCAACTAGAGACCTATGTTCCATATGATGCGATATATATATATCATATATATTATATATATATATATATATATATATATATATATATATATATATATATATATATATATATATATATATATATATATATATATATATATATATATATATATATATATATATATATATATATATATATATATATATATATATATATATATATATATATAATATACCTATATACCCCAGGCCAAAACTCGAAATGGTGATGATGGAAAATTGACGGGGTCATTTTCAAGTACCGCTGTTACTCGTTGTCAATTAACGTAAAATGACAAACAATGATCACAATATTCACCACTGGGCAAAACATACCATTTAATTAGAGTAGCTTTAATTTAACTATAAAACTAATGTAAAATTATCGGGAAATTGCCAGTATAAATAAAGGCAGATTCGAAAATAAAAACAGAACGTTTCACTGACGACGAGCATACCTCTTAAACGCAAACATTCAAAGACGCAGTGGTGATGTTGCAACTACATTCCAGGCTAATGACGGGTTAGTTTGAGTGGATTACAACGCAGCCAAAACACTGAGGTCTGTAGTTGACTGGGAGGTGAGCGGAACTGAAAATTCTCTTGTGGACAGTCTCCTTGCCGTGTTTTCGAAGTGTACTGTAAATAGCCATAGTTTAACTAGTTACCTTTGCGGAATCTGTTACCTAGGTTGCAAATAGATCACTGTCATGCTTTTTTTCTGGTTGCAAGACTCACAGTTGTATGTATGTACCTATGTATATTTACCACTATAACAACCTGAACTTTCGTATGTTTTTTATTATGCCTCTGAAGTTGCTGTTGCTACTTAAAAAAATGCCGATTTCGTGGTTCTTCATCACTATAATTTCCCCTCTAAGTATTATTTTCGCTGCTCATAAGGATATGCCAGGCACACGAGCATTACTGATATGTATCCTCTTTAGGAATATAGACATTGGAGTAGCTAACCACTTGACTGCATAGTTTTAGCAGCTGAATTAGGGAAATGTAATTGCACGTAGTTATGCAATGTAATTTACTGCCAGATGCAATTTTTTTTCTACTTTACGGGAAAATAATATTCTTGTTAAAATAAGCGAGATCAGTAGCCTATCTATTACCAAAGAATGAAATCTCGATAAACAAGAGAAAATTGCCCATGAAACAAAACAAGCGGAAAACTGAGTCGACTGCCTGAACCCAAATGCAGTTGTTCCGTCTCAAGATTTGGACACGGCTTCAATCATTTCCTTTGGGCGAAAAACCTCATTATTCCAAAACAAGAAACGTGATTTAACGCACACTGTCTACTGTTATACTATTGCAAACTGACGGAATGCACTAACAGAGGGGAAAAAGTCACCGAAGCTGAAGACATTAAACTGAACATTACGGTTAAAATGATGACCATTACTGTATCCAAGAATTTTATCTTCAAATTTTGATTTACAAATGCAGGACATCACACGATTCAAATATTAAATTGAAAACCCATCAGACGCTTGTCGATCCACACACACACACGCACACACACACACATAAACCCATACACTGGGCAAACACATATCTACTTTGGAAGTATTCTTACAATTCATGATTGCAAATTCCCGTCTGGTCTATATCCCTTTCACCTTATCCAGGCAACAGTTTCTTGGTCCTACTCTTCTCCTTGCTCCCAAACTTTCGAAACAATGCGCATATTGCCAACAAACCGTTCTGCAGTTCTTTATCTTGACCAAACTCGATAAAACAGACAATCATAATTCCGTTTTGGCTTTTTTTTCCTCATCTTTGGTTCTCTATATTTCTCATCCTCCAGACATTCCATTCATCAAAAATACTATGCAAGTAATTCACCTCATCAGCTTCTTCCCTGGTTCTTTCACTGCCAATCAACATTGGTTCAATGAGCCCTTCGTGTATTCTATTTTTTTTTTTAAACAATTCTTTGAGAGACTAGACTATAAATTGTCACCATCTCTGTATATGTTCAGAACAGGATTCAAGGAATTAATGCATCAATGAGACAATAGAGAGGCTCAAAGAAACTCACTCATTAAGGAAATACTTGAAATTGCTCAATTAAAAACATTGCGGACTGGAGAGCAGACGAGAGCAAACAACGTATAGAAGACTAATGATGCAGAGCCGACAGCTTTGGGAGGCACTGCCAGCTGTCAGACCATCAGACACAAACTGCAAACTATGTGGCGAGTTAAGGAAGCACACTCTAAGTCATGACCTCATGGAGTGTGAAGTGATTACTCATGACAGGCCACAGGGAGACAGACTTAGTGAAGTTGACCTCCTTAAGCATTTTCTACAATCTGGTGTACTGAAAAGGGTTTTGACATCTCATCCAAAAATTGCTTGCTCCAGATAGTCAATAGACATGGACATATTAAATCATATTCTACATAAACTAATTTGTAGTGCATCTCATTCTGCAGCTACCTGTTAGCATCATTAAAACTGGTATTTCTAAATTTTTTTATAAAATTTGTACAAAATTTGATGTGTTAACTTCATCTAAATGTAGTTCATTCAGTTAAGTAATTATCTGGAACTTATGTTCCAACATGGTATAAATTAACAAATTGCACCACGTACTATTCCTTATTTATTTGGAACTTATGTTTCAACATGGTATAAATTACCAAATTATACCACATACTATTCCTTAGCAATTATGTGCCTTCTCAGAAACCTGATAAAATGTATATTTTTTACAGCTGTAATTCAAATTATTTTCTTAATGTACAGTATTTTTACTTGTTTTAATACAAATTTGTCATTTTTTAACTCATTTGTACTTAATCCATTGTAATTACTGTCATGTCGTTATCTGTAAGCATTTATATTTTGTAATACTTCCTGAGTACCGTATCAGCCCTGATGAATGACTTTTCTAGTAATCAACTATTTTTATCATGTCACCATTCATTACAGAGGGCTTTCTAGAAACTGCGTCTGGGTTGCCCGTTGCGCTGTACGTTGAAAATTTTTTGCGCAATAAGTTGTTTCTTCTTTACTTCCAAATTTTTTGCGAGTTACATATCTTACTTAACCTTTTCTTTAATTCAACTTATCTATTATTATTTTATTATTAAATATTACCTTTACTTATTATTATTAAAGAAAGACTTAATGTATATACTTATACCTATGGCTACAAGGTCCATGCACCTGACACAGTGGTTAGGCTCTCGTGGTTAGAAACTCATTCCACATGAAAAACTAAATATCAGTATACTTGCAATGGAGGCAGAAAGTTGTGACCATTCACTTACCCGATCAGTGACCTGGACCATGAACTTGAATCCCTGGCGATGGGTATCGTCCTCATAATCCAGTGTCCTCAGGGCATAGAGCTGACCGGATGCTCCAGTCGACCGGATGCCAAAGTGGTCCCAGCCCCAGCCGCTGTCCTCAACGATCTGGAAAGAAGAAGAAAGATGTTTAGCAGAGTGATGCAACAGCACCATAGAATTTACAATGAAACATCCAAATACATGTAGACATCAGTGCATATACTCCTGACACTCGTGGGTGTTTCAAAACAAAAAGCTGCAAATGAGATGCAACTGAGTAAGCATTTGTGGCCTGAAAGTAGGGAGATATTATGTCTAAATATTTTGTCGGAGAAATCTGATGAAAGGTTAGGTCACAAGAAGGTTCTGTACTTTCGAAAGAAATTGTGGCATTCCCCATAACCACCAACACCACAAGAAGCGAAGGTCCTCTGTGGAATTTCACCAAGTCAGGTCTTTCCTGAGCTTAATCTTCCACAAATCTCCAGTCATCTCCAGTTTTCTACCTCCTGGGTCTCATGCAAGTGCTTAAACCACCCAGCAGTTCTCTGTCTTGCATTTGTTCTAAGAAGGCCAAAGTAATCAGTCACATACAAATTATTCGTGCGTGCCTTGTCTCTCTCTTTCTCTCTCTCTCTCTCTGTCAAATTTAGCGAAGACTAGTGTAGTTACTATCTATAACTGTGATGATGTTTCCGTTTCTTAATGAAAATTTAAAAAATAAAATATATATACTTAAACCACACTTATCTGTCCTTTATTTAATCGATTTGCAAACTATCCCGCCAACGTTGATTTAATCACCAAGAAAACTTGTGCAATAACAAGAATCCCAGTTATTATATAAGGAGTAATTTCTTAACAATTAAGTTGAAGCAATCCATCACTGTCTTTTTTTCAAGGATGGCTTATTGTCAGAAGGTGAGGCGAGTGACTCGCTCTCGATTTTAATCTCAACTCTTTCGAAATTACAAAAAGGACGAATGAAATAAATGGATGGATGCTAAGGAAACTGAAAAAAAAAATATTTAGTAAGGACGGGAAAAGCATCAAAGAATGTAAAATAAAACTAACAAACCCACAGCTAAACAAACCAGCTGGAGAAAGAGAGAGAGATTTCAGAGAGGGCAAGAAAGGGAGAGATTGTGTATATGTGTGCCTGTGTGTGTTTGTCCATGAAAAAAAATCCATAAGCGACATTTTGAAAAGAAGAGGCAACTGCTGCATCATGTGGGTAACGTTAGAGAATGAATTCATTTGTGTGGCTCCTCCTTCACCCGGGCCCAAACGAATCCTGACACTGGAGTAAGATTTAACATGAAAAGGAAAATGACCAGTTTCTTTGTGAAAGGAAAATTCCACATTTCATGCAAATAACATTTCCGTAAATAGAAGGTGGGATTTGAGGGGGTGGGGGGAGGTGGTGGTCACTTATGTTGCGAATCCCAAGAGCATTTGCGGATTTTCTTGTTCTGTTTTTGCGGTTTTTTTTTATCAAAATATTGTTGATATTTTATTATAGTTTCACTTCGTGGATGAGGAAGTTTTTATTATCTCACACATATGGGCTTAATATTTGGTTGAGTCTGCCTGTCTGTATGGGTAGATAAAAAAAAAAGGTAAATACTCAAACGACGGTCTTCGTGGTTGGCAAAAGCAATTTCAGTTTTGAGATACATTTGAGGTCAAAGTTCAAATAGGAATTAACTTTGGCATTATTTTTTGAACTATACAAGGAAGAGACTTCATACTTGACTTGCATACTCCACTAAGGAACGCAATGTACCTAGTAAGGTCAAGGTCTTACTTGAAATTTAAACAGCATAATAATAATATAATAATAATATTCTTTATTTCTGCTCAGGGCCTTATACATGGTATAAACAAAGTAGACACAATACAATACACACAATGTAGATACGCGAGATAAAATGATAAAAATCATAATTGGAAATATCCAAACAGTTGCTGAAGTAGTAGTAGAAATAGTAATTATAATAATGGTCATGACAGTACTAATAGTGAAAAAATAGCAAAAATATAAAAACATTATAACAATTTAAAACAGATTGCATACAAATAATTTCCAGCTGGGTTCCTTAGGCGGTTACAGAAGTCAGGTCCAGAGGGCTAAATAAGAAAGGTGAAAAAAAGCAAATCTCAATAATAATAATAATAAAAATAGTCATATAATAAACACAGAAATATTGTACAACAACAATAATAATAAATAATAATAACAATAATAATAATAATAATAATAATAATAATAATAATAATAACCGATTCTGCAGCTGACACTTAAAATGGCAAAAATAGAGAATAAGTATGCACAGCAACTCAGGTCACCCCAATGTGAAGGCAGATAAAGCCATTTATGGAACAGACTCATCATTATTCCGCCTTTCCCACATTTTAGATCTTGTCTCATTGCTTAGGATGCATCGTATAAGCGAATTACTGCTGTTTCCCAGTCGGCTGATCAGACTGGACATTGTTCGCCTAACAGTGATGTTTCGATTATCTAGGTTTTCTATAAACATCTGCGTGGCAGAGTGGTAGCGGGTGTGTTGGGGAGGCGTCTCAGAATGTCATTGTGTACAACGGTGATAAGTCTCATGGTCTCTCTGGTATACTGTAGTTCGTCCAAAGGGAATGCCCATATATGCTGTATCAGTGCGAGCAGAAGAGCAGCAGTTTCGTGCCTCGGCGACAGAAGGCCAAACCTCCTCGCAGTCTTGTTGCCAGTTGCACATAGTTTACGAAGCCTCTGTTCTATGTCTGCCGTAATTTTTAGGTCTTCCGTGATGGCGTGGCCCAAATACGGAAATTCATGCACGGATTCCAGACGATGATTCCCGAGGAAAATTAGTGGTTCTTCAATGTGCTTAAGCGATCTCGGGAGCAGCGACATACACTGGGTCTTGGTTTCGTTGTATAGGATATCAAATTCCTCTGCATATCTGCAGCAAGTGTCGATGAGTCGCTGGAGACCTTGCACTGATGGGGAAATCAGAACCATATCGTCGATGTAACAGAGGTTGTTTATTGTTGTTTCGTTGATAGTGCATCCGATTGGAAGTGAGTTCAGTTTGACATTCAGGGCATCTGTGTATGTATTAAACAGGTATGGAGAGAGAGTGCCCCCTTGCCGGAGCCCGTTTAAGGAGCTGAAGTTATACGCTAATATGTTACCCCATTTGGCACAGAATTGCTGTGTGGAGAACCAGCAATATAAAATGCCTATTAAGCATAAAGGTTTTCCTCTTTTGTGTAGCTTCAGGTAGTTTACTCGGTCAAATGCTTTTCTCACATCTACAAAACATAAGAAAACAGGATAGGCTGATGATAAGTAATAGTTCAACAATTCTTTCAGGATGTAGATGCGCATGTTGGTTGAGTGGTTTGCTTTCAATCCGAACTGGTTGTCAGTAGTGTGTAGAAAGGGGAGAAGTCTCACTAGAAGAACCGTCGCAAGTATCTTTGACGCAATTGTAGTAATTACAACTGGGCGATAATTGCCAGGGTCAGCTGCATCCGTTAGCTTGTTCTTGATTAATGGTATTAAGTGAACTAAGAGTAGGGAGTCTGGGAGAAACTGGTGAATTATGCACGTATGACCATCGCAGCCGGGCGATTTATTATTGGGCAAGTTGTTTATGGCATCGCTGATGTTACGATCGGCTAAATGAAATTTAATATTATCAGTAAGAGGGTTATTTACTTCCCTTCGGGAGTCTTGATCGGAGGCAAGCATAGAGGATATTATATGTGAATAGGATTCTTTCAGATCTCTCCTGCGGTGGTCATTTCTAAATTTTGGGTTAGTGCAAAGTAACTCGTTGCCGGTTAACTATTCACCGCAACCTACATGGCCACTCTAAAGAATCTTGTTTTCTGGTTGTTTTTAAAGTCCCAGTTAACAGCAGATAGGCGATCTGTTAAGGGGTTCACGGTGGGGAGGGATAAGGTATTGAATGACACCTAAGGGGATATGATCGTGGCCCGTTGCAATGTCGTAGCGAATGCTGCAGGTCACAACTGAATCATGAAGGTGTGTAGGCGTGATGCAGTGGTCCGGCCAGGAGGTTGTAGTTGTGTCTGTTCTAGTTTGTATATAGGTATAGGAAGATGGAGGGAGGAGCATTACAAGGCTAATTTGGAGAGCGTGATTTTGACAGAAGCGAGTAAGTTCGTTATAAAACTGTTTTGTGGAATGAAAATTACGGTCCCCAATTGTACGAATATGATTAGCAGTGGAATCGTGACTAATGCTGTGCAATTCACGTAGGATCATGCATTATTGATCAAAATTATTGTTAAATTCCCAGGGCATATAAACATTAATTATTAGAATCTTAGAGTCCCCTACTGTCACCTGAAGCCCCAGCAATCTATGTCTCCTATAGGTCACCATATTCACTATATTGTCTAAAAATCTATGCCACAGGGAAGAAAGGCCCCCTTTCGGGCGACCGGTTACTATGTGATCTGTAACTTGCATCAATGAGGTCGAGAAAGCTCTGAAGTCTTCATGCACTGAATTGCGGATGACAAGGTCATGTGGCCATAGGAGCATTAATTGTAATGCAATGATGCCTTTGAAGTTTATGCAGAATCTGTTTAGGAGAGGAATGTTCTGCTTGAGGCCAAAAATATTCCATGAAATTATCTAATGTATCCATGGCTACTCACGAAGTTGGGAAATGAATGAGATGATCATTTGGGTGGATGGCGGGTTGGCTCGCTGGGGTGCGCAGTCACTTGCTGTGAGAGGCTGGCTGGCACTTGCAGCAGACAGCGGGCCTGCGCCCATACGCCTACATGGGGTGTAAGTAAGTAACCCGGATTAGGTTATATCTTGAAACTTTTATATAAGGACCGAAATTCTTGTCTTTAATAACATCGAGGTGTTGAAGTAGGCAGGTAATCATGTAAGTCACTTTATGTCTAACTTTGCATGGGAGATCGTGGATGATAAGAGAGTCAGAGCCTGTGAGAAACTTGATTCTCTCGACTATGGCGTCTAGCTTCATCGATAAGCGCAAATTGTGAATAACAATGTGACATCTCTTATTAGGTTTTGGGTGAGGTGATTCACGATTGTTGGGGTTCGGTTCAGCAAACAAACAAGGCGATCTTTTCTTTTTTCAACTGGCTTGTGTCTGCCAGCCGCCAATTCCCTCATGATCATTCTCATCATCATCCACCATGGGGGGTTGGGGGTGGGAGAGATAAGGTCGGAAGGCTCATAAGGGCTGGTGATCTTCAATGAGGACCTATCTTCCACCAAAGGCACTGAGGAGGGACGGGAGGTTGGGAGTCCGCCGGTCCCCTCCGATGGGCCTACGGGTGTTGCAAGAGCTTCATCTGAGTCGGAGAGAGGGCGATTTCCACTTGAGAGGGAATGGTCATCTCGACCTCACATTGCAATCCGCCAGCCCCCCTCTGTTGTTGGGCAGCCAGGAAATGATAAATGCCTCTTTCAAAGGAGTCTGGTGGCTTGCTGTAAGACTGTCTAATGATTCCTGTACTCCTCTGATCGCATCCCAGATCAGTGAAATATTGTTATTTACTTCCACAGTTTTAAGACTGTTAAATGATTCCTGTAATTCCTTGATCATGTCCCAGATCCGTTAAAATTTGTCATTTGTTTCCCCAACCCAACGAAATTTACCTTTCATCTTCAGCGATTGAAAACTTCATTGCCAACCAAACCTTTCATAAATTTCAAGGTTTAACGAAAAAAAGGAATAGATTTCAGGAAAGACGGAAAGAAAGGTACACTCAGAAAAAATCTATGTCTGTCTGTCTGTCTGTCTCTCTCAGATAGTTGGAAGGTGTACCTCAGTAATTACGGTAATTTTCCACCCAAGGGGATAGGGAATGCGTTTGAGGTTATGGAAGGACGGTTTTTTTACATATTTTTGTTTAACTTAACTTCTGCATCTGTTTGGGTCAAAACTTGTAACTCAGTTTCCGACCTGTTCCCTTTGTCCGATGTTCTTGAAATTTTGCGTGGTTACTCAGTCCCAGTGACAATACAACCTTACATGATCAGTAGGTCAGCAGTGACCTCTAATGACCCTACAGTGACCTCTCCCGGTATCTCAGGATTTATATGAAAATCTTCGGATTTTTCATACCTTCTTTGACTCGGTAAAATAAGTTATAACTAGGGATTTTTCAAACCTTATTTAGCTCAACAGGATATCATGTTCAATTTTGTTAACTACAATCATAAACGGTTGCAACTTCTGTCGAAACTAAAAAGTATAAAATAAAAAAAGAAAAAAATTTAGAACACGCTTTCATTAAAATGTATTAAAAAGTAAAAAATAATTTTTTGAGACACACCAGGATTTTTTACAATTATTCACGTCTGCAAAAATAAAAGCGTGGAAGGAAATGCTACAAGAGAAAAAAAATTCTTTTCTTGTAGCATTTCCTTTCATGTTTGGAGCCCACGCTTTTATTTTTGTAGACAGGATTAATTGTAAGAAAATCCTGGTGTTTCCCCAAATTTTTTTTTAAGTTTTAGTGCATTTTAATAAAAGCGCGTTTTAATTTTTTTTTTTATTTGTCTGTTTTAGTTTGCATGTTTTATTGCACGCGAATTTGTCGTTACATTTTTAGTCACAGGCCTTCACAAACGATAGGAGACGCCAAATCACTTGTCCATCTTTCTACAAATGCAAATGAGCATGAGCTTTAGCTTAGCCTTTTTTGTCATAGTAACAATTCTCTCTCTCTCTCTCTCTCTCTCTCTCTCTCTCTCTCTCTCTCTCTCTCTCTCTCTCTCTCTCTCTCGTAGGACAAATTTCTTGTTCATATTTCTACAACTGCAAATTAGCCTGAGATTTTGCTTAACCTTTTTTGTCAAACAAACAATACTCTCTCTCTCTCTCTCTCTCTCTCTCTCTCTCTCTCGTATGACAAAATCTCTTGTTAATATTTCTAAAAATGCAGATGAGCACGAGTTTTTGCTTAGTCTTTTGTCATACTAACAATCTCTCTCTCTCTCTCTCGTAAGAGAAAACCCCTTGTCCATCTTTCTACAACTGCAAATGAGAACGAATCTTTGGTCAGGCTCTTTGGAATACAAGCAATTCTCTCTCTCTCTCTCTCTCTCTCTCTCTCTCTCTCTCTCTCTCTCTCTCTCTCTCTCTTTCTCTAGTAGGAAAACACCTTTTATCCATCTTTATATGAATGGAAATGAGTACGAGTTCTTTGCCTAATGTCTTTGTCATGCGAAGAATTCTCTCTCTCTCTCTCTCTCTCTCTCTCTCTCTCTCTCTCTCTCTCTCTCTCTCTCTCTCTCTCTCTCTCGTAGTTTAGATAGTAGTCTTAGCACTAATTCCTCGAATTTGGAGTTCGATTCCCAAATAAAGAAAAGATACTCACGATGATCCTTTCAAATTCAGATAAGGGTAAATGGTGAGAGAGGCTGACCCGGAGCTGGACGGCGGCGGATCAAAAAGAAGAATTTAATACCTGCAGACTATCATTGTTACACACAAAAAAATGTGTTCTTATGAAATGAAGGAATGAAAGAAAAAAAATGTATTTTCACTCCTAACGTTTCGGCTAAGCACAGACACACACATGTACGGAATGGCGTAGTATGTATAGACATTAATTATCTGTGACAATTTTAATATCGGAGAAGCAAATCCACTGTACAAATATATTTGAAAATAAAATTTGTGAGACTACATATTTGTGGATTTGTTTCTCCATTTTAAGACTCATGCTACAATGAGCATTATTTTTAATTAACTGTAATATTTGTACACTTTTGTAACGTTAAGAGAAAAGATCCGAACAATAAAGTCTCACTGACAAAGGTATCTTAGGTTTTTAGTAAAGGAAAGTTAAGGCATTCTGGATCCGAAAGGCGAAGGGTAAGATAAAGTGTCTAAGATTGACTTCGAACTCTCAACTTTCAAAGGACATATCTTACTCATTGATATTTTCGCGTGACATGCTACTGAAAAGAAAGAAAGGAAGTGACGATTGAACTTGTCAACCCTTGAGTTCACAATCTTTAGAATGTTCTCATCAAAGCAGGAACCCTCTCTCTGAGGGCTGTGGATAGGTGGTAATTATAACCTCCACGTACTGGCATTCAAGGAGGAAACACGGAGATACTGGCAAAATGTAGCGGCAAAGAGTGTTTTTAAATGTAATTTGGACTTTATGTATGCAAAGAGGACAAGAGAAGCATGAGAAACTTCTCCGTCGACTACTTCTTAATAACACTGCCTAAAAATTCCCCATTGCTGATAGGAGAGAGGATGTCTACATAGCAGGCCATAAGTATATCTTGAAAATTCTAAGTTCTAGATCAGAAACAGATTTAGACTGCTCAAGTAAGTCTGCACATATTTGCGCAACAGATGACCAGATTTTAGCCACTGAGTGTTTTCCAGTTCATTATTATGTTGTTCATGATTATGTTCAAGATTAAACTTCCTGGTGTTCTCTTTGCATAAGGTCCAAATTACACCTGAATACACTTTTCCCAGTATCTTTGGTCCTCTTTGACACTATATTTTTCCAGTATCTTCGTGTTTCCTCTGTGAGCGCCAGGATGTGGAGGGTAATTACCACCTGTAAGACATGGAGGTATTTGTATGTAGGCACTTGAAATAAGTAAACAGGAAAAGGTATCTTATGTATCTGGCGACATTAATCATAGGAGTCATAACTTGAGTTCACAGAACTGAGTGAATCGACCAATTAGGACTTTCCTCTCTTGTCCGTCTATTATCTCCAGCGTTCTTTGCGCACTCAACACGAAGAGCAAACTTTCATCTCTGGTTTCATTTATGTCAATGTCTTTACAACATCACTTCCGCATTTCTTAACTTCATACCATCTCAATTTTTTTTAAATAAAGATATAAAAAAATTACTTACGTAAGTGATCTAGGCAGCTGTCGTATTTGTTCATAAACCTTTAGACATGACACTATTCACTCTTTATAGCTCCCACAACAATTTCAGCGATAAAGAGCTCCTGTAGATTATCCCTTGATTTTCTTAAAGGGCAGGTCAACATATTTTTCGTGAAAATGTAAACTAATTTTTAGATCTGACTGGACATTTATATACTAATAGAAAACATGCCTACTCTCCTCTGTAGAAAGTACCTATCTATCTATCTATATATTATATATATATATATATATATATATATATATATATATATATATATATATATATATACATATATATACACACACACACATATATATATATATATATATATATATATATATATATATATATATATATATATATATAATATATATTATTATTATTTAGGGACGGTCTCTATACGTATTTTACGGGCCGACGGCGGAAAGAGTTCTCCAGGAACGGCCAGTACTGGTACTAATGGGAAGAGCAACAAGATTTTTTGTAATACATTTTATTTTAAATAGAAGTTATAGTAATTTCAAAACAATTTTCACAGCAAAATTTACTGAAGAGTTAAGATCAGCAAGATGAAGAGGATCCTGTTGTTATTGACATTTACAAAAGACTTTTCCCAAAACATATTTATTTCATTCCTGATGTTTTTAGGAATGTAAAAACTGGTAGTAGTAATTCGATTCATTGGATAGGTTTAAATAAATGCAAAATTTTATTTACAACGCATAAGAAACTTTCGCAAGTCTACTGTAGTTTTGCGGCCTGCTTCGTTCGGGGTCCTTGGCTGCATCCTCCTCTACTGGCGATGTGTTTTCGTTTGTAAATATAATGAATTCGAAGAGGATATACCACAAGCTCAGGTAAATCTAAAAATTGATGAAGGAAATTTAGTTGTAAAAGCAAAAATAAAACCACTTTTCATGAACAGATTGATGACAACAATTAAAATTTCAAAAATATTGCATTCTTTCCCGGTGGAATCTCTTGTTTTTGCTTGAATAATGAATGGCCCGAGTTAAAGGATGTTTTGATTTTAAATTTAAACGTGGCGTCACTGGGGTACTGAATGTCTACCTGTCGCGAAAAATAAACGAAATAAGTGGAAAATAACATAAAAATTAAGTAAACATAAAATTTTTAAATTCTATATTTCGTTTATTTTTGGTGTAATTGATATTGATATTGCAGTAATGCAACTTCGGTCACTAATTTTCATTTCTGGGACATAGAGAACTGAAATTGAAACACTGAAAAATTAAACGTTTTTTAGAAAAAATTACCACAGATTCCCGGAGTTAATTAGATCAATACGTTGATGCATTCTTGAGAAATTTTTTTTTTTTGTCATCTATATGTGACCAATCATTTTTTAAAAGTTTCTTACGGTCTGAAACAATGCGATGACAAGGGTACACCGATTGGGGATTAGCGCACCACAATAGTTTTCTTTTACAGAGAAAACTAAAAAGTGGGTACTGATAAGTTGATTCAATAGCCGTTGCCTCCTCCTGCGACAGGGATAAGTCCCTGGTCTGCTAAGTAAAGGGCGACAGTCGAAAGGTCTTGCAGCACTCCAGTTTTCCTTTCCTTCGTGGATTTTGTCTTTATTTCTATATTCATCACGTTCCATATTTTCATGATTCAGTTAAATATATATATATATATATATATATATATATATATATATATATATATATATATATATATATATATATATATATATATATATATATATATATATATATATATATTATATATATAGGATACAGGCAGGACAGCAAATCAGTCAGACATATCAAGGATTGAGGGCAGTGGAAACAGACTGGTACATAAAAACATCTTTATTTTTGCCGACGTTTCAAGACAACTAGTCTCATTTTCAAGGCTGCAATAAAAGAATAAATATTGAGAATACATATAAAATATACAAAAATCTCTTTAAAAACATTTGTACATAACCATAGTTCATGCGTTGCTGGGGGTACCAACCTATATAGAAGGGAGAAGGAGGGCGACTGGAATACGGGCAAGTGAAAAGCAAGGAAGACGGTTACGACAGGTAGAGAGGGGTGGAGGAGTTTTGGGCATTCAACAATGGTACTGTCTGTTTGATAATTAACGATTCCAGAATAGAGAGTGCTAGCTCGGAAGAGGCCCTTGTAATGATTTTAAATTGATCGTATTCAATGTAATTACCACATTTTTTGGCATGCTCTCTGATATTTGAAAATTCAGGATTACTTAGTTTATTGCCCGTTCGATAGCTCACACCTTTGTGAGAATCGGCGCGAACCTTAAGAAGTCTTTGGGTGCAACCCACGTAAGTTCCTCGAGAACACCGAGGACAATCATATTTATATACTACCCCAGACGTCATAAGGTCGCTTAAAACGGTCTTTAATACTGAATAAAGAACCAATTTTCAAAGGATTCTTTGGAATTAGATTAATTTTGACGGCTCCATAATGCCTAGAAATAATTTGAGAAAGCTTTTGGCTAAAAGTTTTATCATGTACAAATGGAACACTGGCATAGACTTCAAGTTTGGGAACAGTTGGAATCTTGTACTTTGGCATGAAGTTGTCCTCTAATATTTTCCGCACATATTGAAAGAATAAGTTTGATGGAAAATAATTGTTGGTGAAAAACAATGTAAAAATTGTATTTCCTTATTAAAAACATGCCAGTTCGAGGATAAATGGAAGGCTCTATATAAAAAAAGAGTAGACAAAGCATTTAGTTTAAAATTAAAAAAAAGCTACTATAAAAGTTGGATCCTAAACCAGTAAAAGTGGGTTTCCTCCAAACACTCGTGTTAAAACAGTCTGATTCTCGAGGAACTTACGTGGGGTTGCACCCAAAGACTTCTTAGGTTCGCGCCGATTCTCACAAAGGTGTGAGCTATCGAACGGGCAATAAACTAAGTAATCCTGAATTTTCAAATATCAGAGAGCATGCCAAAAATGTGGTAATTACATTGAATACGATCAATTTAAAATCATTACAAGGGCCTCTTCCGAGCTAGCACTCTCTATTCTGGAATCGTTAATTATTAAACAGACAGTACCATTGTTGAATGCCCAAAACTCCTCCACCCCTCTCTACCTGTCATAACCATCTTCCTTGCTTTTCACTCGCCCATATTCCAGTCGCCCTCCTTCTCCCTTCTATATAGGTTGGTACCCCCAGCAACGCATAAACTATGGTTATGTACAAATGTTTTTAAAGAGATTTTTGTATATTTTATATGTATTCTCAATATTTATTCTTTTATTGCAGCCTTGAAAATGAGACTAGTTGTCTTGAAACGTCGGCAAAAATAAAGATGTTTTTATGTACCAGTCTGTTTCACTGCCCTCAATCCTTTATATATATATATATATATATATATATATATATATATATATATATATATATATATATATATATATATATATATATATATATATATATATATATATATATATACACACACACACACACACACACATATATATATATATATATATATATATATATATATATATATATATATATATATATATATATATATATATATATATATATATATATATATATATATATATATATATTATATTGAGTTGAACGTTAGTAGTACACTAAGGGCTTAGAATTTCTTTGTTGAATTCAGTAGGGTATTCAAAGACCGTAGCAGTTCCGTGTAAACAGCAGACGACCTTCTAATCTGTTTACGCTAGTTCATTTTTAGGAAAATAAAAGATTTAGAAAAAATTGTTGAATTTAGATTGGATCTTATTTTTATTATAAGCTTTTGGAAGCATTGATGAATTAGTTCAGTAATGCAGAAGGTCCATTTGATATCTCCACTCAGCTTCGTCTCATTATTTCAAAACATAAATGATTCACCTTTTTATAAATTGAATATTTGCCGACAGAGGGCACCTCAAGACTGTGTTGTTTATCTACTCCAGTTACCTTTGTTTATTTCATGAGCAGTTTTTCCAGTCCTCTGAAGGTTTCAGGATTAACATCATCATCATTATATTATTATAATCATCATCATCATTATCACATCTGTTATCATGGATGAAGATCTGAGTCCCATAATCTTGTATTTGCTTTTGTTCTCTCATTTATTTCCTAACACGAGAAGTTTAAGCGACAGGTGATTAATGCTTCAAGTATGGCATCCATTCGTTATCTTTTCATAAGAGTTTTGGGGATTTCCAAGAACGTTTCTACCAAACTTCTTCTATACAAATTTTTGTCTAGTGAATGCCCTGATTTCAGAGGGCCTAAATTTGGTTCAGGAATAGAAAATATATATATTTTTTTATTGATCGAGAAAAATGAAACACTATTCTGGCTATTTTTTTTTTTTTTTTTTTTTAGGTTTTCTTGCTTCTGCCTAAATCGGTTAAAGAAAAACCAAACCTTATCCACAATGAAGATCTGCATCTTGTCTCTTCTGTTGGTGGTGTTGGCTTTCTGTTTCTACGCTGAGGCATTATCAGCTCTTGAACCAGCAGAAGTAAGTTCAAAATGGATCTCTTTGTTTTTCCATGAGTCGAAATAAGAACACAAGTAGGAAACTGTTCGTCCTATAGATGTCAACAATATCTGTGAGCCAAAGGAAGTGTACAGTTCACTGCTTCTATTGGCTTAGGGTAACTTTTCATTCATCGCTTCTGCCTCTGAAAGTATGTATGTCAGCTAATCCATTCAGTTTCCTGAACAGAGCGGAGGAAGCCTTATTGTCCACGAAATTATTTTATCTCTAATCCATTTAAGGAAACTTTGCAGGCATAACGTATGCGTAACTGAAAACATGTCCGTTTATTTTTTCATTTATTAATTTATATATTTATTTTTTCTTTAGATAGCTTCTCCGTTTTATATTTATATATTGATTTTTATAAGAAAGTCAACATGACGAACAACCTAATTCTCTTATCTAACTAAGATCTGAAAAGGATTAAGAAAGAGGAAAATAAATAAGAAGAAAGCTTTTAGGACGAAATAAATAGGCCTGACACTTACAGGATGGAAGTTTATAGAAATCGAGGGAAAATGTAAGTAGGAAAAGAATTATAAAGCTTGGCAATAAAGAGACAGAAACAGGCACTGCACCGAACAAACATAGAATTATGATCTGAGCACGAGCGCGCGCATGAAAAAAAAAAAAATGGCCAAGGTTTTTAATATTAACAGCTAAGTGAGATGGCGACACAGTCACGTTTCTTGGTTATTCTCAGAATTCTATCTATTAATTTAACCATAATTAATTTCACCCTAAATTTTTTCCTCACGCATGGGTGTTTCACTCTCTCCAAATTTGCTGATCAAGCGAATAAACTCTTGGCATGGTTTTTAAGGATGTGTGGACAGTATAAGTAGCCCAATAATGATAACAATATAATTTGAAATTCAATATGAAAAGAGTAATTCTGATAAAAGCGTTTTGCTAAAACTATTGCAGTTATCTTTTAAAAAGAGCAAATTGCCAAGCCGCGTCTTTTGAACTAACCTTCAATTGAATCAGGCCTATGCAGGGAAGTGTCGGAGGAAAAAGCAGTATTTAATGTGCGCTCCCCACGAAAGCTCCTCAGTGCGTGAGGAGGATTAGCAGCAGCAGTAGTAGTAGTAGTAGTAATAGTAGTAGTAGTAGTAGATGGGATTTACCTTTGAAACTGCTCCTTTTACTTCGTTACTATTGCTCAACGGACGAGCCTCAGCAAGGTCCATTGAGTATGGGAGACCGCCCGGACCAGGAATCTCCTTCAATTCTTGCTTTTGTTTCCCCTCGCGATTACCCTCTCCCCCACCCCATCCCCCTCTCCCCTTCAGTGACAGAAATCGCTTTTCCGGTTTCGTATTAGCCCAGGAACTTTAGGGGGTTTTGATGTGAAATTCTTCTTCTTTTAACGTGCTTTTTTCCCATTTGTATGGGGTAAGTACGATGCCTTCTTCTTGAAGTACTTTGATTTGGCTTTGGGGTAGACTTTGTAGTCTCGATTGGCTGCCCTGCTTGTCATCACTTGGACCCCGGTAGTGTATGTACAGGTATTGTACATATCTCCCAGCAGCAAGGAGACGTTGCGCGGTTAGGTCGACAGTCGAGATGTGTGAGGTGTCTGTTATGCTTTTAGAAGATGTTGGAGTGGCTTTGTGTGTGTGTGTTTTACTCTGCAACACCCATTTGCTTTTTAGCAAACCTATCCGTTGATTACATACATAATCCCGGGGTGTCTACACGTATAGCAAAGTGTCCGCCTCTCTAACCAGTCGGCTGCGGATTTGCACCCGCGCCACAGACCTCTAAGAAGTCTGAGACTGCTGCTCTAACCGACTTGGCCATCGAGGCTCTAGGGTTTTGATGTGAAATAATTAGATAAAAGCTGAAATTTTGCGAAAATATAGAGATATGTAACATAAACAACATACCCAAAGTCCCATAGCCTCCCACGCTTGCATTAGCCACCATATTGAAAAATGGCAGCCAAATTGGAATTCACTTAGAATTTAAATATATCCTAAAATAATGGTTTTATCAAAACCATCACTGAGTAAAAGTTTTTCAGAACTTAATTTTAATAGCAATGAGTGGTTTGTTTTACAAAATTAAAGCATTTTATATGAAATAAGAATAAAAATATTGAAACTAATCCTATAAACTTGTTTTCAAAAACAGTTTCCACAGAACTGGTGATCTGTATGACCAAGTGTTCCGAAACAAAAGTTATATAAAAAATAATCTTCTTTTCAAATATATATACAAATTTGCACATATCTAGAAAAGTAAAGTAGTTACCACTGTAAATAAACATAATCAATACGAGAAATGGCCAGACAAACAAATCAAACATTAACTTTTGTTTTTCTAATTAAAAGACAGCCTTACTTTGCTAGCGTTCCACTCAATTACTGAACAGTAATGTCTTTTTATACATTGTTGCTAATGAGCTCGGAAATTACGGTGAGAGGAACTGGTGCAAATTTTTTTCTATAATCACATAAGATGCACGCGAAAGTACGAGTTTTTTATATTAATGAACTACATCATACAAATACCTTGTGTACAGTTGTGTAGTAAATATTCTGTTATTCCAACACCTAAATCTTAAACTAAAGAGATAGAAAAATATTTCAACTGAGTTAACAAAGAAATATACAAAATGAAATGCACATATACGTGAAGGACTCTAGCATATTTATTTTAAATACAGAGGCAATAAACGTGCCATGAAGGTACTAATGAGAATAATTAAAATCGAATCAATTTAAATTTTTAATCATATGTAAATACCACACAAACTGAGCATATGTGCATGCTTAAAACTAAATTTTAATTTTATATCATCTCACTATCCAATTCACCTTCTTTCTCAAATAGTTGTGAATTTTCACATCCAACTCCATGGCACTGGCCACACATGGATGAACACAATAAACCAGCCCTCTTACATTCACGTTGATGGCGACAGCCTTTAAGGCAATTAAAGCTGACTGAGTGTAACAGTTTATCAGGAGCTGGAGGATTAACAGAAGGTATTGGTTTCAGTACAGTTCAGCAAGACTCCCATCCCCATTCGACTTGAGAGAGATGGTTGCCATGCCAATTTTGTACTTGCGAGAACACTATAAATGAGGGCAAGCGAACTGCATCATTTATTGGTGGCAATGTAGAGAGATTAAACACAGATTTGACTGACATTTTTGCTACTGTTCTCTTGTACTCATAAAAGCGATATTTATCTAAGGTTTGACATCTGTCAGCTTTCACTGTTCCGCACGCAGTTAGGAGGAAAACTCCACCAGCTTTGGCCACTTCATCTTTAGATGCTGTGGGTTATTAAATACAGAAACTGTGTCAACTTGTCTTGCCTATTCTTCAAGATATTAAATGACTTCTTTTTCCCCTTCTCATGCATAGCTGTGTCACAACCTGTGACTGCATGGAGGAACAACAAATGTTGACTAATGTGTCCCACATTGTCTTGAAGTTTGCCAATATATGCCTTGTTGGGACTGTGCGCTTTACCAGGTTTAATGTAAAGTATTTTCGTGGAGGGATTAGAAAGGGATACAAGAAGTACAAGTAAGCCTGTGTCGTCACCTACTACTGCAACTTTATGACCTGGATCCTCTAAGACCAAGCAGTTTGGACAATTGGTGTATCTGCATCACCATTAGCAACTATAATAGTTATCCCAGCAGAATGGAGGTCTTCCTTAAGCTTAATGATCAGATGTGTCGTGTTATGCTTATTGCAAAGGAGATCTGCTTGCGGTAAGGTTGAGTAAACTTCTTCTCCCACTGCAACTTCTATAGAGCAATGTTTAGATGCTCTAGGTTTTTGCTCATCAGATTTGATTGTTGGTTCTTCTGGGTAGCCATCAAATACAACAGTTGTATCTTTGCCGTAATGTCTGAGAACATATTCTGTGTAGGCTTGAAAAATATCCGGGCACATAGCTGGCCTTGGCCACACAACTTTATGAAGGAGATGACCTCCATCCACGACATACATATATTCATCTGCAACTAATCCTTTCCAAGGTCCACAAGATTCCAGCATACTGTATTTGCTAATGCTGGTTTGTTTCCTGAGATGTCATCAAACAGTAAAGGAAGCTTAGGGGCCAGCTCATAGGTCATATAATTGGCTAGTTGATCATCATCTTTCAGCACACATAATTCTGTTGAACAGATGTTGAGAGTTCACTGCAACAATGTCATTGCGAACTTTAAGTCCATTTGTCATTACTAATGTTGACCGCACTGTATTCTTCCGTTTCAGGTATATATTCTTCCGTTTCAGGTATATATCTGAGAAATTTTTGCCAACCACATCATACATTTCTTTCAAGCCAGTTGATTTTGCTGAGTCACAGTTCACCGAATCTTCAGCAATTATTCCTGTTCCTAGAGATGCTAATCCACTAAATGTTTCTTGCAATGCAGAGTGAGATTTCAGCCAGTTTTTCATCATCTGTAAATGGTTCTCATCACGAATTTGGCGCGAGTCTCGTAATTCAACATGCTGTTCACTTGTTGCAGAGGATACATCAGTAAAGTTCTCCACTGCTTCACAAATTTGTGTGCTTGCTGGCATTGCTTTTATCCACTGCGCCAAAGCACTTTCAGTAATGCCCGTGCCATTCGTAAGTCCTCCAGAAGATTTAAATCCCTTCATCAGAAACTACTGGATTATCATATCACTCCATGTTCCAGATCAGTAATGATTGCTCCGACGCACTGTGAAAACTCCATTCATGGCCAGTTGTTCATGTTCTTCTTCTGGCATTGTACTTGAAAGTTCAGTCATTTGCTGCCAATTGATCTGTGCTGCTTTGGCATAATATAGATGTCCTGCAGCATGAAAATGTGGAAGCATCTCTCCCACACAATACAAGTGCGAATCTCATTTCCCTTCTTACGAGGAAGTCACCAACTCAAGGGTCTAAGCTTCGACCTTTCGTTCAAATCATTCATTTCTAAGATGAAGAATTCTTTACCTTCTTCAGTGTTTGCTAAACATCTCACACAGGCTCATTTCAAGCAGCGTGTCCGTTATCCCATTTATTGTAGGATAAAGCTTGCTGTATGCAGTCTCGTATCTCTAGATTTGAACTCTGGAGTGTATAAACACACACACACACACACACACACACACACACATATATATATATATATATATATATATATATATATATCTTCAAAGTGTATAAATCAAAATTTCTCTGTCGTGGTGAAAAGTGTTTGCTAAGCTCTTAAGGTAGTTGCATACGTTATTATCTTTCTAATGACTAAAATTATTTCCCAAAGTTTACTCTTTGGCCCTACTATCTTTCCGCACCATTTGCCAGAGAAAACAACAAGCTTGCACTGAAAGCTTTTATCATAACTAGAAATGCATTTGGGAAACTAAAATCTTGTGCAAACAGACCCCTGGCTGCTGTCAAACATCTATTCCTTTATCCTTACACCTGTGTTGTTATGTAACACTATAAAAAAATCACTATAGTGATATTCTACTTTCGCAGGTGGGTAGAGCCATCAGTGCATCTCACGCTGTGCACTGTACGCGTTACTTAACGTGTTTTGCAGCGTTCCAGTCTGCAACCTCTTTTATTCCTTTTACTGTGCCTCCGTTCACATTCTCTTCCTAACATCTTACTTTCCACCCTCTCCTAACAATTGATTCATAGCGCAACTGCTTTGAGGTTTTAATCCTGTTACACCTTTCAAATCTTTAGCTTCTTCTGAAGGTTTAGAAACCTTTTTAACGTCTTGCGAAGTTTACAACTGCCTACGACAACTTACAAAGGAATAAGGAAAAAACCACTTTTATTTTTTTTTCCTGCAAAGCAGAGGTACCGTTCGAGAGAAGGTCGATGACATCGAATCTTGTGCCCGAGGGCCTTGCCAGTGCATGCACACCCTCAGCTACCTGCGGTGATGATAAGTTACCAAATAGTCTATTTACGAAATATATATATAAAAAAAAAAAAGATCGAGAAAAAACCATCTTGTCAAGTACTACAGGCTGTTTACTACGCACTGCGAGCACGTGACACGAGCGAGTGATGTATAATATATATAAAACAATTAAATAAAAATACAGTTGGAATTTCACTTTGGAACTCTCGGAGAGTTTTGCCAAACGTTAGGAGAATTTTTCTGAATGTTTAACTCATATTCCAAAATCTTACGATTTTTCGCTCTTTTAATGCTTATCAGAACCTGTATGCTTGACTGTATGCATTGACCCTAATCATTCTTACCAAATAATTCGAAAATTACCACAAACAATGAAACCTTCCAAATGTGCTCTATAACTCACATCGCGGGTTGTGGGGTAATGCTGGCAAATATTAAGATATTTCGCCTTTTATTTATAAACCGATCGTAAAAGGGTGTACAATACGTTGGTACGACGTACGGCAACGAGGACAAGTGACAATACTGGTCAGTGAGAGAAGATTAGCGGCCCCTGCGCAAGGATAAGATAACACAATTAAGGAGGATGAACCCAAGAATAAGAGCACCTACGAAGGCACAAAAATCTACGAATGAAGACAAAATGGAGCTTAATGAACAAGAGAAACATGAAGATCAACATCTAGGCCAAGATGAAGAGCAAGACTTGCTTTTATTGAAACCTAGGCCTAGGCCTATGTCACCTAGTGTGGGTAAACGAGTGAGAGTGCAATCAGAAAAAGGTAAGATGTATAATTTTGATCTTCTGGTTGATGAATTCAAAAAACAGTCACGAGATTCGGCCATGCGGAAAGGGAGAGCCTGTTACCACCCAGTGTTGTGCTTTCGGTTTTCGTGGTATATATCGTTTTTATTCCATAAACTAGGATCTGAAATGCGTCTTAAGAAATTTAAACAAGCACAGAAGGCTCGTGCCTTGCAGCTAACAAAAATAAGAGCTGGAAAAACAACAGCTGGCATTTCCCAGACAAGTAACGCCATCACTCCCCCAGCCTCATCTCCAACCAAACCGGCCGCTCCACATGAGAAACGTTTACTTTATACTGAATGGGTGAAATTAACTGAATTAAAAGGTGAAGGAATTGTGCTGTTGACACTAGTTAGACTCAATAAGTTGGCAGAAAATACAACTTTCGTGACAAATGTGAAAATTCTTGTGAACTAGAAATAGCAGATAGAAAACAGTGATGCTACTTTTATATTGAAGTGTTCCTCGTGTTTCAAAATGATGTATGAAGATCCACCTGTTACTGCTATTGTTGATGGATCGAAGAAGGAACTGACAGACACTTACATACGTATGGATTATTGAAATATGATAAATGACAGTGGGAATAGTGGCCTTATGAGCAGGCGCGGACTAGCAGTACTTGGGGCCCAAGGTTATTTCAGGTCAGAGGCCTTTTTAACAGACACGTACACATTTATCATATTTTGTTTTAGTACATGTTTCGATATGAACAGTAGTAGTTAGTTTCTGCGTTTAATTTATATTGAACGATTGATCCATTATGCTGTATCATCCTGTATTAAAAAAAAAGAGGTAATTCCATTACAAAGTTGAGCGACAGTACGTGAGTCATACGTGTCAGACTCATAGACAGACAGCCAAGGATCACTCAATCTAATAATTAAAAATTTCAAGTAATATGTTATTTTCTGTTCTAATATAATTAAAATATGTACCTTAGTGAACGAAATAGAAAAAAATTGGTGAAACTGGTACACAAGAATATGAATTTAGTCAAACTTTCTGTGGGCTCTAGTTGGTACTCTCTCTCTCTCTCTGAGGGCCGCACTATAGCTTACATATTTTTAGGAGAAAGGGCCGCAATGAAAGCCTTTGAGGGCCGCATGCGTCCCGTGGGCCGAAGGTTGCACAGGTCTGACTTACACCATGCATCATACTACATACACCACACCACTACCTCAAGGCTCAACGGCTTCAACCATGTCGCTGCACCCAGCTGACATGAATTGAACGCGTACACAGGCCAGGGTTGCCAAGTCTCGTGAATGTACTATTGCCAGTTATTTTATTGATTTATTTTTTAATCATCGCCTCACCGGGGAGTCCCCCCTGAGTACCCGGCGCCTGAGGCTGCAGCCTCATTAGCCTCAGTGTAAATCCGCACCTGCTTATGAGGCAGAATGCAGTGTTAGGCTACCGACTTTTGCACCCAGTGTTTATGACAAGCATCAAAAAGCCATTTATAATAAGTGATAAATATATGAAGTTGAGAGGATGTTGTTTGGATGCAGTTGCTATGAGGACGAACGGATACTTCCTGATGAAGAAGGAGTGTTAGACATAAATGTCAGTTTTGATGCTACATGGCTGACAAGAGGACATAGGTAAAAAATTGGTGCTTATTTGTCATTGAAATGAAATTAGGGATTGTCGACTTTGTAGTCCTGTGCCCAAGCATGTCCACACATTATCATGCTTGTGCTATAAGAGAGTCAAGAGTGAAGAAGATGACAATGGCTGAAGAGGAATTTGCAGCCTGGAAGAAGAAGCATGTGGAAGATAAGCCTTGCACTAAGAATTACTCTGGCACTTCAGGTAACATGGAGTCACATGCTGCTACAACAATGTGGCAAAGATCAGTTGAAATAAATAAAATGAGATACAAGGTTATGGTCAGTGATGGAGACTCTTCTAAAGATTTAACAGAACCTGCATTCCTTGCACGATGTCTTCGTGGGAGAGCCCAGAATGGAAATGAGAGTTTTCACAATAAACTTTGGAACAAATGCAGGAAAACAAAATTTGCCATTTTAGATAAGGTTCTATTTGCAGCAAGAGTGACTGTCCTACATCACACCTTTGGCTATGGTGACGAGTTAAAGCTACATGAGCTAGGACTTCGGCAAACAGAGTATGGAAGAAGAACTCTGGGGTTTTTTGAAAAGAGAAGAATCACTGGGACAAGGAATGGACAGAAAAGGAAACATGAAGAAGAGTCATGTGAAAACTACAAAGCAGCCTTTTAGTTAAAACTTGGCCTCAATGAGTTTGAGTTTGAAAATGATACCTAATAATGTATATATATATATATATATATATATATATATATATATATATATAGGAATGTATGTAGTCAATATCCCTATTTCTTTAGTAGCAACTTTGCTATTACTGGAGAAAAGTGGAAGGTGATCAAGGGCCGAATCTGATTACCCGGCAAGAAGCTGTGCATAAGATAAATCTATTTATTTATGTATATGCACGATATATGATTAAGATATTTCCTCTGATGCAATCTATTGGTCTTCTCAGAGCAATTGCGAATACTTTTATGTATTGTTTTAAAATATGTTGTGTAATTCTGACTTTGTTCATAAGACCAGTGACAACGCAAGGTAAGAGACCAGTGACACTGAAAGGGTTGTTTATCTTTAAAGGCCGTTTTCTCTGTTTTAACTTTTTATCATTTAGAGTGATATAATTCCATTAATATTGAAGTTATTTTAGTTGGGTAAATTGCATTGTGTGCTTGAAACGTGTCTTAAGGATTTAGTCGTCGCATATTTCTTTTATATATATATATATATATATATATATATATATATATATATATATATATATATATATATATATATATATATATATATATATATATATATATATATATATATATATATATATATATATATATATATATATATAGATATATATATATATATATATATATACTGTATATATATAATTTTTAAATTAATTTTTTTAAACAAAAGTAAAAACTTTCCATAATATAAAAAATTAAACAACTAATTGTTTGACACTACCCTAAGTATTCTATATTGCAAATTTCAAGCATATATCTCAAGTAGTTAAAAAGTCACATTAATTCAAACAATCTTGAAAAAAATAAAAAAAAATTCTATAACTTCCGTAATTTTTACTCAAGAGCAATGAAATTTAGTGAGAGATATTCTCTCATTAGCATCTATAAACTCCACTGCGATTTTCAAAAGAATCTGTCCAGTAGATGTTGTGGGTCAAAACTTAGCTTTAATTAAACGCCCTTGATTATGGCGACGAAGTATAATTACCTTTTATCCTAGAAGGAATTTACGTGGCGCATTTGTTATGTTTTACAGACTACAAAAGTTCTCTCTTTTTATGTAGGCTTTTGTCAAAATAGATACTAAGACGTACTTTCTGAATAATTTTGCATATCTAAACGCCCGCACTTGCGCTAAGCAAAAAGCTTCGGTGACGTCACAGAGGCCAATCATTACATCTTCCCAAGACTGGTAAATTATCCCATGTTTGGGAATGCCCATGTGTAACAAAATGTTCTCACTGGCTACGTGCAGCAACACTCCCGCCCCTCCATGCAGTGGGGAGGAGCTACTTGCCTATATAAAGTCGTGAGAAGAGCCAGAACGTCAAGAAAGCAGCAGGGCAAGAAGAAGCTTACAGCCCAGAGAAGGCAAGTTCTTGGTTTTACTCCGTTTCTTTACTTACAGTTGTTACCTATATATACCGTTCTTGTTATCGTTGTATTCGTTATCACCGTATTTTTCGAAGTAAATCGTTAGTTTTCTCTTGTTGTTAATTCTCGTTTATTCTTTCTTTTTCTCTACTTGATCAGCTAGATAGCTTTTTCTCTTGATTTTACATAACAAAAATTTAATAGCATAATAAATCATAAAATACAAATAATGAACTTAGCATACTTGTGCTATACGAAAGTATTCAAAGTTTTTTGGCGAAATTTGATGTCAAACGCATTGATTTATACTGTAAAGCAGAAAATCTTTTCGCTGATGAAAATGAATATACGTCAGGATGGCGCAGAAACTGTACTTGCATTGGGCATTTTGTGAACTTAACAATATGTTTGTTATCGCCAGTTGTAAATTTTCATTAGCACTCATTCTGTAAATATTACAACTCAAAGGAAGTCAAATTATTATTTGTCATATACTAATGACAGTCTGCTACTGTGATTATAGAAGAGTTTCAAAATTTCTTTCAGGTTTTGTAGATGCAAATTATCACTGTATGTGCCTACGCGCATCAGTCACCCAGACAAAATGAACCGGCGTCTGTAAAATGATGGTTTAAGCTTATAATGAAAATGTATATTTCACTGGACTTATACAGTATTTTGTCCTCTGTATTGTCAACCAAATTCAAGGTGTATTCAGGTATGTTCTGTCGTCTGAGGTAGGTCGTGAATGCTGTTCTTGAATAGATCGTTTCTGAGGTTCATAACTTCATCAAAGATCTTGTTTGTATGTTTCTATTCTTGCTTGCTTTCAAACACACACACACACACACACACACACACACACACACACACACACACACACACACACACATATATATATATATATATATATATATATATATATATATATATATATATATATATATATATATATATATATATATAATATATATATATATATATATATATATATATATATATATATAATATATATATATATATATATATATATATATATATATATATATATATATATATATATATATATATATATATATATATATATATATTGTTGAACGTTAATAATACACTAAGGGCTTAGAATTTTTTGTTGAATACAGTATGTTATTAAAAGACCATAATAGTTCCGTGTATACAGTAGATGGCCTTCTGTTCAGTTGTTCCTTAGGAGCATGACAAATTTAGCAAAAATTTCTTGAATTTAGATTGAATCTTATTTTTATTATATAAGCTTTTGGAAGCATGGGTGATTTAGTTCAGTAATACAGAAGGCCCAATTCATCTCTCTATTCAGCTTAGTCTCATTATTTCAAAACATAAATGATTCACCTTTTATAAATTGAATATTTGCCGACAGAGGGCACCTCATAACTGTGTTGTTTATTTACTCCAATTATCTTTGTTTGTTTGATGAGCTGTTTCTTCCGTCCTGATTTAAGAGAACCTACATTTGGTTCAGGAATAGAAAAAATATATATATTTTTTATCGATCGAGGAAAATAAAACACTATTCTGGCTACTTTTTTCAGGTTTTCTTGCTTCGGCTTAAATTGGTTAAAGAAAAACCAAGTCTTATCCACAATGAAGATCTACATCTTGTCTCTTCTGTTGGTGGCGATGGCCTTCTGTTTCTACACTGAGGCATTACCTGCTCTTCAACTAGCAGACGTAAGTTCAAAATAGATCCCTTTGTTTTTCCATGAGTCGAAATGAGAGCGAAAGTAGGAAAGTGTTCGTCTTATAGATATCAACAAAGTCTGCGAGATAAAGGAAGTGTGCAGTTCACTGCTTCTGTTGGGTTAGGATAACTTTTCATTCATCGCTTCTGTGTCTGAAAGTATGCGTGTCAGATAACCTATTCAGTTTCTTAAACAGAAATGAGGAAGCCTTATTGTCCACGAAATGATTTTCAAATCTGCTGATCAAGCGAATAAACTCTTGGCATGGTTTTTAAGGATGTGTGGATAGTATAAGTAGCCCAATAATGACAACAATAAAATTTGAAATTCAATACGAAAAGAGTAATTCTGATAAAAGCGTTTTGCTAAAACTATTGCAGTTATCTTTTAAAAAGAACAAATTGCCAAGCCGCGTCTTTTGAACTAACCTTCAATTGAATCAGGCCTATGCAGGGAAGTGTCGGAGGAAAAAGCAGTATCTAATCTGTGCTCTCCCTCAGTGCGTGAGTAGTAGCAGTAATAGATGGGATTTGCCTTTGAAACTGCTCCTTGTGCTTCGTTACTATTGCTAAACGGATGAGTCTCAGCAAGGCCCATTGAGTACGGGGGACTGTTCGGACCATGATTTTTTTTTCCCCTCGTAATCACCCTCCCCCATTCCCAGCCCCCTCTATTCTTCAGTGACAGAAGTCGCTTTTCATAGCTACGGTTTCGTTTATATTCACCAATAGTCAAGCCTTCTAGGTACTTATATTCGATTCTAAATGGCTGGAACTCTGGGTCACCATAGCTATAAAATACTCAGCTTTCAAGTCGTTTTGGAATACCACCATTTCGGTAATCCTCTCGCATTCTTGTAAACTATATAGAAACTTATATTTCTAACCAATCACTCTGTTGACTATAAGGAAAACTTACAATTTACGTTTCCAACAGGAACCCCATTTGCTCTCGGCCCTGGCCGACCCATCGCGAGCAAAGCGACAAGCTCCAGGGAAAGGCAACATTAATCCAGACCGCCGATGCTGCTTCTGCTCTATCATAATCAGGTGCTGCCCTTGCTGATAGGTGGATCGCAGCCGGCCTTCCCGATTTGAGGGTTGAGCGCACGGGAAGAAGAAGAACGCGAGGGAGACCAGGACTTTGATCAGCGACTTCAGTTACGCTCGTTTTTGGAATGGCGATGATTTTTGTGACGGAAGAACTATAGGAAATTCTTATCCTGTAAGTAAAGTGTCTAGAGGTTCCATTTTTATGCACGCACGTCGAAGCACTTTTATGTCAACTGCCTTGGTTTTGCCTCACTTTTCTTAAAACTATAAATTTAAAGTAGACTGTCACTATCAATTCATTTCTTGTAGTGTAACAGATGAACATCGATTTAAGAATGAAGGAAAAAGCTTTCGATAACAACCAGGCGTTTATTTGCAAAGATTTTGGTTTTCCCTGAGCATTTTTTAGTTCTCGTGTAATAAAAGCATTCAATGCAATTTTATCGTTTTACTTGACAACAGGTGCGAAAAGATACTCGAGCCAAAGAGTATATTTTGGAAACAATTTCATTTATTAGAAATATAATGACGTATGTAACTACTGGCGAGTTTAGCGAATATTAATCACAACCATAGACAAATTTTGATTGCTTTAGTACGAAGAACATAATTTTCCGACCTGTCCAAAAGACGCGTAATTCTGATATGGAATTGTTGAGGAGAACAGAATTACAACCTCAAACTGGGTTCTGCATGATGTACACCTCCATATTTTGTTCACCTAATTTTGAGGCGATGTAAGATACGTAAAAATAGCTCTCACTTCCAAGCTGAACTCTATTTGTGAAACCACTGATCAATGGTTATGCCATAGACGTTTCTTGGGCCAGTGTTTTAAGGAGCGATTGTCGCTGCACCTCAGATAAATACTTTGTAGACTTCGAGAATTCAGCGGGCAATCAACGTGGCTATATATATATATATATATATATATATATATATATATATATATATATATATATATATATATATATATATATATATATATATATATATATATATATATATATATATATATATATATATATATATATATGTATATGTATATATATATATATATGTATATATATATATATATATATATATATATATATATATATATATATATATATATATATATATATATATATATATATATATTGTATTTTTGTATTTTTGTATATGTATATATATGAATGTACCCTATCCTTTTCTCCTCCCTTCCCCTCCTCTCCCACTCACACCCCCATCTGCCTCACCTCCACCTTCCCCTTCTGCTTCCCCTGCATTTCCCCTCTCCTTCCCATTCCACCTCCTCCTCCTCTATCTTATCACTTCGTTCCCCTTTCCCCCTCCTATTACCATATTCCTCCTCCTCCTCCCCCCTCCCCCTACCCTCTGCCCGTAGACTGGTATTCAGAGTTTTAACGGGCCTACCCGTAGGTTTTTATTTAGAATTTTTCCAGGTCGCGCCAGGTTGGTCCAGCTAGTGTGTGTGTGTGTATATATATATGTGTGTATACATATATATATATATATATATATATATATATATATATATATATATATATATATATATATATATATATATATATATATATATATATATATATATATATATATATATATATATATATATATATATATATATATATATATATATATATATATCCTTTCGCCACCAACAAAATTCATGAGTTGATCCCAGAAAACTGCAGAAGAGATTTAGACCCGTTCCTTGAAAATCAATAGTTTCTCTGTTGATCAAAGCAATGAGATAGACATCTGGTTGTTAGTCGTCTGTCGTGGCCAAAGTCATTCCAAAATACTTGAGGAGAGCCGGAAACGTACGCCCTCTGGAGGCACCACGTTGAAAATGTGAGGAGTTCTAATAGTTTTCTGTGTAAGTGTCTCTCTCCAGATTTGTTTTCCAACTTTCTATTGCTCACTTTTTTCTACTAAAGAATTTACACCCATCTTGTATTGTTGACATTCTCGTGTAATCCTTTAGCAAATATTAAATGCAAGAGTCTGCCTAGAGCAACATAGTACCTTGCTTTGGAATTTGGTTTCTGACAAATGGCACATTCACCTTCCCAGGGTATCCTTGTGACTGAGTGTGATTCTATAGTCAGGGGAGGCTCTCCACTAAGTGACCCTCTACCAGCGTTTCTCAACCTGTGCGCCCAGGCGCACCCGTGAGGTGCTCAGGTGCGCCCCAAGGAATAGGAAAATTATATTCTAATGTTTGAAATATCTGTTATTATTTTCATAAATTTTGCAGACACCGAGTATGTGTTTCTATGTCTGAGTCAAGTCTCCGATATTTGACATTTTAAACTGGAAGGTAAATTCCTTAATCTTTCCTTTTCATTTCATTGGAGGTTTAAATCAGTCATTACTGGCCTCTCTCTCTCTCTCTCTCTCTCTCTCTCTCTCTCTCTCTCTCTCTCTCTCTCTCTCAGAGAGAGAGAGAGAGAGAGAGAGAGAGAGAGGAGGAAAGTAAGGTAAATTCCTTGATCTTTCCCTTTCATTTCTTTGGGCCTTTAAATACGTCATTACTGGCCTCTTTTCTTTATAAATTTCTATCCTGCTAATCTTCTTAGTAGTTGCTTAGCCGAAAATGACAACCGTCAGTGTTTTTTTTTTTTTTTTTTTAAGGCTACTGGACACATTTTCCTTTCACGAACACCTTTCTCATAAGTTTATGTGCTTGTTTTATGCTTTGCAAAATTCATTGCTAAATGAAAACTTATATTCTTAATTATTTCATCCTTAATCCCAGTATCGGAAAAATATTTAAAAAAATAATATTTTTATTGCCGATATATGAATTTCCATAAAAAAAATGTGTTAAGAACCAGTCCTTTTTCCAGTACTTTTTGACTGGTTCTACGAAATCTTCAGTCTCATTCGTGGTTGAAATGGGACTGACAATCTTAATCTTTTATTACTCTTGGTAGATTTTTTTACTTTCTTTTTCATGATTCTCTCTCTTTCTCTCTGATACTTGAATATTATATTGTAGAATTGTTGTGATGAAGAGTAGTATATTCTTCTGTTAACATAATTTCTTAAGTTCCTGCATTTTCCATCGATTCTCAGCCACAGTAGCTGCCTGTCACTCTTAATCTCTGATTTCCAATCATAAAAGCAAAGCAGGAATAATATTAAATTTTCCTGAGGCCAGATACCAGAATAAACTAAGCCTAACCTAGTGTAGTAATCCAGATTTGTGGATCCAGGTTAATGAATTCACCATATGGTCAGTGCAGTGGATGAAAGGACATAGCTAATACCCAGTTTTCCTTGAGGTCGGTTGGCTATAGAATTAACCAGTGCAGCAATCCAGGTTAGTGACTTATAATCCAGGTTAATGACTTCACCATATGGTGGCTGACATGTCAAAGCGGTTTTATGATTCGTGACGATGACCTCCGAGTCCTGTTTAAAAGCAAGGGCATCTGCGATTCTGGTCAGTCAGTCAGTAGATACCATCATACCTAACTGCTGCTACATTACTCTTCAAAAGTCTCGTTCAAGATACTCAGTGAATCATAATTCGTGGACTTTTTTATATAATAGAAAACCAGGTGGACTACCCATAAAATGGACAGATTTTTAAGCAAGAAACGCACCAGTGAGGAACTTAATTCTAATAATGAAACCGTTTCGAGTGAAGTGAAGTGTCCAGCTAAGAAAATTAAGATTAGACCTAATCGGAACTACGACAAAAGTTATTTAAGTTTTGGCTTCACGTGGACTGGAGATGAAAATCAGCCTCTCCCATTGCGTTTGGTTTGTGGTTGCAAAATTTCAATTGAGTCGATGCTTCCTAGTAAATTAAGTAACATTTTCAAACATCGCATTGCAGTCTTCAAGGAAAAGACGTAAATTATTTCAAAAGACTACTTGAGCAACAAACAATGCAAAGCATTTGCTTTCAAAAGTAGAGTAACGTTGTCTGACAAAGCTCAAATTGCATCTTATGAAGTATCGGAAATGATTGCCGTAAAGATGAAGTCACATACGGTACTCATGCTGAATCTATTATTTTGGCCGCTTGCACAAAGATGGTCAAGACTATACAGTATATGTTAGGAGATGATGCAGAGAAACAATTAAGTAAAATTCCACTATCAAATGATAGGCTACTGTTCATAGACGTATTCTGGAAATGTCTACCGATATTGAGGATCAACTTCAGGATGCATAGCCTACTTTGTGCTACAAGTTGATGAATCAACAGACATAGTAACAAAGCGCAACTACTGGCTTTTATTCGCTTTATTGATGGGGATAGAATAGTAAATCAGTATCTTTGTTGCAAGGAACTGCTTACCACTACTAAAGGTGAAGATATTTTCCTTATTTTGAATAGTTATTTTGAGAAATGGAATTTATCCTGGGAGTCGTGTGTTGGTATTTGTACTGATGGAGCTCCATCAATGGTGGGTTCCATTAAAGGTCTTGCATCATTTGTAAAGCAAAAGAATCCCAAGATAATAACAACTCACTGTTTCTTGCATAGAGAGGTCTTGATGGCAAAAACACTGGGTATTAAATTGAAAGAAGTTTTTGATCAAGTTGTCGAAATGGTAAATTTCATCAAGACTAGACCAGTAAAGGCTCGTATACTTGAACAACTTTGTGAAAACATGGATTCACAACACGCTCGCTTGCTATTGCACACAGAAGGGAGATGGTTGTCAAGAGGAAAGGTACTCTGTCGTGCGCTTGAACTTCGCGAAGAACTATTGGCATTTAAAAAAAAAAAAAAAGATAAAAGTAAATTTTGTGGGCTTTTGAATGTGAGTTTTGGACATCAAAATTGGAATATCTGACTGATATGTTTCAACACTTGAATAATCTGAACATGTCTATGCAAAGTGGAAATGAAAATCTTCTCTCATCTACCGACAGAATCAAAGCATTCAAAAAAAAAAAAATGATTTGGAAAAGAAAAGCAAGTTCACGCTGTTTGGAAATGTTTCCTTTGCTGAGAAAAGGCTATTCAGACGATTTAATTCCTTTAATAGTGGATCATTTAGTGACTCAGGAAGGTAATCTGAATTATTACTTTCCTTCAATAAACACCGAGCAGTACGACTGGATTCGCAACCCTTTCATTGATATTTCTACCAAGGACGTTGGCTTTTCGTTAACAGAAGAGGAAGAGCTGGCCGCTATATCTACTGATCGGGGATTAAAGATCAAGCATAAAGAGGTGCCCATCGATCAGTTTTGGATTTCAGTTAAAGAAGAATATCCTTCAATAGCTAACAAGGCATTAACGGTTTTATTGCAGTTTTCCACATCTTATCTTTGTGAACAAGGGTTTTCCGTACTAACTAACATTAAATGTACAAGTAGATAAATCTATTGATGAAGAGTTGAGAGTTTGTTTATCACATATAAGGCCTAACATTCACAAAATTGCTAATTCTCATCAAGCACAGGTTTCTCATTAGGATACTTAAATGCAGAATGTAATATCTAAAAAATAAATGGTTATTTTAGAATACATATCTATTATTTTCCCATTACTGCTACTACTACTACAAATTATAATAATAATCATAATTATTATTATTATTATTATTATTATTATTATTATTATTATTATTAGTATACAGACTATGGACCCCAACTGCTAAGGACCCGAGGGCACTAGCAGGAAAAGCAGCCCCAAAGGAAATAAGTGAGGAAAAAGACAAAAGAAAATAAAAATATGCAGCATGTAAAAAAAAAACACATATTCTAAAATATGCTTGAACGCTATGCACAAAAAAAAAGTAAAATATCGTCTCGGGAAGAAAGTATCACCGTACCAGCAATCTAAAGTGTCTGAAACTTCACAATATATTCAAATTTCATAAGTATTCTGTCCATATTAAAATCAAAAGGTGCGCCCCAAAGTTTCTGTTAATTCATAGATGCGCCCTGAGGTAAAAAGGTTGAGAAACACTGCTCTAGCAAATGACCTGGCTTTTATTTCCATTTTTTATTCATCCCAGTTCCATTTTAAGACATTTCCACTCATCTTGTTTTACAGATATTACTTACAGCAGTGGTTTTCATCCTTTTGGTGCCCATGACCCATTTTTGGCATCCCTAAATACTCATGGCCCACTGCCCTTCAGAACTGTGTAGTGATGACAATAGAATTATTCTAAACCATTTTCAGAACACTTTATTAGTTTTACATTTTCATTTATGGAATAATTTTTGAGAACGCTTTATTAGTTATACATTTTCATTTCTGAAAGAAAGCACTGGCCTGCATTTACTGTAAATGATTTTTCATCTTTTTAAATACTGTTTTGAAGATGTCCTTGGCATGCCACCCCCACCCCAGAACTGCCCATGGCCCACAGGTTGACAACCAGTGACTTAGTGCATTTCCATCGAGAACTTCTAAGCTGCACCATTTTTACGTACTTCAAGCTTTAAAGCTCCACAGATGTTATGAGGAAGTCACTAACTCAAGGATCCAAGCTTCGATCTGTCTTTCAAAGAATTCAAATATAAGATGAAGAATTCTTTGCCTTCTTCAGCGTTTTCTGAACATCCCAAACAGGCTCATTTCAAGCAGCGTATCCGTCATCACATTTGCTGTAGGATAAAGCTTGCTGCGTGCAGTCTCGTATCTTTCGGTTTGAACTCTGCAATGTATACACACGCACATACACACACACACGCACGCACGCACGCGCACACACACACACATATATATAATTGGGTTGATTGCCTGCTGTCTTCTCGAAGTCTAACAAGTATTAATCTGAGGTGCAGAGACAATCACTCCGGAAAACACGGCCGACAGAACATCCGTGGAATAACAACTGAGCAGCAGCTTTACGAACAGAGACCTGTTTGGAAGTGAGAGCTAATATATGCATCTTACATCACCTCAAAATTAGGGAAACAAAATTAGTTAGTAATTCTGGTCGTCTCGTCAATTCCATATCAGATTTGCACCTCTTTTTTACTGGGTCTAGAAATTCCTGTAATGACTTTTATTATGTTCTTCATAGTGTATAAATCAAAATTTCTCTGTGGTGGTGAAAGTGTTTGTTAAACGCTTCAGTAGTTGCATACGTTATTATCTTTCTAATGACTAAATTTATTTCCAAAAGTTTACTCTTTGGCTCTGCTATCTTTTCGCACCATTTGTCAGAGAGAACAACAAACTTGCGCTGAAAGCTTTTATTATAACTAGAAATGAATTTGGGAAACTAAAATCTTGTGCAAATAGACACCTGGCTGCTGTCAAACATCTGTTCCTTTCTCCTTACACCAGTATTGTTATATAGCACTATAGAAAATTAATTATAGTGATATTCTACTTTCGCAGGTGGGTAGTGCCGTCAGTGCACCTCACGCGGTGCACTGTAGGCATTACTTAAGGTGTTTTACAGCATTCCTGTCTGCAATCCCTTCTATTCCTTTTACTGTACCTCCGTTCAAGTTTCTCTTCCTAACTCTGAATTTCTCTTTCACCGCTGAATGACCTAAGTGACCTTTGGCCTAAATTTTATATTCCATTCTATTATATTCAAATTATTATGAGAGGCTTTATTATGACATAAAGAATGCAAAATTTTATGAAGCCTTGTGGCAAAACCATCGCAAATTATTCGCAAGGACTTTAATGTGCATAAAATGGTAGCTCCAGACACCTTGCAAATTAGGCAGAAGTTTGCATAAAGTTACTTCCCCTCACTCCCGCGCCCATTCTCAACTCTGAACCTGGAAATGTTGAATGGAGCTCACACCTGGGAACGGGCAGCATTCGAGTCGTGAATTTCTGCCGATGACGGTTGTTTCGGCTCTGACTTGACAGATGCAACATCGCCTGCCATTGGTGGCTGGTTCCCCTGATGGAATCTGTCGTTTTCTCGTGATAAATCCACCAGAGTAGTAGATAGTAAATTTTCCTTTTGCTAAACTATATGATTATCCCGTCATGGGGGTTTTCAGTAGCACACATGAACATGCAAGGACTACAGGAAATGGCAGGATTCCAAAACAGAGGGGAAAGTTAATATGATATGATAGTTTTTGTGACGTAGGGCTCCCATCAAAAAAAGTTTGATGATTTGAAATTGGGTATTTATGCTAAGGGAACCTTACTGTAATGCCATATAAGAAAATTCAGCTTTGAAATGAAGGTGTGGGCAGGTCTAAACTGCTAGAAAGAAAACTGGATATGAAGGTGTCTTCTTGTTCAAGATCGAAAATCAAGGTTCAATGGATGTGAGCTAAGACGACTATCACTGAACTATGAGAGAGAGAGAGAGAGAGAGAGAGAGAGAGAGAGAGAGAGAGAGAGAGAGAGAACTCTTTAGATGACAAAGAGACTGTGCGAAGACTGAAGTTAATCTGCATATCTAGATAGATAAGATGACAATTATCGTCCGCCAATTGTCTTTGAAGGCGTGCGACAACAAATATGGAGGACAGCTCGCGTGCAAAAAAAAAAAAAAAACGCGCGATCAAAAAAGATAAAAAAAAAGGTCCTTCACAGAACCTTCCGAATCTTTATCTCGAAATCAAATTCGATTCCGTTATGGGCAAAATTACAGTGATTATTAAGATACACCTTCCGAATTGTACAACATACTTACACTTTTATATGCTTATCTATTAATACGCTAACTGATTCTTTCTTTTCTAATAAATGATCTTTTTCTGTACCCACACACACACACATATATATATATATATATATATATATATATATATATATATATATATATATATATATATATATATATATATATATATATATATATATATATATATATATATATATATATATATATATATATATATATATATATATATATATATATATATATATATATATATATATATATATATATATATATATATATATATATATATATATATATACTGGGCTTGGCTGATGAGTTTACTTGATTAACGTAATTTATGAGGCCCTGAGTGCCAAGAACACATGTAACCTGTCAATTGAAGCTACAAACTAACCTCAAAGACAGATATTTATTAATGGAGTAAGGTCGCCAGTCGAGAAAGAAACCCCGACACAAAGAATAATTATACAGTTAGCTAGAAAATTACTTGAACAATCGCCCAAATTCGGACGCAGTCAATTTTCCCTTCGCTTCAGTAAGGTTTTCAACACAACGGTTTATATCCTATGCAGTTAGCACTGGTAAAAAGCTATTCCTCTTCCGAACAATGGGATCGAGACACAAGGCTTCCTAAATGCTGTAAATTACTTATTTAACCTTCCCTAATTCCCAGTTACTTCACGGGAATAGTTGAATTTCGCTAAGCAATATAAATTATTCTTAATCTAGACTTCATAAAGGTAACTTGGATACCTGGTTTATCTAGATGGTGGTGAAGGGGGAAACAAAGGAACTGGAAATACAGAAAGAGATACTATCAAATAGGCGAAACTTAGCCAAAATTTCAAAATTACCATGGACGAAAGTTGCTTGCGCATACAATGGATGATCGGAAGTCTTGATAATAGCTGTCTCCCCAATTCACTAATAGCAAGGAAACAGTCAGAGGGTGAATACTACAAGACACGCGTGTTTCTTGCATGCACACTAATTTCTCTCTGCGACCTCTTTCGGTCACACACAGGGCAGCAGGAAGGCAGTGTCTCTATGCCCCGGGGTCTGAAATTTTGTAAAAAAATTCGCCGAACATAGAACAGGGACAAGGAAGCTTAAGACCACCGTCAATAGAGGTTACTTGGTAAAACTTTCCCTATGTGTTTAGGCCCCTAATGCTACCTAGTCCTGCTACAGATGTTAATTTTTTTTAAATGCCCCGCACTAACCCGGCCGATACAGCCGCCTCCCCGTCTTTGTCAGAATGATATTCCTACAATAAAATGCATAGAGGGCGAACAGCAGAATATTTATAAAAGCTCCCCCCCTTTAGAGGGTCTTCACTCCCTTTCAGTGAAGGTCTGTACTAAGCAAGCAGTTCGCCTCTATGAGGTTACTCTTCTTCCCTGAGCAGATTTGTTCTGTGTAGCCTACCTAGCTACGGATCTACCTAACCCTAGATAGGATATGAGCTTGGATCATTATTTTACATAGTTCTAACTGTACTGGAAGGTGCTTACGGTTATTACATGCTACCTCCTATAATTGTGATGTTTTAGACTTAGCCTAGTGGTACACTCTACGGTATTCCCTAGCCTAACCTATCCTAACCCGACCGTAGCACCAACGTAAGGGATAATGTCCTAACTAAATTACAAGGTTTTTTTTGTTCAACACAATTAGTAATTACTAGTTAATGCATGAGGTTTGCCTCATGATAAATGTTTGCCTCACTGAGGTCTTAGGCCATGCGTGTCATGAGCATAGTAGCTCTTTTCACAATAGTTAAGATTGTCTGATTTTAGTTTCACTACTCACGTGATTACTGCCGCTCGATGGTAAGTGGAAGGGACATGGTTACTAGTCTGATGTACAGTACTTAATCTGGTCTAGGCTATGTATGAGAAAGAGATCACACTGGCTACCTCCTCTGGACAAGGGGCCAGGATCACTCTAAGGTGATGGGGCACTGTGCCGAGGGGGCACTAGTGCCAGGATGAGCTCATGGCTTGGCAATTACTGGGCTCTCTTCTGCCCCTTCTTCTTCTTCTTCGGGTTCCTCCAAGGCCTATCGGTGTCAGACTTAGGAGGTGATGAGGGCCCCAACTCTGGGGAAAGGCCAGAAGGGCTAGCGGGCATGAAGTCAGGGGTAACTTCAGAAGCTACAGGAGAGCTCCCTACTCCGGCTGCTGCGACAACCGGAGCGAGAGCGATCTCGACCTCTGCATCCGAGGAGGCCAGTTCCTGGTCTCCCAGAGAAGGTGTAACAGTTTGATCCTCCAGGGGTTCATCCTCCGGGGACATATTTGGTGAAGAAGAAGTGTTGGGTGCCGGAGGCTCTCCGGTTGTGATGATCAATGGTGTGGAGAATCCTAAATCTCCTGGAGGAGGATCCGCCTCATGATTTAGACCCGTCACAGGATCCTTCTCAATTGATTGCTCAACGTCCATGCCAGACGGAGCGTGGCACTGCTCAGTGCTCGCAAGTGGCACTGGCAGCAGTTGAGGGTCAGGCATGCCTGACAAGGGGTCTGGAGGTACAATACCTCGCAGATGACTTGAATTTGGCTGCGGCAGAGATTCCTGCCCCAGCTGGAGATCAGAACCTCTCGGAGAGTCTTGTTCGGGGGTGTCCGCTGGATGTTGCTTACTTGGGCAGCCCTCCCAATTTGTGGAGTGGCCTGTCTGCTTGCACATCCTGCAGAGGTACTGCTCCTTCTAAATGTCTCTTCAGGGAGAGGGAGGACCTCTTTGTGGGCCAGCCCTTCGTGACTGGCGAGGGCTAGGCCGAGAATGGTTCAGGATGTGTCCCTTCTGCCGACCACTTCGGTGGGCAGAAGGTGGAGCTTTGTCTTTATCTGGTTATCCTACAGTCGGGGCCTCCTTGGAGGAGGTAGCATGGCTGCGAAGTGGCGTTGGTGAAGGGCTTCCCCAGAGAAGGTCCTGACCCAACAGGAAGTCCACTCCGGGCCGAATTACACCCACCATGCCAAGGCGGTGGGGCAGCATGCCCCAAGGTGTCGTGACCTGAAGCTTGACCGTGGGAACGGTAATGGTGTGGTCCTCTATCCACTTCATCTCCCACCGGGTTTTCTCGTCAACTATGGCACCAGCTGGCACTTGGGCCCTGGTGATCAAGCTAATGTCTGCCACAGTGTCTACTGTGACCGGAAGGGTCATGGGCAGGCTGGCGCTCTAAAGTGGGGCCACCAAGATGAACTGGGTCTCCAGTCTCTCGGGGTAAAGGATCTTGTGCAGCCCTGCCACAGAGAATGAGGTGCTAATGAGGTTGACGAACTTGGTGGTGGGGACATGATGTGGTCAGGCCGGATGTCCAGCATTGTAGTGGCTGGCAGCACCACAGGATTTGCACAGGCCTCTTGTGGGGGCTCGATGGCCTGCAGTAACTGTTGGTGGAGAGGGTTGAGTGGATGAAGCAGGAGAGGAGTTTTGGCTAGTAGTACGAGGCTGCATGTTACTGCCTAGCTTGCATCGGCACTCAGCTTTAGCGTGCCCCACCTCCTTACAGTGGGTGCATGTAGGCTTGCTCCGCAGTCCATTCCTCGGGAGAGGTGAGTTTGAGAGGTAGCTAGGCGGCACAATGAGTCTCTGAGATGTGCTGTGAGACTGGTTGAAGGTTTCCCACGAATCGGCCATGCCGCAGGCTTCCATAACTGTGGTGGGCTGCTTATCATTAAGATATACAGCAAGAGGGCCAGGCACACATTGGTGAAGGTCTTCCAGCATGGTCCGATTGAAGAGGTCCTCAAACATTGTGCAAGACAAGGAGTCAAACCAGCGGGTACCAGACTGGGTCTTGTGACAGGCCCATTCAGTCCAAGACCAGCCGACTTCCTTGGTAAGACCTCGGAACTGCTGTCTCTGTTTCTCTGGGGTTATTTCGTAGGCCTTCATGATGACTCTACAAACTTCAACCATGTTGCCTCTCTGGCTCTTCTCCAGTGAGCAAAGCGCTGCCTTAACTTTTCCCTCCATGTGCTCGGCTAGTACTAAGGCCCACTCTGTCTCCGTGGTGCTGTAGTTATCGAAGAATGCCTCGATTTCCTCCATCCATGCTTCTGGCTCGTCCTCAGTCCACTTGGGGATGAGGGAATAGATGGTCGAGATTGGAGCATTTGGTGCAGCAGGTGTGGGGCTGGAGGCTTGCTGTCTAGCCATAGCTTCGGCATTCTCCCTTTTTGCTCTTTCCAGCTTGAGCTCCTTTTCTTTGAAAGCTAACTCATGCTGTCTTCTCTTTCTTCTCTTTCTTCTTCTAGCTGCCTCTGTTTGGCTTCATACGCTCTGTTCGGCTTCATAATTCCGCCGTTCGAGTCTTTCTTCCTTCTCTCGCTTGGCCACGTCGTCCATTTGCTCCTTGACCCATGTGGCAAGTTCCAATCCAGTGAGACCTGCCGCCGTCCCCAGCTCCAGGAAGGCTTTATAATTCTCTGCTGCCATGGTTCTGGTGGGGAAGGGCGTCTACCCGGGTCGACTGGATGTACTTAGGCAGCGAGGAGGTGTCCCTTCAGTGACGTGGCACCCTTTCAAAAGGTGGCACTGTGGTTGGGTGTGCCATGGAAAGGTCACACTGGTGGCACTCAGTATCCTTAGGTACTAGTGCAGGTTAGGTACCAGAAGGAATTTTCTGCTGTGTTCCCTTTTGTCTGGTTTTGTTTTTTTTTCTAGTTTGCTTGGTTGGTGGCACTATGTTGCCAGTGAGTTCCTAGGAACCCCTTACTTGAGTCCAACTAGGCTATATGTAAGGAAATGAACTCTACCCCAGCAGAGTGTAACAAATGAATGAAAGAGAAAGGGAAGATAAAAGAAAGAGAGAGAGAGGGAAGTAAGCTATTCAGTTGATGACAGTGCTGCAAATTAGTGGCACTGTGGAAGGAAAAGTGAATTTGTGGTTGCTTTTTAAGGCCCTCGTGAGTGTCTGGTCCCAGTACCCTCAGTGCTACAACCCCCTTAAGATACAGAGGGGGAAAGGCCACTGTCTGCTTAGGTCTGGATAAAAGACTTCACTCGAGACCGACAGTTTATCACTGTAATTAATCTTAACTTGCCCTCATCTATTTGTGGGACAGAGGTGTTTCTTTTATTTGGTTTAATTTAATTAATTGTCCTGGTGTCGGCCCTTCTTTCCTTGAAGAAGGTCACGTACACTCGGTTAGGCTATGTTGAAGCTTGCTTGAATATATGAGAGAGAGAGAGAGAGAGAGAGAGAGAGAGAGAGAGAGAGAGAGAGAGAGAGAGAGAGAGAGAGAGAGAGATTCAGTCAGCCAATTTGCGCTGCCTGAGAAAATTTTAAGTAAAATTTTATACGTGCACACTGGCAGGGTTCTTAATTGCAGATAAGTCGTCTTGCTTCCTTAGGGGATTGTTTTTAACAATCATAACTTTCCTGGGAGCCAGTTCGGATGACTAAACTGAGGAATTTAGAGTAAAACTATAAGTTCTTGTTATATGATTTTTGACGTCGGGTATTTGTATAGAAACTTATCTATATTTCCTAACCAAGACCTATCATTCCCTGACTAAATTATATCTTGTTTTTATCTATTGTCTGGAACCCTGTCCTAGTCTATCCATTGAAGTCTATCTGGCTCAGATTTTGCGAGGGGGTTTTACTACGCAAAACGAAGTAGTCCCAAAAAGTGGCTTTGAGGCAGAACGACCAGTCACACAAACATTAACAACAAAGGTTTTAAGATGGCGGACATGGGGAGCAGTCAACTAGGGCTCCCAAAATGTCGGACGAATCCCGTTAGCACAAAAATTAAAAAACAACGGCTCTAGAAGTGGTGTCAGCGGCTGAATGCACTAGTTTCGAACCACGCTTTTCTCAAGTCAATTACACAAAGCACTCAAATTCCTCTCACAAAACGAACTAAGCAAATGCAGGAATACAGATTTACTCTAAATATACCAACAATGCAAATGACTTTACGTTAAGGATGTGGAAACGAAATTCCTATACAATGCTTGTTTCTTTTGTTATTGTCTTTCTCGTGCGGAACTATGCTGTCCGCTTAAGGAGTGGCCACTAGCAAGACAATGAAATGGATTTGTGATGTCCTGATGGGACTAAGTTTACATTACTGAAAAATGCATATTATGGTAAAATTAACTATTGCCGTTCGTTTGCTATTTCAATAACATGGGGTTTTGATATGATTCTCGCTATCTGAACCTTTATTAATGCCAATCGGGGAGTAACAAACGGGGTAATACTTTTGAAAATCAATGAACTTCGCAAATTTTGTCTCTACCTTCGAGAGATACGTTAGGCGTGCTTTCTCCGCTCGTTATTGTGCACGAGCTAGCTCATTTAAAAAAAAATCAATATCATGCATTGATCCTTGGCAGGGGAAAATAGCAAAATATTAACAATTACACGGTAACTCGGCCTACAACCTTCGCTGGAATGTACACACGGTATCCGAATGCGGCAAGAATGCTTTTTCTTAAGATTTTGTAAATTGTGAATTACGCTGCTCTCAATGCACACCTTCCTACCTACACTAGCTTCTTAATTATACTGGTATTCTAACTGTTATTATTATTATTATTATTATTATTATTATTATTATTATTATTATTATTATTATTATTATTATTATTATTATTATTATTATGCCTTGTGCTGTCTCCTTGTTTGGAAGAGTAACATTAAATTAAATATCTGACTTTTCTCTTTGGAATTAATTGTAATTAATTTTCTTTTTCTCCAGATTCTTTCTCTAAATGAATTAGATCCTATGCAAGCTCGCCAATGTTACGTATGGGGGCTTGGCTGATGAGTTTATTACTTGATTAACGTAATTTATGAGGCCCTGAGTGCCAAGGACACACGTAACCTGTCAATTGAAGCTACAAATTAACCTCAAAGACAGATGTTTATTAATGGAATGAGGTCGCCAGTCGAGAAGGAAACCCCAACACAGAAGAATATAC
>NC_089752.1:94396557-94416557 GCF_040412425.1 Macrobrachium rosenbergii
ATATATATATATATATTTATTTATTATATCGCGTTTTTGTACTGTCATATATATATATATATATAATTATATATATATATTTCGCTATATTTATTATATATGATTATATATATCACACAGTATATATATGAATGGCAGTATTTCTTTGCATTGCCACAGGAAATCAGCTAATGCAAAGTTCAAACTCCAGTAAGGTTTTTTTTAATATGTTGCCTCTTGTTATTTTTAAAGGATCCTGAGTCCAAGAGACAGTTAAATAATGACACAGAAAGTCTAAATCATTCAGTTTTCTGCATAAGCCAAAACAATTACTGAAATTTTTCATAAACCTAATTCATTTGTTCCGTCAGAGTTATCAAAAATGTCAGCATGGCTTTCATTACTGCACGTCTTTTATATCGCAATAATTCTAATTTAATTCGATATTAAAACCAATTTCGTTGTTTTGTTTTCTTACCCTAAGAGCAAACAGAATTGACGATTCTCTCTTTTACAACAGCATTATGTTCACCAGCAGTACTTTCACCTTTTTTCTAAGGTTCTCAATTTCTTTTAAATTAACACTGCATCTATTTCAAACTTATATCGCGTTTTTGTTAAGCCTGTCATCAGTCGTGCTTGGTAATGCAATGCAATTACTTTAGCTTTATTTCGCTATATTTTTATCAATGATTCACTATTTATCACGCAATTAGTATAAAATACAAAATAGTTCTTTGCAGTGCTATTTTCATTCATAAAATCAACATTAACTACAGTTCTTTTAAACTTCCCCGAATAAAGCTTTGTCTTCATTTACCACTGCCTCTAAATTATATCATTTTTAAAGGACTGTTTTCACTCAAGCTCCTCATGGATATGTCACAGTCATTATAAAGCCTTTTATTCATGAGCCTTGAAACCCTCATGAATCATTCAGTTTTCTGTGAAGATAAGCCAAAACAATTACTGAAATACTCCTGCCCAGTTATCTTTGGCAACTAATTCATATTGGAAATGAAAATATTAACTCTTTAATGTATATTTTTCACATAAATTCAAGATTCAGTGCTTTCAGTGCCCAGATAATATAAAAAAATGCTGCTGCATAAATTCTTGACCAAAATAATTTTCTCGATTGCTCTTTACCTCACAACCGGATAACCATTTTAAATTCTCTCTCTTTCCAGACTTCATATTTGCTTCATACCATTCCCCATTCTTTTTTTCTTTCAAAGCGACAATATCTAAGTGAAAATAATAAACTGCGTTTGTTGTAATGAATCAGAGCATTCATCATATCAAAGTTCGAAAGAATTCAGCAAAGCCATTTAATGTTATGGTTAGTATTTGCCTCACATGGCAAAGAATTTATAAATAAAGTCATGTAAAAAAACAGTCTACCACATAAAGAGATTGACATTGCAAATGATCTTTTTCTCAAACAGTGGCCCCAACACCAAAGTTCTGGGTCGTTATCTGATAGAAAACTCCCAATATTTCTGAAATGGGGTCATTATCTGGAAAGATACTTACAGTCTTTTGTTTATAACAAAATTTATAAAAGAGTATGAATCCCCAACGGGCTTGTTCAAAACATGTGATCAAAGGTGGAAAAATCAATTCAATTTTCTCCCATAAAAACAGAGATTTGAAACTCACTATCTAGGAAAGATCCTGGATCCTCTCCAGATCTATGACTGGGTAGGCTGTTAAACTGTCAGTTAATGAACTGATCAAACTCACTTAAACAGTTTGAATAATATATAAAGTAACGAAAATAAAATGACATAAGGAGGGATCACCTGACCCAGGTGGGAAAGCGTAGATAGCTGAGTTATCAAACTATTCCCAAAAAGATTTTACTATGAGTAGAAAGTTAACATCTTGCTCCAAGTCCTTCATCACATCTTAAGAGGTCTGAAGCTAAAAATGTTGTTACACACACACACACATATACTATATATATATATATATATATATATATATATATATATATATATATATATATATATATATATATATATATATATATATATATATATATATATATATTCTCACATACAGTATTTATAACATTCGTCCCTTTAGCCCATTAGCTAGGAAGTCAAATTTAATGTTGGCTGGAGGAGACGCCATTAAGGAGGGTGAAAATATAGGCCTACCCCCACATCATGTGATTTGGGGGGAAAACATACTGACCTCTTAGCCCCAGCATCGTACAATGTTTGGAGGGGTAGAAAGTCGTTAGGGATAAAAAGACCAGTCGGGGCCATAAGTGGGTTGCTATGCTGACCCTTAAAAGACTTAGCTATAAGACCTATTTCAATTCGATGTTTGGCTGGTTGTTGACTGCTTTCAGATCGACCGATGTCCTGTGCCCAACCCAAAAAAATAGAATGAGACGCATCGCACCCTGCCTGTTGACACGTACTTCGACAGAATGCCAATGCATCAAGTTGGTGCGGCCCTTCTTCCTCTTTGCACTGGCTCAAACCTCGAAACTTCAAGCTCCAAGCACAGATGGAATAAGAATCCTGGTATCTGGCTCTTCGAGTGGTCTGCCTCTGCCTTGTGAACCAAAATAACTTAGATGTTTAACTGCCATCCTGCCAAGTGCAAGAGTCTTCTGATTATGCAGTACCAGGCACTAGACAGTTCTTCCCTTAGTGAACCAGTTGCGTTAACAACCAAAAATCATTTAACCAGTCTGCAGTAAAGTCATTAGAGTGCTGAACTATTTCAGGGCTGTAGCCTTTCCAGATTCAGCAATTTGCTACAGTGTCTAGCTTTTATTGCACCACTTGCTTGCGGCTCAGTCAGCCCTCTCATATTAATTTCCTGATTGCTTCATTTGTAAATGAATTCAGTTTAAAGCATTTACTGGTTATAATTTACCAATGCAACCTTCACTTCTCTCTTTACTTAGATGTGATATCATTACATTTATCGCTTACATTCTGAGCGCTTTGTGTTGGCCTTCAAGGCAGTTAATTAAAAGTCCATTTTCATTCTTCCAACCAGCTTCAGAATGTAAATATATATATATATATATATATATATATATATATATATATATATATATATATATATATATATATATATATATATATATATATATATATATATATATATATATATATATATATATATATATATATATATATATATATATATATATATATATATATATATATATATATATATATATATATATATATATATATATATATATATATATATATATATATATATATATATATATATATATATATATATATATATATATATATATATATATATATATATATATATATATATATATATATATACAGTATATATATATATATATATATATATATATATATATATACATATACATATATATATATATATATATATATATATATATACATGTATATATACATGTATATATATACATGTGTATATATGTGTGTATATATATATATATATATATATATATATATATATAAAAATCTATACATATATGAAAAATTCGCACGTTAGTTTATATAAAAAATCTGTGATGAAAAATTCTAAAGTTAAATCGTTTTCATAGGCCTAAAAAAACATGAAATGAATAAACATACACAAAAAATTGCGTTGCTGTAAACCCTATCCAAGAACTTTTTTCAAATATATTAAGAAGAGGTTCATTTATTTTTTCTCTTCTAATAACTGATCTCTTCTTTCTATATTTCCTATTACCTTCCGTTACTTCTTCCACAAGAACACCATCTTCTTTTGAAGCTTAATGGCCACGGTGGGCTTCTTCCATATGAAAAGGGTTCATCCTCTGAATAATAATAATAATACTTATATTATCCCTTATTTTCTTCAGAGCATAACTTGAAAGTCCATTTTTATAAAATCTGGAAGCAGATAAAAAGCCAGCTAAAAGTAGTGCCTAAACCATGAATTACGGCAGCCGGGAAAGTAAGAAGCCCGTGAGGGGGTGGGTGGGTGGGTGGGGACGAGGGACTCGTTTTAAAAGACAAAAAACAAAAAATTTATATCGAAAAGGATTTTTAATCTGGCGCCGGGTAACCAATGGCTGTTCGACTTTAATCCTGCTGTAGTGTTTTCCTGCTTCGAAAGTTTTCCAGGGCAAAATCACAAACAGAATTTAGGTTTTTTATGAAACAATCTTTACGTAAAAATGTTCGAAACGCAGGAAAGTTATGCGGAATCCCCGTTCCTGCTAAACCTGCTAAATTGGGGTCCCTTCTCAAACAAGGTTGAGAGGTAGCCTAGATGTGGGAAAATAGTTTAAACTAAAACATATGCGTGGTATTTACTTTATGCTACTCGTGTTAAGATTCATCAGAAAACAGTACTTTTTCTAGAGAGAGAGAGAGAGAGAGAGAGAGAGAGAGAGAGAGAGGAAGTAATCATTCATTTTACAAAGACACAGCAAAGACGACATTACAAGAGCACTGTATCTGTCTGTCTGTGGGGAAGAGACTGGGTTCCTAAATCAAAAATCTTGTAACGTTGTAAAAAATGGTAATGAAGATCACACATAACTAATACTGGTTGCATTTTAAATTTTACTGAAATAGTTCTATTTATTTTCCAAAATAAAATTAGAGCTACTTCACTAAAAATATTTTCATGAATATAAAATATTACATATTTTTTTCCTGGAAGTTAACTGAAGCAGAGAAGTGTTTCACACAAATGATAAATGCACAATCTAATGCTGTCACTTGCTGACTAGTAATTTTTGTAAATGTCAGTTTTTTGTCATCTACTTTATAGATTAAAATCATGCTTTCAGAGTCGATGAAGAAAAAATAAAACTTTAAAAATATAATTGTTTTTCAATTTCATGGTTGGTTCAACTAGATTATCTGCAAAACCGAGAAAATATATAAATAGCTATAAATTACAATTTTAAAGATATTTTGTTCAACTCACCTACTGGCCCATTTTCCTGTACTTCTCCAAACATCGTCACGTTGGGGAAAATCGGCGCGTTGTCATTGATATCCTTGACAACGACTGTCACAAGTATCTCCACCTCATGTACCGGACTTCCCGTTTGATTCCTGGCGTCATTGGTCACCGATCCACTGACCTGGGACGCTTCGTAGCATTCTTCCTCATCTAAGTCAAACATATTGAAAGAAGATTCCGTTAAGATGTCTCTGGCTCCTCTCGAGAGCCAGCCTTTGCCTCTTGGTTTCTTCAAAACCCATTTGCTCTTTCGCTTTCTGACACCTGACTTGTAACTTTGAGTGCTTGATCTGATCAGTCGATTTGTAGCAACAGAAGCAGGGAGAAGATTTTTAGTCTTGGATAAAGAAATATTTCTCACGTCACTCGACGCTAACAAAAGGTTAGCGTTTAGGTTCTGACCTATAGAACTTGGGTATTTATTAATTGGATATCTACTCGTTTTCTTTGAAAATATATCGCTGGAATCTCCGAGTGTAAAACCGTCCATTTGCGGTTCAAGTAGCTTCAGCGATGCTGTGGGTTTTGAGAAGTTTGACTTGATATTATGAGAGTATTCATTTAATTTAGTCGAACTTGCAGTGACATATGTTGAATGCAGTCCACTGTTAGCAATGACTCCTTTTCTTACAGATTCAATTTTACTCTGAATAAATGAAGATGTAGAGGGTTTTTTGGTGGCATTACTTAACGAAACTAACGGTGAAGAACTAGCTTCAGTAGGTTTTGTAGAGAAGCCGGGGAATCTTTTAATTTTCATTTCCTTGGTGTTGTTTAAATGATCAAATCTGAACTGGTTCCTAGATTCTTGTACAATTTCCAAATTACCCACTGTACTCAAAGATGATGTTTTAGATTCTATGGACTCTTGAATGACAGAAGGGCTTTTGCGTTTTGTTTTAATTACCCCGTCAAGAGACCTCTTTGCGTTTTTGACAAAAAGGGGCTCTTGTCCTTCTTTAGAACTTTCGATTTCTTCCCAACTAGAGGTCGAAGGTTTAAAATTAGCATTTCTGGAAATAAGGGGATTCTTGTATTTGTCAAGAGAAATAAGGTAGTCAGGTGGATCGTCGGTATGGCTCTCAATTTTATGAAGGTTTGTTTCATCTCTGAATTTAATTCTTTTCTTAAGACTGTCAAGCCATGAGGACTGGGTGTTCTTTCTGATTTGTTTCGTACTTTTAACTTCAGGAATCAGGTCACATGTGGACATCTGACCTTTGCAGACGCTGTCACCTTTTTGGAAAACTTTGTTAGATTTAGAGTTTTTATGTTGACTTCCGCTATCACTTGCCCAAATCTTTTTCACATTTCCTTTGCTACTCGTTGATTTTGTGTTCTGGCTTTTGACAGCTGCAAAAGAGCTAAATCTTGATTTCGACAATTCACTGCTCTGTTCAAGGGTTTGTTCTTTACCACTTGTACTTGACATGTCTTGAGATGAAACCAAGAACACTCCAGACCTTGACTTTTTGAGTGAAACTCTGTCCTTCATTCCTTGTTCTTCTAAACCTCTTCCTTGTTTTGTATTTTCAACTACAGCACTTTGTCCACCTGCTGTTCTTCTGTTGGTTGACTCACTAAGGCTTTCTCTTAGCCGGTTAACATGCCAATTATGATCACCTATATTGGCCCTCCTGCTGCTGAAACTCGATTCCGTTGCTTCATCACGTTCTTCACTATCCCTTGATTTGGATTCAGGTCTACTGTCCCATTTGTCTACACGTTTTTCGTCTCTCACTCTCCTAGAGAGTTCCCAGCTATTTTGATGTGAGTTTTCCTCATTCTTGTAATTGTATACAGACTTAGGAATACCAAACCTAGCTTGGTCATTCCAGGATAGCTGTTTGGTATCTTTATAACTGATTTCTTTTATTTTCCAAGAATGTTGTGTGTACGTGTGTTGTCTGTCATTCGAATTTGTCCAAAAGAATGGCCTTGCTTTATATTTACGGTTTCTTTCTCGCGTCCACGCGTGTTTCCTTGCACTTGATACAAGCCGATCATACCCATTGTCTTTTGTCTCCCACAGTCTGCTCCTGACTTCATCTCCGCGAACTTTGGAACTTTCCCACTTAAAACCACTGTGTTTGTTAGGTTTGGTTTCTTCATCGCCTCTTCCAATAGTATTTTCAATGGCCTGGTCATTCTGAAACCCATTTTCATAGTCCCACGATGGCAAGTGGTCCCTCTTGTTCACTGAAGTGTTTTTCGTTCCTTTGACTCGCTTTCCAGCTTTCCATGGTTCCTGACCATCTTGGACTTTGACTCTCAGTTTCCATATTCTTTTCCCATTTGGTGGATCACGGTCGAGGGCCTATTAATCAAGAGTAATATTTATTCAAAATAAAATATTCAAACGATCTTCACAAAAAAAAAAACCTTTCACAAGGTATAGGTCTTGTTATGTCAAGTGTAAAATTTTACAAAATAAGATATTCAGATTACTTCTTAAAGTATAAACATCTTCATTTTCTTATGAATATATTATGGAAACAAGGGAAAAATTGCAGATAAAGGGTAATAAGGTATAGGGATAGTAATGCTTCATCCTTGATTCTACCCACCCTCAACTGCGTGAGGTCACCGGTACGTGGATTTATCTTGAAGAAGGCATCCTCTGGAGAATAACCATCAACCCCATCTCCTCGTAAAGTGTATAAAAGACCAGATTCGTCCGACTGATCTGGGTCATTGGCGTCAACCTGAAATGAAAGGGAAATCGAAAACAGATCCCAGTGACTCACGGCAACGAATTTACAAGTGCTCTTCAAGCAAATGAAAAACTATATTCAAGAGGACAAAAATAACTCACAAAACACGTATTTTTTCCAGACCAATGGTCAGTCACAGTCAATCTACTCAAGATATCACTGGAAATATTCTTACTGGAATGTTAGTCCTGAGTATTGGAGTCTTCTCTCACTTAAATGCTTCCTCGAGTAGTTGTCAAAGCGATCAATTTTCAGTTTTAACTCTCTGAACCCCTAAAAACTTTCCATTAACGTAATGAGCAATCGAAGACCATCCAAATATTTAATATAGAAATAACTAGTCGTCTATTCAAGAAATTTTCGCAAAACTAAAACTTGCTCGTGTTGCTGTAAAGCAAACACATTCGGGTCTTAAAAGGGTTAGGTATACTTTATTTATTAAGGAGGGAAGCCATACCGAAAGTTAAAAACATAAATCAATATTTCACTTTGGACGGTTTTAATTTATATATATATATATATATATATATATATATATATATATATATATATATATATATATATATATATATATATATATATATATATATATATATATATATATATATATATATATATATATATATATATATATATATATATATATATATATATATATATATATATATATATATGTATATATATATTATATATATATATATATATATATATATATATATATATATATATATATATATATATATATATATATATATATATATATAAATATAAATATATATATATATATATATATATATATATATATATATATATATATATATATATATATATATATATATATCTTATCTACGCCTGTAGATTTGTTCACTTTATACTTTAAATTACAAAATGACAGATCTTCAATTATTTCTAAACCTCTGAAAGCTTTAAACGTATAAAATAGCATTAATATTATTAATCTTACCATAATGGCCACAAACCTACAGTTTCAGTTTTACATATTCCTAAAAAAAATCATTTCAAACCAAGTTTACAAAACAAAAAAAGGGTTTAAACAAATAGAATACCGATTTTCTACAAATCCATCAAATCTGTTAAAAAGGGGATTTCCCTTAAGCAAAGGGGAATATCAAAGGTTTCAATATAAACAGAAAAACGATACTATATACCAACAATCACCTTGATAAGGGTAGTTGGGAGGTGCCTGTCGTCCTCCTCGATGATGGTGACGTATGGATCAGGATCAGTGAAGACAGGTGGGTTGTCATTCACGTCGGCCACAGCCACCTGCACGATCGTGTGAACCACCTGGCCTCCCCCCGCCAGAAACAACCAGTTCGTGCTGGAATGGAGTTGCAGAGAAGGAAGTAGTAGGGACGGTCTCTCTCTGTATATATATATATATATATATATATATATATATATATATATATATATATATATATATATATATATATATATATATATATATATATATATATATATATAAAGTTAGAGTATGACTGTGAAACCAAGGATTTCGAAATCCCTGAAATTTTCAGGAATTCGTGAAATCCCAATTCACTTAGGGACATTTGATCCCCAAGGGCTAGTACTAAACTCGGCGAAACACATTATACACTGTTATTTCAAGTAATCGGACCTTGGCAAACTACCTCAGCCATTTCCCGAATTGGCCAGCCACTTCCAGCTTTGGTCGATTTTAGGGTTTGTTCAAACATATATATATATATATATATATATATATATATATATATATATATATATATATATATATATATATATATATATATAAAATATGTGTGTGTGTGTGTGTGTGTGTGTTTGTGTATGTATGTATGTATGTATAACTGAATCACAAAAATATGGAATGTGATGAATATATAAAGACAAAATCCACAAAGGAAAGAGAAACAATGGAGTGCTGCAACGCCTCTCGACTTATAGTCCTTTACTTAGTAGACTGAAGAAATATACGAGTAAAAATAAATTTACAAAGAAAGCTATCATAAATGACAGAGGGATAACAAGGAAAAAATATGTACCTGGAATCCAACACAAATGAAGAATTAATAGAACTGCCACAGCAGTGTTAAATATTTTAAGAGGTTTTAACAAAGGATTACTCTCACCCGTTCAGAAGCAGGGACAAGACAATTAAAAGATTATACAAAGAGGTGAATGACCACCAAAAAATATTATAAAAGTACAACTCAATAATTCTTTGTTTTTAAATAATAAAAATTTCTTGCAAGATGAACATTTAAAAAAAATTATTATATTAAACATACAAATACATATGAAATATATATAAGGTAACTAGTTTGTAATTAAGTCAGTGATTTTATCTTGTAGGTCGTTCTGGAACATTTTTCTAAATCAGGGGTCCAAATAATACATGCCAGGGCAAAGGTTAAAATTACAGCTGGAAGTAAGCTGTATAATAGCAGATTCTAAAAGATTTTGTGAAGAGAAATCTTTTGATCTGGCAATCACTGAACTTTCAGTACAATTTATCCTGTGAGAGTTTTCACTTAAATGAATGAATATAGTATTAGATGTTTTTTTCAGTTTTGACTGAATACTTATGTTGCTTAATACATACGTCTAAATCTTTGCTATGTCGGCCAGTATAAAAACAAGGGCAGTCCAAACATCGAGTTTTATATATTATGTTGTTTTCTTTAGGGCTGTTTTTTATTAACATTTCTTTTAGTGTGTTATTATAGGAAAAAACGAGGTTGACATTAAAAGATTTTAACAATGATTTTATGTTTTCAAAACCACCAAAATAAGGCAAGCTAGGAATGTCCGTAGGGGGTTCTTTCTCCATGTTACTTTCACTATAAAACTTTTTGTGAGCTTTATTATAACAAATATCTAGTATATGTTTAGGATAACATAAATCTGTCCCTATTTTTCTTATGTATTCGATTTCTTGATCCAAATACTGAGGACTGACAATGTGCAAAGCTCATAAAAACATAAAAGAAAAAGATTATATTTTGATATTAAGGTGATGGCCTGAATAAAAATTGACATAAATTAACTTGTTTGTTGTTTTCCTATAAAAATGAATTTGCATTGAAATAGTTCTCTGTGTATTAAAACGTCTAAGAAATGGAGGCAATTGTCTTTTTCTAATTCTAAAGTAAACTTAATGGATGGTATCTGGTTATTCAAATTAGAGAGTAAATCATTTACATCAATACCAGCAGGCAAAACAGCTAAAATATCATCAACACATCTATACTATTTCAAAGGAGTATAAATGACATTTGGTATGGAAATGGGCAACCCTTTATCCCCACTCATCTCAAACTTGTATATGGAATTCTTTGAAAAACGATATTTACCTAATATCATTTATACTCCTTTAAAGTAGGATAGATGTGTTGACAATATTTTAGCTGTTTGCTTGCTGATATTGATGTAAATGATTCACACTCTAATTTGAATAACCAGGTATCATCCATTTAATTTACTTTAGAATTAGTAAAAGACAATTGCCTCCCTTTCTTAGATGTTTTAATACACAGAGAACCATTTCAATGCAAATTCATATTTATAGGAAACCAAACTTAACTTATGTCCATTTTTATTCTGGCCATCACCTTAATATCAAATTAGCAATTTTTCCTCCGATGTTTTTATGAGCTTTGCGCATTGTCAGTCCCCAGTATTTGGATAAAGAAATTGAATACATAAGAAAAATAGTGACAGATTTATGCTATTCTTCACATATACTGGATATTTGTTATAATAAAGCCCACAAAAAGTTTTATAGTGAAAGTAACATGGAGAAAGAAACCCCTATGGAAATTCTTAGCTTGCCTTATTTTAGTGGTCTTGAAAACAAAATCATTGTTAAAATCTTTTAATGTCAACCTCGTTTTTTCCTATAATAACACATTAAAATGAATGGTAATAAAAAAAATAGCCATAAAGAGAAAACAACATAATATATAAAATTCCATGTTTGGACTGCCCCTCTTTTTATATTGGCCAGTCAAGCAAGGATTTAGATGTTCTTATTAAATAACATCAGTATTCTGTCAAAACTGGGCAAACATCCAGTGCTATATTCATTCATTTAAGTGAAAACTCTCACAGGATAAATTGGACTGAAAGTTCAGTGATTGCCAGATCGAAGATTTCACTTCACAAAATCTTTTAGAATCTGCAATTATACAGCTTTCTTGCAGCTGTAATTTTAACCTTTGCCCTGGCATGTATTATTTGGACCCCTGTATTAGAAAAATGTTCAAGAACGACCTAAAAGATAAAATCACTGACTTAATTACAAAATAGTTACCTTATATATATATATTATATGTATTTGGACGTTTAATATAATTTTTTTTTAATTTTCATCTTGCAAAAAATTATTATTGTTTAAAAAAAATTATTGAATTGTACTATTATAACAATTTTTGGTGGTCATTCACCTCCTTATATAATCTTTTAATTGTCCTGTCCCTTCTTCTGAAAGGTTGAGCATAATTCTTTGTAAAACCTCTTAAAACATTTAAGCCTGTTTTGGCAGTTCTAATAATTCTTCAGTTGTGTTGGATTCAAAGTATATATTTTTTCCTTGTAATCCCCATCTGTCATTTATATAAGCTTTCTTTGTAAACTTATTTCTATATTTCTTCAGTCTGCTAAGCAAAGGACTATAAGTCGAGAGGCGTTGCAGCACTCCATTGTTTCTCTTTCCTTCGTGGATTTTGTCTTTACTTACATACATACATATATATATATATATATATATATATATGAACTGACTTTGAAAAGCTTTTCATGCTCATCTTTCAATTACTTCAAGCTGAAATAACCTGTCCTTATCAAAAGGGAATCTGGAAAGCAATCTTCGAGAAGCGTATCGACACAAACACACACATATATACATATATATGTGTGTGTGTATGTATATGTATATATATATATATATATATATATATATATATATATATATATATATATATATATATATATATATATATATATGTATATAACTATATATATCAGGGAAAGGCACTCAATACAGCTGATAGTTTATTCCTAATGCCGACGTTTCACAACTACATTGTTGCATTTTCAAGGCTGAAAAACATAGCTGACTCAATAATTATCATAAAACATTTATTACAACAACTGATTAAAAACACTACAGTATTGTCTCATTTAAAATTCTTTTAAAAATATCTGAGCACCATGACACTAAAAAGAAAGACCTACCCAGACGGGAGCTAAAACAAGACTATTGAAAGGAGAGAAAAATACAAATTAAAACACAAATAGATAAAAGGGAGAAAACAAGGTAACAATAAGGCAAATAGGACCCTCAAGCAATAAACAGCTAAGTGGATGATGTTTGGGTGTTCAATGATGGAACTGTTAATTTTATCATTATAGATTCTAAGGTTGTTAAGTCACTGTCTTTCTGTGTTTGTCCTATTATTCGAAAGTCTTTGTTGTCAATGACTGTTTTGCATAATTTAGAATGATTCCTTATGTTGGATTGTTCTGGGTTGGACAATCTACTCCCGGTTCGGAAGCTAACTCCTCTATGGGCGTCTATGCGTACCCTCAGCAGTCTTTTGGTACATCAACGTAAGTCCCTGGTTACACCTGGGCAAGTATACTTAAACGACGTTGGATGTAAACAACGGACTAACTTTTGTCCTTGAGCTTGAAAAAGACCCGATGGTACAAGGATTTTTGGGGATTAATTTTTAGGTTCAGTGCAGGCAGTTCTCTCTGAAATAGATCTAAAAATTTTTTCCTAAAATTATCGTCATGTAGGTAAGGGAACGTTGCAAACATTTTCATTTTTTGTACCGTGTGGATGGTCGTGGGTTGTTTCATTTTTTGATTTAAAAACCTGTTTAAAGCCCTGAAAAAGAGCTTTGAGGAAAACAGTTGTTTTGAAGTAGTTAGCCAGGTTACGATCTCTTCATGGAAGGTCATCCACCTGATGAGTGTGTAAAAATCCTGGGAGGAGAGTAGAAATGGGTTTAATTTGAAATTAAAATAACAGCAACTATAAAAATTGTACCCAAACCTGTGAAAGTATCTTTCCTATAAATTCCTGTATAAAAACCTTGTTCATTTCTAGAGACTAGAACATCCAGGAACGGTAATTTATTATTAGATTCTTTCTCCAGAGTAAACTTTATGTTCGGGTGTTGAGTATTAATATAGTCTAAAAAAAAGAGTCAGCATTAAAATCACGTTTGAACAAAGCGAACGTGTCATCGACGTAACGTTTGTAAAACAAGGGGTGGAAAGAAAGAGGGCAACTATCCAGCGCCTGCTCTTCCAGAGAGCTCATGAAGATATTGGCGAAAACCGGACCTAAAGGGGAACCCATTGCCATCCCATCCACCTGTCTATACACAATGTCATTAAAAATAAAGGCGGTGTCCAGCACGGCCAATTCTAAAAATTGTTTAAATAACGTCCTGTTAAAATTATGAAATAAAACATCCTCACTAGAAAACAACTTATTTAGAATAATGTCGATGGTCTCTCCCACAGGGACGTTTTGTGAATAGGGATTCCCACATCAGGCTAACCATGTATAAGTCAGAATCTTCTTTAATAACGTCATCTTTAAAACTAGCTGAGTTCCTAATAGAGTAAGAATTTATAGCTAGGGTTCTAATATTGGTACAAGGTATTTAGCGATATTATAGTTTGCTGTATTCATTGAAGAGAAATGGGCTGCATTATACCTACCTTGTGCACTTTGGGCAAACCATACATTACTCCATATGACGAACCTGGAAGAGCAGGCGCTGGATAGTTGCCTCTTTCTTTCCACCCCCTGTTTTACAAACGTTACGTCGATGACACGTTCGCTTTGTTCAAACGTGATTTTAATGCTGACTCTTTTTAGACTATATTAATACTCAACACCCGAACATAAAGTTTACTCTGGAGAAAGAATCTAATAATAAATTACCGTTCCTGGATGTTCTAGTCTCTAGAAATGAACAAGGTTTTATACAGGAATTTATAGGAAAGATACTTTCACAGGTTTGGGTACGAATTTTTATAGTTGCTGTTATTTTAATTTCAAATTAAATCCATTTCTACTCTCCTCCACAGGGCCTTTACACACTCATCGAATTGGATGACCTTCCATGAAGAGATCGTAACCCTGGCTAACTATTCAAAAACAACTGTTTTCCTCAAAAGCTCTTTTTCAGGGCTTTAAACAGGTTTTTAAATCAAAAATGAAAAACCCACGACCATCCACAGGTACAAAAATGAAAATGTTTGCAAAAATGTCCCTTACCTACATGACGATAATTTTAGAAAAAATGTTTAAATCTATTTCAGAGAGAATGAAACTGAACCCAAAATAATCCCCAAAAATCAATTATCTGTGATGTTTCAGTCAAGGACAAATTAGTCCGTTGTTTACATCCAACGTCGTTTACATCCTCTGCCCCACCTTGGTTGGATTAACAAAGACTGCTGAGGGTACGCAGACGCCCAAGAGGAGTTAAACTTAGATTGTCCAACCCATGGAATCCAACATAAGGAATCATTTTTATGATGAGAGTCATTGACAACAAGACTTCCTAATAGACAAACACAGAAAGACAGTGACTTAACAACCAGGAAAAATTATTAACAGTTCCATCATTGAACACCCAAACATCATCCACTGCTGTTTATTGCTTGATTCTTCTTGCCATCTAAATTTTATCATTTGTTTTTGATTGATTTTTTCTCCTTTCAAAGACTTGATTTAGCTCCCGTCTGGGTTAGGTCTTTTCTTTAGTGTCATCGGGAGGACCTTAAAAGACAACCCAAGAGAGGGAAATTATTGAGTCATCGACCTGCAAAATGAAAGAATTGTCGGCTTTGGAATGCAGAATCTTCCCCTGAGTGAGTTATGAAGAGCTCAGTCGGATTTGACTATCGATATGATAGCTAATGAAACTGGGATCACACACATGTGTTCCGCATTTTATAATTTTAAATGAAAATCTTGGTTTGAGAACCATATAGCACGTTGGGTCCACAAAAGCGTTGCGCGAAGACCATATATATATATATATATATATATATATATATATATATATATATATATATATATATATATATATATATATATATATATATACAGACACGAAAATATCCCTGAACTTTTCTTGCAGTTTTAACGAAGATTGAATCAAATGAATCAGAGTTTTTGACCGGATCGTTACTGGAGATGAAACATATATCCATCAATATGACCCAGAAAGTAAATTCAATCAAAGTAATGGTTACCAAGAGGTTCAGCTGCACCAGTGAAGTTCAAAGTATATATATATGCCCATATAGGTTATGGCAACAGTGTTTGTGGGACTCAAATATGATTTTGATTATATTTCCTTGAAGGACAAAAACAATCATATATATATAACTACTACAAAGGTGTGTTTTGCAAAAACTGAAGATATATATTGGCTAAAAACGTCGAGGAAATTGCACTATAGAATTTTGTTATATCATGATAACGCTCCAGCATTCATCAATATATTGCAAGAGAAGTCCTATATATAATATATATATATGGGAATATATATTCCACATCCTCCTTATAGTCCTGATCTTGCTCCTTCAGATTTTTCCTGTTCCCAAAACTCAAGGAACACACATAAGAGGAGTCCGGTTGAATATATGATGCTATATAATATGCAGTATTCAATATGGTTTAATATAAATATATATATTTCTATAAAGAATATTGCAGAGGTAAATATATATATATGAAAAGTGTATTTATATATATATATGTATAATAAATGATGTATATATCCTAAATAAATATATATTGAATTTATATATATATTTGATATATATATATATATATATATATATATATATATATATATATATATATATATATATATATATATATATATATATATATATATATATATATATATATATATTTGTGTGTGTGAGTCCATGTGCTTGCTAAGAGTGCTTTCCAGATTCTCTTCTGATAAGAAAGAGGCCAGTTCAGCTTGAAGTAATGGAAAGATGAGCAAGAAAAAGCTTTTAGTGAGTCTGTATATGTATATAATATATATATATATATATATATATATATATATATATATATATATATATATATATATATATATATATATATATATATATATAGAAACAGACAATTTTGCATCATAGGGCAAACAAAATCCTCACTAACTACCCATTCTAGATTCATTGTTCATTATAGCTAGTTCCCCAGCTGAATACCCAACCCTCTCAGATCCAACTGTATCTTAGTTGATGTGTCTCCTGTTTTCTTTCGTGTCATTCAGTCTTCATCTCTCTGAACTGAAGGTTGGTCGGCAGTCTTAGCGTATAATTATATTTTTGTAATTGTAGTTTCAGTCTTTTTACTGCTTTTAGATTTTTAGCAAATTTAAGATTGTTTTATAATTTTATGATGTTTATTGACAGATTCCCAGAAAATGTAATAAAGATATTACGAAACGTTGGAATAAAGAAAAGACAAATGTAGAAATTGGCCTGTTTCTTAGTCAATCAGATTTTATATGTATATATATATAATTATATATTTATATATATATATATATATATATATATATATATATATATATATATATATATATATATATATATATATAGAGAGAGAGAGAGAGAGAGAGAGAAAGAGAGAGAGACCTGAGAGAGAGAGAGAGAGAGAAGAAACATCACAAGGTCTGCAAACAAAGGAATTTACATTATTATCAGGCATGTAGCACTAAATGGTTGTCAACCATATATATATATATGTATATATATATATATATATATATATATATATATATATATATATATATATATATATATGTATATATATATATATATATATATATAATATATATATATGTTAGAAACAATCGTTTGCTGATTGTTCCCTTAAGTGGGTTGTTGCCTCCTTTTTGTATTTTTTTCTTGCTGGCGAGTTGACGTATGGTGGATGGTGTCACACTTCGCCAGTCAGGTCCAGGACAGCAGCAGGTCACGGCAGCAGAGCACTGAAGAGCATTCTTTTGGACGCGATGGTTGTCGTATCAACTCTGTCGTGGGAGTCCAGTCTTGGAGAAGAGAGCATTCTTTTGGACGCGATGGTTGTCGTATCAACTCTGTCGTGGGAGTCCAGTCTTGGAGAGGAGCGCATTCTTTTGGATGCGATGGTTGTCATATCGACTCTGTCATGGGAGTCCAGTCTTGGAGAAGAGAGCATTCTTTTGGACGCAATGGTTGTTGTATCGAATCTGTCGTGGGATCCAGTCTTGGAGGAGAGAGCATTCTTTTGGACGCGATGGTTGTCATATCGACTCTGTCGTGGGAGTCCAGTCTTGGAGAAGAGAGCATTCTTTGGACAATGGTTGTCGACGAATTATCTGTCGTTAAGTCCAGTCTTGGAGAAGAGAGCATTCTTTTGGACGCGATGGTTGTCGTATCGACTCTGTCGTGGGAGTCCAGTCTTGGAGAAGAGAGCATTCTTTTGGACGTGATGATTGTTGTATCGACTCTGTCGTGGGAGTCCAATCTTGGAGAAGAGAGCATTCTTTTGGATGCGATGATTGCTGTATCGACTCTGTCGTGGGAGTCCAGTCTTGGAGAAGAGAGCATTCTTTTGGGCGTGATGGTTGTCATATCAACTCTGTCGTGGGATCCAGTCTTGGAGAAGAGAGCATTCTTTTGGACGTGATGGTTGTCGTATCAACTCTGTCGTGGGAGTCCAGTCTTGGAGAGGAGCGCATTCTTTTGGATGCAATGGTTGTCATATCGACTCTGTCGTGGGAGTCCAGTCTTGGAGAAGAGAGCATTCTTTTGGACGCAATGGTTGTCGTATCGACTCTGTCGTGGGAGTCCAGCCTTGGAGAAGAGAGCATTCTTTTGGACGTGATGGTTGTCATATCGACTCTGTCGTGGGACTCCAGTCTTGGAGAAGAGAGCATTCTTTTGAACACGATGGTTCTCGTATCAACTCTGTCGTGGGAGTCTAGTCTTGGAGAAGAGAGCATTCTTTTGGACACGATGGTTGTCGTATCGACTCTGTCGTGGGAGTCCAGTCTTGGAGAAGAGAGCATTCTTTTGGACGCAATGGTTGTTGTATCGAATCTGTCGTGGGAGTCCAGTCTTGGAGAAGAGAGCATTCTTTTGGACACGATGGTTGTCGTATCGACTCTGTCGTGGGAGTCCAGTCTTGGAGAAGAGAGCATTCTTTTGGACGCGATGGTTGTCGTATCGACTCTGTCGTGGGAGTCCAGTCTTGGAGAAGAGAGCATTCTTTTGGACGTGATGATTGTTGTATCGACTCTGTCGTGGGAGTCCAATCTTGGAGAAGAGCATTCTTTTGGATCGATGATTGCCGTATCGACTCTGTCGTGGGGAGTCCAGTCTTGGAGAAGAGCATTCTTTGGGCGTGATGGTTGTCATATCAACTCTGTCGTGAGATCCAGTCTTGGAGAAGAGAGCATTCTTTTGGACGCGATGGTTGTCATATCAACTCTGATGTGTGGAGTCCAGTCTTGAAGGAAGCGCATTCTTTTGGATCGATATCATATCGACTCTGTCGTCTTGGAGAAAAGAGCATTCTTTTGGACGCAATGGTTGTCGATCAGAGTCGCAACGAGTCCAGTCTTGGAGAAGAGAGCATTCTTTTGGACGCGATGGTTGTCATATCGACTCTGTCGTGGGACTCCAGTCTTGGAGAAGAGAGCATTCTTTTGGACACGATGGTTCTCGTATCGACTCTGTCGTGGGAGTCTAGTCTTGGAGAAGAGAGCATTCTTTTGGACACGATGGTTGTCGTAAGAGACTCTGATGAAGGTCGGGAGTCCAGTCTTGAGAAGAGAGCATTCTTTTGTACGCGCAAGTTGAGAGAATGCATTGTATCGACTCTGTCATGGGATCCAGTCTTGGAGGAGAGCATTCTTTTGGACGCGATGGTTGTCATAGAAGAGAGAGAATACTCTGTCGTGGGAGAGTCAGTCTTGGAGAAGAGAGCATTCTTTTGGACACGATGGTGGTTGTCGTATCGACTCTGTTGTGGAGTCCAGTCTTGAGAAGAGAGAGAGATTGGAGATTCTTTTGGATGCGATGGTTGTTTGGAAATATCGACTCTGTTGTGGGAGTCAGTCTTGGAGAAGAGAGCATTCTTTTGGACGTGATGATTGTTGTATCGACTCTGTCGTGGGAGTCCAGTCTTGGAGAAGAGAGCATTCTTTTGGATGCGATGATTGTCGTATCGACTCTGTCGTGGGAGTCCAGTCTTGGAGAAGAGAGCATTCTTTTGGG
>NC_089752.1:94421557-94461557 GCF_040412425.1 Macrobrachium rosenbergii
TTCTGGGAGGGCTTGAAGATAAAAGAGGAGTGCTGAATGAGAAACAGGCAGTTAGGAACAGGGGCTGCTGGAAATAGGCTGTCTCCCTCTCTCTCTCGCAATCATACCATTCATATATAAAGTTGTTATACTGGTTGCTCTCATGTTTGTAAAAGTTTTGTTAAACTCACCCAAGAAGTGTACACATTTTGTAAGAGTGATCTAAGGTATTCATATTGTGCAAGCATTGTGTAAAGTGTATGATGGTGTGCCAGTTAAAAAGGTGATATGATGTTTCCTGGTTTTTATTATGTTAAGAGTTAAAGTGATGTTCTAGGTAAAAGAGAATTATTATTTTGATAAGAGGTGGATAATATATCTTATGGTGAGTTCTAATGTGTCTTGCTGGTAATTATATATCATTGTGCATGTCATTGTGACTTGGCAGTGTTGTCTTTGAGTTTAACCTTTTTTAAAAGTGAAGGTAATCTTTTGAAAGATTGATATAATCTTAAACATATTTTTGTCTTAGTGAAATGGCTGTTGGTATATTTCCATTTTTGCATATTTTATTCTTATATGTCTGTGTCATCATATTACTCTAATTTTATAATTAGTGTTTTACAAAGTTTTGTGCTGGTGATTACTTAGCATTTTGTTAGTGCATACTTATTACCGAGATTTCAGAGAATACTTATAATGGATTCCAGTCAGTAATATTATGGTGAACACTTGTGCTGTGTTTAGTTAATCAGGTATATGTTTAAAACTTGAGTGATAGTTAATGGTTTGGATCTTACTTAACCAAACTGCTTTCTTAATAAATTAAAGTTTTGTGAATTAACCTTGATTAAGAAATACTTAAATCTTACACTGTTGTTGGATAACAGTAAATCCTTTTGAGATTGTGAACTCTACATATAACTTTTGAACTTAGAAATAAATTTGTCTGTTTAAAGTTTTAAAAGCACAGTGTTTCATTTTGACCACCAATAATTAGAGATGTTAATGAATGTGTACAAGATAAGTGATGCATCTGTTTGTTCACATGAGACATATGTAGGTGAAATAGAACCAGAGAAACCGTTATAGTGTTTGTTGAAGTGGTACCCATTTACCACTAGTCTGTTTATAGCTTGTTGGTTGTTACCTCACCCATAACTTGATAAAGTTAGATTGATTTTCTCAAGTGATAAGCAAGTTTTATGGGATCACTGTACCTTTAGAGTATTCAGTCTTAATATATTTGTTATGAGGTTTCAAGTACCTGGTCGAAGTGAGGTATTATTAAATGTGTAATAACCAGGTGCTTGATCACTTCGTGAAAAATTATTTGGTGCCCAGACCTGGGAAATTAAAGAACAAGATTGGACAGATTGAATGGGATTGAACCCAGGATCAAACCGTGGTTAAATATTTGATGGCCAGATCTGGGAGAATTAAACAAATGATTTGGTGCCCATAGTCCAGGAAGAACTAAACAGAATATCACTCTGGTTTATGGTTTATACTGGTGGTGTTAGGAATATATTTTGGTAGGAGAGTAACCATATAATTGTTTTGAAGTGTATTGTAAACCCTTTTGTTGAGTAAACTAGAGAAAATGGCTCTGTTTGAAGTTCAGGAATTTTTGGCCGCTCCAACCATCAGAAAGTTATCTGAATCTCACCTGACTAAGGCACAGTGGACTCTCTTAGCAGTAACATGTGGGGGTAATGTTGCTATTGATATGATTGAGGTACAAGTCAAATGTGTTGCAATCCAGGCATTAATAAGTTCTGGTAAAGTAAATGGAGAGTTAAGGGAGGCATATGAATTGTTGAATGCAGCTGAGGTAGAATTTACAAATATGGTAAGGCAAGAGTACAAATATGGTAAGGCAAGAGAATGAGAACGGTGATGTACAGGCAGAACTTAGAAGTGTACAAACAGAAGAATTTTGGGGTAGACTGAAGCTGCTAGAATCAGAAGAAAACTTACTTTGGCTGCAGATACAGGCTGATAAAGAAAAAGAAGAAAGAGATAAAACAAAAGAAGAAAGAGATAAAGCAGGGAGGCAATAAGAAGAAGAGAAAAGGCAAAAGAAGAAAGAGAGAATAAGGAGGCAAGAGGAAGAAGAAAGAGACAGAGTAAGGAGGAGAGAAGAAGAAGAAAGAGGAAGAGTAAAACATGAAAGGGAGTTGGAGTTAATCAGAGCTCGATCCATACTACCTGTAAACCCATATAATTATATCCAACGTAATGTAGACCCTGTGTTTGATGTAGTAAGAGTACAGAAGTTAATTCCAAAATTTACAGAAGTTCCAGATGAGTTTTTTGATCACTTTGAAAAAGTGGCTTCAGGTATGGGATGGCCAGAGGATAAATGGTCAGTCTTGATACAGTGTTCTCATTGGTAAAGGAAGAAATGCCTACTTAACCTTAACAGCTGATCAGTGTAAAGAGTACAAGGTACTCAAACACAATGTGCTACAAGCTTACCAGATGACTCCTGAATATTACCATGAAACATTCAGATCTTTGAAGAAGGATGACAAGGTGACTTTCTTGGATTATGCCTATAAAGTAAGGAGATGTTTCAAACGGTGGCTGGAGGCTGCTAAAGTTAAGTCTATGGATGAACTAGAAGAATTAGTGGTCTTAGAGCAATATTTAAGAGGAATTCCTGAACATATAAGAGCTTATTTGAGAGAGAGAGGTGAAGAAACTTGATAAAGCTGCTACTCTGAGTGAGGACTATGACATCATATCCAGCAAAAAGAATTATAATAGCAAGTATCAGAACCAACAATTCACAGGATATAGGTCTCAGTCGAGTTTTAAGAACAGTGCTGTGAGAAACCCCTCAAATAACTATACCAGTACAAAGCCAGGATATGCCCCACAGCAGTGGAATGTTAAACCCGCCCCTTCTGGTCTATTCTCAAGACAGGTGCAGAAAACTAATGTTGTTTGCCACAAGTGTGGAAGAGTAGGACATTACAGTCAAGATTGCTACAAGGTGTACCAGCAGACTAAACCAATTGGACGGGTGACAAGAGATAACCAGATAAAGCCAACTATGAGGAACAGTGTGGGAAAAAATGAAACGAGACAAGCAGAGTGCTTAGCAACCAGTGGAAATGCAAGTTCCAGTAGTGAGTGGCTGAACATGAGGAGGCTTTTAAGCCATATATCTATGAAGGTATGCTGACAACTCCCTCTTTGAGTGTACAGGTACCAGTGAAGATATTACGTGATACAGGAAGTAACCTATAGCGTGGTAGTTCGTGGTGCTCACCCACAGTTGGAGAAGAATCTCACCGGAGATTCAGTTATTTTAAAGGGTATAGGAGGAGAGGAAGTAACTCCTATATGCCGCTTGCATTTGTCATGTGAATTAGTGACAGGAAATATTGATTTTGCAGTAAAGGACTCACTAGCTGTTGAAGGTGTGCATGTTTTACTGAGTAATGAAGTTGGTGGTGTTCCCTTCGTTTCTTGTCCTGTAGTGACAGACAAACCATTAAGGATCAGTCCTACGATAGAATTAGAGAAGAAGAACCCCCACCTGTTTCTAAGTTGTGTAACTACCAGGAGCATGAAGAGAACTGAGCATAGAAATAAAAAAAAAATAGAAAATTTACCTACACCAGAATAATCAAATGAAGGATTCTTGAGCTTAGAAGAGCTGTTCCAGGAAAGTGAAGCTTCCCCTAATGTCAGTACAGAAGAGACTCTTGAAGAAGAGGAAAATCCTATTATTGGTAAAGAGACTCCGAGTATCCATAGTGTCCCTGAAGACAGCAGTGAAACTACAGAAGCAGAGTTAACAGATATTGAGAGTTCAGCCCTCGAAGTTAGTCAAGTGACTAGAGAGAAATTAGTGGAACTGCAGAAGAGGGATACAACGTTAGCTGATCTGTTCTTCAGAGTTGTTGAACAAGAAGAAATGCAACAAACTTCTGCCTGTTATTATCTAAAGGAAGGATTGCTAATGAGGAAGCATCGACCTGCAGGTATACCAGGAAATGCTGAATGGGGTGAATATCATCAAATTTTGATTCCATATCCATTGAGGAAGCAAGTGGTAGCAGTAGCGCACGAGTCTGGGCATATGGGAATCAGGAAGACTGTTGAGAAGATTATGAAGTATTTTTTTTTTTTTTTTTGGCCTGGACTTCACAAGGATGTCAGCAAATTTTGCAGGGAGTGTCATACATGCCAGATAGCTGGAAAACCAAATGAAACTATTCAAAAAGCTCCCCTACAATCGATAGAAGTTAGAGGAGAACCCTTTAGCAAGGTGATAATAGATGTGGTTGGTCCGCTTCCAAAAACGAAGAAAGGACATGAATATCTGTTGATGTTAATGTGTTCCGTACAAGATATCCTGAGGCGTTTCCTGTAAGAAGTATAAGTGCAGAGGTAATTGCTGAGAAGTTGGTGGAATTTTTCTCCAAGTTTGGAATTCCAGAAATTGTACAAAGTGATAGAGGAACGAACTTTACTCAAAATTATTCCAGAATGTGATGAATTTGCTAGGAGTGAAACAACAGTTATCTACCTCTTATCACCCAGGGACTCAAGGAGCCTTGGAAAGGTTCCACCAGATTTTGAAAAGTATGTTAACCAAGTACTGTAATTAGTTGGGAAGAGAATGGGATGTTGGTTTACCCTTAATGTTATTTGAGGTTAGAAATGCTTATCAAGAAAGTATGGGATGTTTGCCAAATGAAATGATTTTCGGTCGAGACGTGAGAGGTCCGTTGCAAATCCTTGCAGAGAACTGGGAAGAAAATCAAGAGGAAGTTCAAGGAGAATATGTGAAGAGCTTGAGGAAAGGGTTAGAAGAAATTAGAAAATTCTCTTTAGAAAATTTAGAAAACAAGCTAAAACATTTAAGTGTTGAACAAAGCAAAGAATTAACTGAGATGATTCAAAGTTTCCCTGAAATTTTTACAGACATACCTAAGTGTACCGACTTGACAAAGCATGAGATAAAGGTCAGAGAAGATGCTAAACCATTCAAGCAAAGAGCTTACCGTGTATCATCCTTAATCGAGATGTTTTGAAAAAGGAAGTTGACTATTTGTTGCAGCACGGATTGGCAGAGCCCAGTTCAAGTCATTACAGTTCTCCTTGTGTGTTAGTGAAGAAACCAGATGGCTCGTTTAGGATGTGTACTGACTATAGGAAACTGAATTCCATCAGTGTAGAAGATAATTACCCCTTACCCCTTATTGATCAATTACTTGATAATATTTGGCAAGCCAAGGGTGTTTCTAAAGTGGTGAAAGAGTTATCAAGATTTATCAATATGCCTAGAGTTTATTGCTTATTCTGTGCTAGTTTTTCAGCCATAATAATTTCCCTGATTGATTGTATAATCTTGTTGTGTAAAGAGAGAACATTTTTGGAGAGAGCAGTGTAATTGTAGATTATTTATCCTGTTCGGAATTGGTGGATTCGAACCCGGGATAATTAATCTTCTGGGGGGAGGAATATTATAAGGTTTTATAATATATAAAACCATTCTACAAATATTATATGTGTCTCTGTGAAAATTCTAATGTTTTGCTTACAGATTTGTCATTTGTTGTGATGATATGATTTTAAAGTGTCTTTTCTTACATTGTGTATCATGTAATCTTAAACTGTTTTGATGTTTTTTTTCCATTTGTTTAATGTATGGTGCAGTATATAAAATTGTATACTGGGTGTTATGGACTTGAATTCTTAGCATACTGTAGAGAGAGAGAGAGAGAGAGATATTTTTTGAACCATTATTGCTTGGCCCGCTTCCTGTATTTACAGAAGTGTTTGGAGAAAGGGAGGGCCTCTTGTCCTATCTGACGAGTTGACAGCCAATCAGCAAATTGCCTGTCACACATTTGTTCTGTGTGCCTATTCTGAAATCAATGTCTTTCCCTATGCTTATTATGTTTCCATAATCTTGAGTAATGGAATGAGGAACAGAGAGGGTTGAAGTGGACATACGGACAACCGACCAAGAATTGGGTCCAAAATACCTCCTTTCTGTTTGCTCAGGTGGTTTGAGTGAACGGATGGTGTCAATCATTGATAACAGCTCTGGCATATTTCCTTCTGGGCCTTAGAAGTCCCTGTATGTATACCATATATGTATACCTGTATGTATAATGTATGTACACCTTATGTATCATGTATTCTGGGAGGGCTTGAAGATAAAAGAGGAGTGCTGAATGAGAAACAGGCAGTTAGGAACAGGGGCTGCTGGAAATAGGCTGTCTCCCTCTCTCTATTTCAATCATACCATTCATATATAAGGTTGTTACACTGGTTGCTCTCATGTTTGTAAAAGTTTTGTTAACCCTTAAGGGGTGGCATAATTTATCAATGTGCAGCACCCCAGACCGGGAAAACTTTGAGGTTGGTAAAATAAAAAAAATAACATCAATGGAAAGAGAATGACACGTACATTCACACTGTATAAATAAGAAAATTCTAAAAAATTTTCCATACCTTCCACGAGAAGTTGAAAATGACTATTTACAACCCTTTGTGGGGCCTCATTTACAAGACAATCGTAAATTTTACCAACTTATATATGTTTTTTCTAATAAATAAATTTATTGTATTTTGTAAAATTATTATTACTGCTCACACAATATCAAAACAGATAAGAAATAAAAGCAGTAACAAATTTTTGGCATATTTGTTGTAAAATATTCACGTAAATTTATGAGAAGGAAGATTCAGTAACTTTTTTTTTTACTTTTACGTGCATTTTCTAATATTTCTTTGCAATTTTCTTCATAAAATTACATTTACAACCAACATACTATTGTAAAAGACAAAAACATAAAACAACAGCAGCCCCTTCTTATATTTACAAGCAAATTTACAAAAAGACTCATGTGAGAGAGAGAGAGATGCAGTACTTTCCCCCTTGAAGTCACAAGTATTACTGATACTGGCCTAACTCTCACGTCTGTATAAAAGTTGCCATTAGTGAATTTATAGCATATACTGTAGAAGTATTGGCACCTTTGTTTCGAATCATTATTACCATAACAGTAGTGAGTAATTCTGCTTCACACTGAAGCTCAATCCATCCACCTCCCCAAACCTGTTTTACTTCACACTGAGGCTCAATCCGTCCCTTAAGGGTTAAACTGACCCAAGAAGTGTAAACATTTTGTAAGAGTGATCTAAGGTATTCATATTGTGCAAGCATTATGTAAAGTTTATAATGGTGTACCAGTTAAAAAGGTAATGTGATGTTTACTGGTTTTTATTATGTTAAGAGTTAAAGTGATGTTGTAGGTAAAAGAGAATTATTATTTTGATAAGAGGTGGATAATATATCTTATGGTGAGTTCTAATGTGTCTTGCTGCTAATTATATATCATTTTGTATGTCATTGTGACTTGGCAGTGTTGTCTTTGAGAAAGTCTTAGAAAGACTTGAGTTTAACCTTTTTTAAAAGTGAAGGTAATCTTTTGAAAGATTGATATAATCTTAAACATATTTTTGTCTTAGTGAAATGGCTGTTGGTATATTTCCATTTTTGCATATTTTATTCTTATATGTCGGTGTCATCATATTACTCTAATTTTATAATTAGTGTTTTACAAAGTTTTGTGCTGGTGATTACTTAGCATTTTGTTAGTGCATACTTATTACCGAGATTTCAGAGAATACTTATAATGGATTCCAGTCAGTAATATTTTGGTGAACACTTGTGTTGAGTTTAGTTAATCAGGTATATGTTTAAAACTTGAGTGATAGTTAATGGTTTGGATCTTACTTAACCAAATTGCTTTCTTAATAAATTAAAGTTTTGTGAATTAAACTTGATTAAGGAATACTTAAATCTTACACTGTTGTTGGATAAGAGTAAATCTTTTTGAGATTGTGAACTCTGCATATAACTTTTGAACGTAGAAATAAATTTGTCTGTTTAAAGTTTTAAAAGCACAGTATTTTATTTTGACCCCCAGTAATTAGAGAAATTAATGAATGTGTACCAGGTAAGTGATATATCTGTTTGTTCACCTGAGACATATGTAGGTGAAATAGAACCAGGAAACCGTTATATTGTTTGTTGAAGTGATATCCATTTTCCACTAGTCTGTTTATAACTTGTTGGTTGTTACCTCACCCATAACTTGATAAAGTTAGATTGATTTTCTCAAGTGATAAGCAAGTTTTATGGGATCACTGTACCTTTAGAGTATTCAGTGTTAATATATTTGTTATGAGGTTTCAAGTATCTGGTCAAAGTGAGGTAACTTTTTGGTACTATTATTTGTGTAATAACCAGGTGCTTGATCACTTCGTGACAATATAAATATATATATATATATATATATATATATATATATATATATATATATATATATATATATATATATATATATATATATATATATATATATATAGTATATGTGTGTGTGCGTAAGATAGATAGATAGCTAGATAGATATATTTGCCATAAAGATGTGGCAGCCCAATCGCTTTTAAAATCAGGTCGGACTAAATTGCAAGCCATAGATGATCCATGTAATAAAACAATCCCATAAAAGGAATGTTTTACGTCTTCCTGCGCGAAGTTACTTTCCTTTGCTTCATTGACAAATCATAAAAATTTGTTTCCAAAGTTCCGAAGAGTCTGCAATGCCACGAAGAGAAATAAATGCTGAGGAAATGAATGGTGCAAGGATAATGAAATTAATGTATGCACTGGTGACCCTTTGCTTGCAAACTTTTGCAGTTCATGCCAGAATTCTTCGCGAATAATGATTCGCCATTTAATGTGGCACGATTCTGACCTTATGTCAATTTCGTCCCGTCTTTTTCGGACGCCCAAAACGAAAAAAATTATCTTTCTTATTTCTTGGCGATGGCGTCTTTTGAAGGGGACCGTCATGACAGAACAGAGTCAAGGAAGGAGCGTCTCTTCGAGGAGTAATTTGACCTTTTGATAATTTTAGACCCAGTGTCGATTACAACAGAAGTCAGCCTTAATGTTAAAAAATCCTTCAATTAGATGCTACCATACATCAGTGAATGATATTTTCCTATATATATATATATATATATATATATATATATATATATATATATATATATATATATATATATATATATATATATATATATATATATATATATATATATATATATATATATATATATATATATATATATATATATATATATATATATATATATATATATATATATATATATATATATATATATATATATATATATATATATATATATATATTGTTACAAACGTCCTTTGCTCGCTTACATTTTGCTTTTCCTGTCTTGATACTTCAAAATAACGTAACGTGAAATTGAAAGTTGTAATAAATGTTTTGTAAAGTTCACTTGACGTTTTTCCCATGCCTTTCCCTCCAATAATGACAACCCAGGTGTCAGATGAGGAGATGAATTCATGTCCAAACCCTGACCTGACCATATTAATCCTCGCTTGAGGGGAAAATCAGTAGCCCGTTGCACGAACCCTTTAAGATTTCACATAGTTCCGATATTGTTAAACAGTCCCCAGCCAATCTCGTCACGAGAGCTCTCTGAGGACATTCCCCCTCCGTTCAACAACCTGTCATGCCATTAAGGGTCACTGCCTTGACCTGACCCACACCTGCATCTCCTCCCACTTCTCTACTATAAGTATCTCAGTACTTTCCTCTCTATCCCTGGAAGCTTTTATCGGCAGACCTTCAACGACCTTTCCAGATACCTGACAGGAATAGTGGCGTACCCAAGACAAGGACAATAGATGACTCTATTAAGTGGGTACTGTTAAAACACGACCATCGTCGGCGTCATTTGCAGTAAAAATACAAGTTCTGATGAACCATCCTTTGCTTGTGTGTCACAAGTTCTGATGGACCATCCTTTGCTGGTGTATCTCACGATGCCTACCTGTTGAGAAGTCTGTCTGAATAGGGGCTCCAACCAAGTCCCCACTAGACATCTCTGATGCTGTCACTCTGAAGGTGGTCCTATCTCACCGCCTTGCCCTTTTAAGCACTGAGACTTTGTAGCTCACCAGTGCCCTTCTGCTTCATCTGATCCCTCTATGGTGGGGAACTATACACGACGCAGCTTCTACTGATGCCCTGCCATGGGGACCTGGCTCTGATCTCCTTCAGGTCTTGTCCCCGGACTAAGATAATGTGATTGAAAGTTGTTTGTTCAGCCTCACCATTTTATCTTTACCTGATTTTTTCCACCTGTACCCCTATTCCCATATCCATACCACTTTGCATTCTCCCTCAGAGATCCATGTGATTTTGATTGTGGTGTTTGATTTATTAATACTGGAATACTAGTGTTAATTTTATATTCACCTTGACTATAAGTGTTAACATACAGTGAGTTATTAAAGGCAGTGTTTTGCTATTTGGTTGCGTATTCCAAGCTAAGTGTTATTCAAAGTTCCTTTGTGTATTACAACATCCCTGCTCTTGCAGATCTGTGGTGCGAGTACCTGTTGTGCCCTGCAAGCTAAATTGCAGGTGCCATACCCGGTCAAGATATCCAGAATCCCAGTGTGATCCTTGTCTTGCTTGCTGTACCCCATCCTGTACATTCAAAGATTCCTATCCCATACTTGCGATGTGTATTAGCCTAAGAAGACAGAGTTATAATGCTTGCACTTTTGTGCACTCTTTCTTAGTGATTGTAATCTTAGTACAGTAGTCTGAATAGTGCTCCGGAGCTCCATTGATAGCTCCTATAAATATTTTCTCTTCTGATATTTTAGTGAATTATACTTTTAAGTGGGCAATCTTAGTTTGCCTTAAACCCTTAGTCTTATGGCATTTTGAGTACAGTCACAATTAAACTTTCTGTTCACCAGAGAGTAGCCCTCTTGTTAGTCAGTTGCTGTTATCTAGGTCATAATTAGAGCCATCCCTTATCCCGACGGCTGTGCAAAAAAAGTGGCAATATATATATATATATATATATATATATATATATATATATATATATATATATATATATATATATATATATATATATATATACATACATATATATATATATATATATATATATATATATATATATATATATATATATATATATATATATATATATATATATATATACTGTATATATGTATATACACACACACACACACACACACACACACACACATATATATATATATATATATATATATATATATATATATATATATATATATATATATATATATATATATATATATATATATATATATATAAGTAATCTCTTGATGATCTGGATTAAGGGCAAGATCTGAAAAAGATGCAACCCATTCTTTTTCTCTCTTTCATTTCACTAGGTAGGTAGACTACTTGTGTTTACCACAGCCAACCATGGTTTTATCACAATTAATGTATTTTTTACAGTAACTTTCTTATCAGTTGTTGACATGTTGTATTACCATAAATGAGATACAAAATGTGTGTGAACCATTGGCCTGGGCTGGGTGTTACACTCACAGTATCCATTTGCATAAGTTAAATAGGCTATTACAGCCATATTTAAGGGAACTAATATTTTACTTACTGAATTCATTTATGCTGTATTGTTAACGTGCTTTATCATCGTAGTATAACAAACCAAACATCTGCCGTTTGCATTTACAGAGAGGCTAGGCTAATGTTTACGTTCTCCAATTCACCAAATTGTAGCAATCTCACTTTGGTAACAATCATTTCATCATAAGTTCTATTTCCAAACCAGATACCATGAGCAGAATATCTACACGGAGTCGAGAAGAGGTCATTAATTGATTGACTTATGGCTACTAAAACTGGCGTCGGAACATCTAGGTTGCTGACACCATAATAAATTCAACCAGCAAATGTATCACAGTCAGGGGCGCAATACAGTTGTCGGAGAATGGATGATCTCCACCTGACATCAAGAAGCCATGAGTGAGTCTTGTATGTCTAATCCTTAGCCTACACGACATCGTTTCTAGTCTCCTTGGCATATAGGGATATGACCAAGGAGATACAGATGACGTAGTACTACGCATCTTTTGATTTGTTTTAATATTTTCCCAAAGCAACTGCCAAAGGTTTTTAATTTTCTGACCTACAAGAGGAAATACATCCCTATGGTAGGAGGCATCTTCTGGGTTCTGGAGCAGTGACAGCTGACTTAGAAAGTTGACCAGCTTACTCATTCCCAAGAACCCTAACATAGGAAGGCGCCCAGCAAAAATTTGTTTTTTAACCCCTTCTTTTCACTGACAACAACCTTTTCATAATTTCTAAAATCAGTGGGTGTAAAGAGCCAAAAGATTCTACAAACTGAAGAACACTTCTTGAGTCACAACATATAGTAAAACTATTTCCATTCAGGGTTAAAATTTCCTTTAAAGCCTTTAAAATTGCATGCAGTTCTGCTGTAAAAGGAGATGCAACAGATGATGATCTCCCGCTTCTTTCTCCATCAGGAAAGACCAATCCAAAGCCAATGCAGCATCTGCCTTTGGGCCATCTGTAAAAACTGCAACGAAGTTATCATGTTCAGAGGAATGATCTAAAAACATTGATCTCAATGCCTCATTGGACATTTCTGATTTCGTAAAATTAAAATATCTACAACATTTTGCCCCTGGTTGGTTCAGGGGGAGTTGACCGAATATCCAGCTGGTAAAGCCTCTTCTTTGGCATGTTTGATTGCCTTGTTATACATTTAACACTGAAGCAAATTGTTCAAGATGCTTGGGGTAATTTTCATAAAACTGCCAATGCATTTCATTTCTGATACAAACGCTGGTTAAGGAATTAGAGAGCCCCGAAATCTGTACCAACTCCGAACCAGCATGCTCTCAGTGGGAGGATTCAAACGCTCCTGTAACCAATCTTACTCCTCCATGATGAACTGATCTTGATAACTGGAGGGTGACAAGGAGCAAATTTGTCTACTATTTTTCTAAATCTCTTCCAAAATAAAGTCTGAGGTGTTTTTGATTGGTACAGTATGAGTAATTGTTATGTAAATTGACTGGACAGAACCCTGTGAGCTCATAAATAGTTGTTGAAACTTGATAACAAGGTAGTTAACTGGTGGTAAGGGGAATTTAATGATGATATGCAAATTGTCCAAAATTCTTTTGTGCCATTTCCATTCGGAAATTAGCATTTGCTTTTCGAAATTCAATACGGTAGTACTAACATTTTCATCTGCGATATCTGGTGAAAGTAGACCTCATAGTCCTATGAGTTTCCTAGCATTTGCGAGTCCACCATGGAACTGGTTAGCGGATAAATATGCCTGAAGTCCTAGGCATTGATTGAAGACCAGCAGAAGCAGAAAATATAATTGTACTGAAAAAATCAAGAGCATCATCTACGGAGGAAAATCATCAGCCAAGTCATCTACTGAGCTGTGTTCCTGGAATGTTGCACAATGAGCTTTACTAATGTTCCATTTAGGTAACCTTGAAGATGGAGGATTTGAAGATACGTTCATTACTACTGGAAAATGGTCGCTGGTAAATTTATCGTTTATCACTCTTCAATTGAAGTCAATAAGTCAGTCACTGCTGCATATAGATAAATCAGTTGCTGACAATGTGCCTTTGTTTAGAATCCCACATTTTCAGTTTCTATGATGGAACATAAGTGGAAGTGATAGTTGTTGGATGAGGGATTTAAATTCATCAATGGGGAAGACTTCACTGGATGTTAGATAAAAAGATCGTATTGGATATTTTCTTTGCAAATGGATCTGCACAGCTGTCACTTGCAGTGTTGACGAATATATAAAGCTACACTCCCATGGCTTCCTATACTGATGTTATTAGGGGGATGATAGACTATATTTTCGTTGGCTTAGGCATGTATTGTTACCAATAACAGTCTCCTGCAAAGCTATACACACAGGAGACACGTCTGATATGACCAACTTAGTTCTTCCCATTTAACTCTTAATCCGCGACAGTGCCACTGGAGAAGATATATGAACTTTACTTAGATTTTCAAGCCATTAAGCTTGAACCTTTTTTAATTGATTTCACTTTACTGCCTTGCTCCTATTTTTTTCCGGGAGGAGTCTGATTATTTATGGCCGCCTTCCGTGGAGGAAGAACCTGCCACAGATGGCAAAGCCTCCCTAGTATCATGGGTCATGGGTGTTGGCCACCCTTAATGGGGTCTTTATCAATGACATTAACAAGCTCAGGAGCACCAGACAAAGCTGTCGCTGCCTTAACAGAGGCAGGAGTGTCGTGTAACTTTTAAGGATAGATTATCCTCTACAGTATGGGATAGCTGACTATGATAGGCGGCAGGTTCATCAGCGAGAAATATTTAGAAATAGTGGAGAAGGTGATGTCTCCAACAGAGCGCATTTTATATACATTTGACAACTGTACTGTTCATCATACCAATATTGTAAAACGGTGATTTGAAGAACAGAGAGATATCGACGTTCTGCCGTGGCCGAGAATGGCTTCCTCAACCCAATGGAAAACACTTGGGCATGCACTATGAATGCCTGGGATTCACAAGAACAACGAACATCAGTGCAGCTTATGCAACATACTGCAACAGAATGGGAAGTACTGCGAAGGAGGCCTGAAATTGTTTACAACCATGTTGCACCTGTCCCCAGAAGGATTCAGAGTGTAACTGATAATCTCGGTGGCTGGACCAAGTACTGATTTGTACAGTCATTTCCATTTGGTTTCAGTAATTTCCTTTTGTGCTGATACATTAAACAATTTACACGAATATTTCTTGACTTTGCGTGTATATATATATATATATATATATATATATATATATATATATATATATATATATATATATATATATATATATATATATATATATATATATATATATATATATATATATATATATATATATATATATATATATATATATATAATGGCTGACCGTGCATTTGACATTATGTCAAAAAGAAAAAATATAATTTATTAACTTATTTCATTGCACTGACTTCTGACCTACATTTATACTTCTATTCACCTCACCTGACTCTGTGTTAAACCAGAATAAATCCAAATAAATCTAATTTATTAATTTACTACTTCAGCTCTACAGGAAAAATTTTAATAAAAGGATTAATTAAAATCAGCAAAATGTTAAGAACAACGGGTGTGAAACTGTCTTCCCTTCCTCACAGAAATATGTAAATGCAGCGACGCTAAGCGATGTAAAAGTCACAATTATGGAATGGCTGCTCAAGGAGATTAAACCTCCGAAGCATCTAACAACCACAAATTTACATGACACCAGTGATATATTCCTGTAGTAAACGAAGAAAAAACTAGATAGAGTGCTAGATTAATTGACATTAGAGACACTATGTCATCAGCAACGTATTTTCTTAGCATGGATTAACTTCCTAAATTCAAAATTGGTCTTACAGGCACCAATATCATTATGACGATAGGATACCCAAAAGAAACTGTTTCGATATATAACAAAGACAGCCTATCAAAGGAATGACCTATCAAAGGAATGACGTAACGACACGCGTCAATCGAGCAAAATAGAAATTAATACACTTATTCTAAAATACGTTATGCAGAGAGTGTTAAGAGAATAAAGAAATAAAGAAGATTAATTTAGAGAGCTCTAGAGGAAGAAGATAAAAGGATTATTAAAATCATTATAGAAGAACTTTTATTTCTTTTCACTGTACTTTCAAGTCACGATATGAATGGGTTTATTTCTTTACCTATAAGAGTATATTGTTTCAAACTTTATGCACAGAAAAAGTGACACAATTAACATCACTCTCATTTATAAACGTGCTTTGATTGTTTAGGAAATAAAATTGTTCTCAGGCAGGTTGCCATTAGCTTCCCAAAAGAAACTGTTCACTGTACTCGTACACTAGGGCATTAGCCCTACTTTGTGGAGCTCGCAAGTGGTCTCCTCTTCCATAGCTCATGCAGAGAGAGAGTACCAGAAATGAGATGGCAATTGTACCTAAGGTTTTACTTGGGCTTATAGGTTAGCTTACTGTACTTTCACATACCAACGAGTTTTGACTTTTGTGGTTTGGTTGCCTTTCAATTGCACAGACATGGGTTCGATCCTCATATAAGTCGGAAATTTATTTCCTTTCCACATGATTGTGCGTTGATTATTTCTGTCATACCCACTCAGAAGGGATAATTCGAATGAAGTGCTGTCAATCGGGTCACTACTGAGTCGGGAAGTTAGGGAAAACTCGATGGTACGTGAAGCAGAGAGCCTGCCCAGGCAAAACTTTAGGTACAGTGGTGCTTGAGTTCCAACTTCAATTATGACATGGGCATTTCAGTTGGCAGTGCCCTTGCCTTTCAATTGGAAGATTTGGGTTCCATCTGAGGTGAGTATATATAGAAATTATATACACACACACACACACACACACACACACACACACATATATATATATATATATATATATATATATATATATATATATATATATATATATTATATATGTTACACAAGGTCAAATAAGGTCATAAAAGGCTTACCACATCTGTTATGAGGTCAGTGACGTAATTAACTTACATCCCGAAAGGAATCACGGTAGCTTGGCCAGCGTGACACTGAGCTAGTGCATTCTCTCTCTCTTTCTCTCACACAGCTCACTCGCTCAGCTCCTCTCTTTCTCGATATCCAAGTCGCTAACTGAACTAAGGAATTTCAACAAAAGCATGTCTACCTAAAATATAATTTATTCAGTAGTCTAACATGGCAAATGGTTGGGAATCAAATAGAAATGAAATGGGAATATCAACATCCCAGAATTGGCAACCCCAAAAAAAACCAAGTACGATATAACATAGTGCTGTCAACTTCCACTAATTGAGTCTACTAACATGACCAAAGTCATGATAAGTCACTTTCCCTTCCATTTATTTGACCTCTAATTCAATACTTCTGAGGAAATAAAGGGAAAAACAGAACTTAAAAAAAAATAGGCACAGAGAAAAAAAGTGTGGGATATCTCCCATGTTACTAACCCCCAAATACACATAATAAAACATGGTAAAATAAAAATTCAGGAAATCCAATAAAAATCAGACATAGAAAATAAAAATAAATGGGGAAAAAGATATCCAAAGCATGGTAACAGTGCAAAGAACAGTACATGTTAAACAAAGTTATTAAAACCCATTCGGGTTTTTAAAAAAACAAAGCCTAAGCTCACCTCACAGGCAGTACACAAATTTTTCCAGCAAAGCGGATCTTTTCACTAGGAAATCAAGACCTGAATATCTAGCTTGTACTCAAAATGGAATATTCACACTTCCTATGACACGCCCATGACAGCGAACTCACGAACGAACACTCCTCCGGAACTTGACGACATCTGGTTATCGGAACATTCCGACATGGCCAGAACATCACCCAAGGAACGATACCCTGTCTCCATGGGAAGCGAGACGGACGACGGGCCTTTCTCAGCATTGACTCGTGAATACGTAGGCACTGATTCGCATTTACCTTTGCCTAGAATATCTCAAAGAATGCTTAGCTAAAAGAAAAAACGAAATATATAACATTACACTTAAGTTTTCACACACACACACTCACAGATATATATATATATATATATATATATATATATATATATATATATATATATATATATATATATATATATATATATATATAAAACACATTTATTGAAGAGCAAGGTTCATAGCCATCCATACCATTTGTCAGATAAAAAAATTAATTTATTTCCAACTCGATTGACTAATTCTTCCATTTCCGGTTGTTTCAGTGAATGGCATCTTGGCAACGCAATACCCTGATTCATTCTGTTGGGTTCCTGCATTGGCGTACAAAACGAACATTTGTTTCTCACTGAACATAGTGGGCGAGGAATTCCAACTTCAGTAATAAACAATCCCCAATCCCCTCATTACCGACGATGCTTGGAAATCAGTGCCATTGAAGAGACGAATGGTTAAATATATCATCATCTCAGGAATACTTAACATGCAATAGGATTCGTGCCGTGGATATGACGGTACATCCATCCATATAAGGTAAAGTTGGCCTAATATCATAATGCTGCAAGTACCTCATGCTTCATTTTATATTACTCCTCTTCATCTCTGATATTTAGAATTATATGAAAAGAGGAATTTAGTGACAATTTACACTTGGTAAACTTTGGGTTTCATATTATTATTATTATTATTATTATTATTATTATTATTATTATTATTATTATTATTATTATTATTATTATTATTTCTTTAACAGATAAAAAGGTCATCTGATTATATCGACAGGCTAGTGTCAAAAAACTCACAAGTATTTAACGATCACTAGTGATACCATGTAACTCATCGTAAGGTAATGAAAAAAAATGAACACGCACACACATTCTCTCTCTCTCTCTCTCTCTCTCTCTCTCTCTCTCTCTCTCTCTCTCTCTCTCTCTCTCTCTCAACCACAACTCAAACGCCGAGATAAATAATTTTATCTTTAAATTAGACATTTAGCTGCATTAGGAAGCGCCGGCAAGAAAATATCCTTCCTCTGGAATGTTCGTGTGCTCGCCAGAAACAAAGGGAGATTTAAAAATCTGCATTGGATCTCCATAACTCAAGGTAACTGAAATTGTACAAGCGAACGATTTCCTCCGGTTATGCACCTCAGATGAGAGGCCGGGAGCTGACGTCTGGTTTTGATTCCGCCATTTTCTGGTTGCCAACATATAATCTGCGTTCCGATAAAAGTGTAAAGGCGCTGTTGTCCAACAAAATTTTTGTTTTTCAGGACGCTTTTTCCCCGTTTCCCTGCTAGCTAAGGGGATGCATGGAAAAATACACTACGCAATGGTCCATTAACAGCAAAAAATTTCAGCTAATGCAACTTTGATAGAAAGAGAAAGAAGAAAATAATCAGTGGAACTTAGTTAATTTGAATTTGTCACAGATAGATCCATGTTATATCTTTTGCTGTGTCTGTGTCGTCAATGGTACATTCTTCTAGTGAGTGAAGTATACGGAGTCAAGTGACTAAAGAAATACTTAGACGAATTTAGTTTGTAATTTAGATATTGCAATTACTATTCATGGCTTTCCAGAATGACAATTACTACTTCGTACTGACTCAGCATTAACTCTGATTGTAAATTAAATGGAGAATTAAAAAAACTATATTTAAGACTGCACTAGCACGATGAACCTACCCATAAAAAGTAAAGGACAAACTATCACAGAAATAATAACAATAATAATAATAATAATATAGAGTTTTCTCCATTTTTATAATAACGGACTTTTTATGGTTACTGTATTGTGCCAGTAACTCTTCGATACTTGTCATTACTAGAGAGAGAAATAGTCGTAAATTAGGATATAGTTTATTTCTGGGGTATACCAGATGCGTCAGGTAACTGAAATCTGGATATCTTGGTCCGTAGAGTTTCTCAGATCTGTAGAGTTGTTATTCAACTTCAGGTGTGATTCTAGGCTACGTTTCCCGCAGTCTGATAAGCATGTTCACAGCGAAGGACGGGAGTAGATTGATGTTCATGCCGAGTACTACTCTTTTTATACGGGATGGTCAGCAGGGTGTTAACTGTATGCTGACCGCTGATTGGCTGAGGCGAAATGAGCGTCGTTGATTGGCTGGCATTAATTTTCCTCAAGGCAGACTCAAGCCCTCATTAAATAAAACCCAGGAAGTTCTTTTTCCTACCCACCGGCATTAGACGACCCACTGTGCAAAGGCCTGCAAAGACACCATACCAAGTGAAACTTGGCCCCAAAATGCAAGATCAGTGAGCCACCCAGCGACCAATGAAAATAATCACTGGATAATACCAGGCAGTAACATCACGCAACGTCACGAACCACGCAGTTACGCCACACACCAGCCCTGCCGTTCAGCGAGACTACAGCATTGAAAATCATCAAGCTTGAGTCTGCCTTGAGGAAAATTAATGCCAGCCAATCAACGGCGCTCATTTCGCCTCAGCCAATCAGCGGTCAGCATACAGTTGACACCCTGCTGACCACCCTGTATATAAAGTGCAGGACTCAGCATGAACATCAGCCTACTCCCGCCCTTTACCGTGAACATGCTCAACAGAGACTGAGGGAAACGTTGGCCTAGAATCACACCTGAAGTTGAATAACAGCTCTAACAACCTGAGAAACTCTACAGACCATGCCCTCCAGATGTCAGTTACCGGACACATCTTGTGTAAGCCAGAAATAAATTATATCCTGATTTACGACTATTTCCCTCTCCAGCAATGACAAGTATCGGAGAGTTACTGACACAATGCAGTAACCAAGAATAATCAGTTATTAGAAAAATAGAGAAACTATAAAAACTGAATGCAGCTGACACAGCAATCACTTTCAAAATTACCGCTTGAAAGAGGGTCTACTACCCACATAAAATCATCATCATCATCATTTTCAAATAAAATACAATAACTAAAATAGATGAAGAACTTTCCAAAAGCATTTCTCTAGGAAATATATGAAAGATTGACAAATATACTGGATATCTTTGTCCTATACGAGTTTTCATTTACTGGTGTATTTAGCATAACGTTATAACGTGTCTATTATTATAATACAAGAAAATAAAATGGAAAGAGAAATTAATGTCTGGACAAAAAATAATGGCAAGATCCGCCACTAGCAGTTGGGGAGAATACATGGAAAACTGTCAGTAGAGGGAAAAATGAAGTTAATGACTTTCACAAAGGAATGAGGAACGTATTGACTGGATAGGAGTTAACAGGAGGTTTGGAATGAATAGGAAGGGAAAGAATCACAATCTCAAGTGGAGCACTAAATGAAATATTACTGATACAGAGGAAGAAAGGAGACATTCCACCAAAGGAGAGCGTGGGTCAGTAACTAGAAAGATAACCTTTGATTTATTCATCTCGGTGATCAGAAAGAAAGATAGAATCTCATACATATGAGATCAATGTGAAGATCACAGGCAGCAAAAAAAAACACACAAAAAAAACTTTATTATATGGAATGAACAAAAAAAATTACACATCTCCTTGCCTTCTGTGAACATGTATAAAGCAGTTAGTGTTAGAGATTTTCTGTATAAAAGCATTATCCATATCCATATATATACATATATATAGTATATATATATATATATATATATATATATATATATATATATATATATATATATATATATATATATATATATATATATATATATATACTTACTAGCTAACATACCCAGCGTTACACGGTAAAAACTCAAATTGTAGAACACACTCAGACCGTGGAATATAACCAAAGCATAGAACACACCCAAAGCACAGAACAAACCCAAAACGTAGAACACACCTGGATATTTATTTATCCAAGCCTTCTATTAGACAGGTAAAGAAATCAACTCTATCTATAGTGTAATATTAAAGAATTTTTATTTATAGGTTTTTAAAAATTTAAATACAGTATACAAATTATAAAGTAAAATCTTTCAAAAATTCACTATAATACTACTTTAACACAAAACTTGATTGTAAACATTTTTAGTTTCACCATCTGGAGCAAGAATAAATAAATTCTTAGGTGAACCCACCCTTGAGCAAGCAACATAAAGCTGTCCATGGGAAAAAACATGACTATCTCAAATTCACTCCACAGTACTTAATAGACTGTCCCTGTGCCTTGTTGATTGTGATTGAGAACGCAAGTCTCATTAGAAATTGCAATCTCTTAAAGTTTAAAGGAAGATCCATTGGAATGAGTGGTATCTGTGGGATAAAAACTCTTTCACCCTCTCCCTTCCCTGTACGATAGTTGCTTCATCTACATTGCCCAACATTTTTGACATTTTATATTTCACCCCTCCACACCCCTCCCTTCCTGTGGGACTGAACTTGGACTTAAAGGGCATCGGGAGTGTCACTATTCATCTCAGCTACCTCGAAAACTATGGATTAGACAATAGTATCTGTCGTTTTCGGTTATTTTTACATGTCACCCCCTTCCCATCCCCATCCCCTTTGGTTCCAGTGATGTCTTACCCCCACAGTATTCTTTTTCCAGTTAGCAAGTCAAATGTATAACAAAATAAGTTATGATAAAACTGTAAAGTTTATTTAGTTACTAAGTCTGCAGGCAGAACCAGCCCAATTTCAGGGAAGCCCTTCTCACCCCAACTCCCTTTAGTGCCCTTTGGTGCCTTTTGATGCCCTTTGGTGTTAGTGATGTCTTACTCCCACAGTATTCTTTTCCAGTTAGTAAGTCATAGTATACCAAGTTTGGTTGAAATTGCTCAGCGCATTTCAGAATTTTGCTGGAACATAGACACACAAACACACACATATTATATCCTTTATAAAAAATGTATATATATATATATATATATATATATATATATATATATATATATATATATATATATATATATATATATATATATATATATATATATATATATATATATATATATTGTAAATATAGCTAAAAATCCTGCTAGAAACTCTTCTCCTTCCCTGCTTTGGTTGGTTTGAACCTTTGAAGGTCGGGGAAATAGGGCTCAGAGAAAATATAATAGTTTGGGGACAGTAAACTGGCTTTGCACTGTTTTCTTTGGTACAGGGAAAGAAAATCGTTTTCTATGATATCCGGGTCGGCGATCTGGGTCAGGACATCGCCCCCCCCCTACCCCTGTCCAGAAGCAATAAAAGGTCAGGGCCAGGATAGCTCTCCCTCACACGCGCTCGCTAGTTTAAGCCAAGAAGTCAAGTCTCGGGCCGTTGCCCCTGCCCTCCTCTTCCGCTCGCCGCCACGTGGATCCCATCGCCGCCCTGTGTGCCCCGTGTTCCATTCCACGTGGCCTTAGAAGACTGCAAGGGGGATTGCAAGTCTTCCAAACGCGAGCTGACATTAAACGGCGGCCTTTTCATCATCCCAAGGGCGCCCTTTTCCGCCCCAATCTACGACTTGAAGAAATACCTTGGAGAGGGAGGCTACCATTTGTCCACGCTCCCACACGTGTTTCTCGGCAGAAGACGTCGTCAGCCCTACGCCCCTACAAATGTGGTAATGTACCCAAAACGAGTTGCTAGTCACGATTACTTAGCCCTTTTGCATTTATTAATCTCTGGGCCTATAACTTTGTGTTCCCTGATATTCCTTGGTTCAAGCCAGGCCCACGTGTTCACAGCTTCTTTCCTCTGAGTCACAAGTAACGCCTCGGGAGTCCTTGGCGCCTTCAGTGCATCCCTCTGAGTAATCAATCCCCAAATTCCAGCATTAGATGTGTAACGTGGGTCCAAATATCGTTTCAGAAAGACGCCTATAGCAGAATTATCCTTGGTCCGTGTTCCTGGCATTCCCAAGCTCCCCCTTTGGGAGGACTTCTACGGCAGTAATTTACCGTATTTTCAGTTAATTTTCCTTTTGACCTTGTGTGCTATCAAATATAACTATTTTTATATCCACGTGTTTCACGCACTTCCCTAGTGAAGAGCCCTCCGCTCCGTGTACTTCTTTTTTGTTTGTGTTTTTATATGTCCTGGGTATCTTACAAGGCCATTTTCGAGTAAAGTAATAATTGTGGAGTCATAAGATCCACCTGCACCAGGAAACATATAAAAATGGCGACCTGACCAGTGATTCTCGTAATGATTGCATCCCCCTCTTCCCTTTGTTGTTTGTGTTGCAATTTGTGAAATCAGCAATTAGCTCAGCTAAGCTGGATACGAGACAGATTACGAACCTTTGAAAAGCCAGCGCAACAGGCCAAGGAAATTCTGCGTAAGTAAACTGTGTTTATTTAGCGTAGGACGCTGTAGAAAACGTGACTAGTCCTAGGAATTTTTTTTATATAGTAGGGCGCATGTCCGAGGAAACGAGAGAGAAATCGCCGAAAACTTAGCTTTGGAAGCCTTTGCACGCGGCTTGCATGCCATTCAATTAGGTTATACAGGTGATAAATCATTAAAGGAATAGTGCGCATATTCCTCCTGTAGAAACGAGTGATTTCGAAACCGAATCATTAGATATAAGCGCGAGACCTCGACGTCAACCACGTGTTCGAAAGTCAGATTAGCATTGCTGACGCATTTTTACCCCCTCTCTCTCTCGTTTTAGAAATAGGAGCAAAGCGTATATTATACGCCCAGGACGAAAAGGGTCAACAACCGTGTTTACGTCGTTCATTCATTTGGCGCAGACGGCCTTGACCGTCCATTCCATGGCCCAGTTAGGAAAACATTTGTTTGTTTGATTTGCTTCGCTCTACCAAATTGTTTTGCATTATTGGGGGTCTGACATTATATGTTCTGTGTTCTGTTTTTTTGTGTTTGTTTTGTGCTTTACTACGGCTGCGTGTGTTGCCTATCTGTTGTGAATGTGGGATGGCCACCCACCTAATTGCCCTGAGAATAACACTTCTCCCATAAGTCATTAAAACTAGCGCCCTCGCTGATCAGACGTCGTCTGTGCGGAAATTCGGGCGCCTATAAATTCTATTCTTGTCCCCAATAAATCCGTGTCGTCGGTCCGTTGGTGAGACCAATTCATTTCCATTCAGTCCCCGAGTGAGCCCGTTTCGTCGGTAATTCGGGAGACCTAAATATATATCCCAATCTAGTCCCCAAGTAAGCCCGTTTTGTCGGTAATCAGGGAGACCTATACATCCCTGTCTTGTCCCCAAGTCAGCCCGTTTGTCGTTACCTTGGGAGACCAATCATTGCTAACTAATCGTCCCCAATCAGTCCGCTTCGTCGGTAAATCGGGAGACCAATCATTGCTAATTCATCGTCCCCCAATCAGCCCGCTTCGTCGGTAAATCGGGAGACCAATCATCGCTAATTCATCGTCCCCAATCAGCCCTTTCGTCGGTAAATCGGGAGACCAATCATTGCTAATTTATCGTCCCCAATCAGCCCGCTTCGTCGGTAAATCGGGAGACCAATCATTGCTAATTCATCGTCCCCAATCAGCCCGCTTCGTCGGTAAATCGGGAGACCAATCATTGCTAAATTCATCGTCCCCAATCAGCCCGCTTCGTCGGTAAATAGGAGACCAATCATTGCTAAATTCATCGTCCCCAATCAGCCAGCTCCGTCGGTAAATCGGGAGACCAATCATTGCTAATTCACCGTCCCCAATCAGCCCGCTTCGTCGGTAAATCGGGACACCAATCATTGCTAAATTCATCGTCCCCAATCAGCCCGCTTCGTCGGTAAATTGGGACCAAATCATTGCTAATTCATCGTCCCCAATCAGCCCGTTTTTGTCGGTAAATAGGAGACCAATCATCGCTAATTCATCGTCCCCAATCAGCCCGTTTCGTCGGTAAATAGGGATACCAATCATTGCTAAATTCATCGTCCCCAATCAGCCCGCTCCGTCAGGTAAATCGGGGAGACCAATCATCGCTAATTCATCGTCCCCAATCAGCCCGCTTCGTCGGTAAATAGGGAGACCAATCATTGCTAATTCATCGTCCCCAATCAGCCCGCTTCGTCGGTAAATAGGGAGACCAATCATTGCTAAATTCATCGTCCCCAATCAGCCCGCTTCGTCGGTAAATCGGGAGACCAATCATACGTCCTTTGAAAAAGTGTCCAAGATTCCCACAGCTCTGGGAAATTAATTCTGTGTGTTACTAGCGTCCCTCCCCGCCTGCAAAATGTCGACACGGTCTCAGCAGAGCGAGGATTTCAAGTTCTTCATGTCCTCAGGGAAGGAACTCGGCCTTTCCGGGAGAGAACTAAGAGACTGGGTACAGGAGAGGATGGACGCCATACAGGCAGAAAGACAGGCTCAGGAGAGACAAGTAGAAGCAGAAAGACAGGCTCAGGAGAAACGAGACGCAGCAGAAAGACTGGCCCAGGAGAAACGAGAAAGAAGCCGAGAGGGAAGAAAGGGACAAGCAGCGTGCCCATGAACTCGCAATGCTGCAACAGAGTGGCCCTTCGCCTCCACCTGCCCCCAGGGGATGAGTGCCTTCAGCCAGGCTCTCGCCTGCATGCCGAAAGTGGACGGAGGCTGAGCCGAGGTGTGGCTCGACAGCGCCGAGACAGTGCTAAAGGCCTGCCCCTGAGTGCCGCCGAACTCTCCCTGGTGTTGGGCAAGTTCCTTGGAGGGAAGGCCCTGATTGCTCTACAGGGCCCTCCCGCCGGAGGAGCAGGAAAATTGGGAGGTCGTCCGCCAGACTATTGCCAAGGCGTGCAGAGATAACCCCCTGAACGCTGGAGGAGCGCTGGCGCGGGCTAGTGAAGGGGCCAATCAAACCTGGGCAGACTGGGCCTACAAGTCCGAGCGTGCCCGTGCCAAATGGTTCGAGGCCGTGGGGTTACGACCCTCAACGATGCTATCGAACAAATACAAATAGAGAACTTCCTACTCTACACCCTGCCGGCCCTCGCCACGCACATCGCCGAGAAGGAGCCCCCACCTTAGCTGATTGCTGCCGAATAGCGGATCTATGGGACACCCATCACCCCCAGGAGAGCTCGCTGCAGCGCAAAATTACGCCACCCGCCTACCTATCGGGTGCCCCTCCGCCGAAGAATGGGCAATCACAGAAGCCCGTCGGTAATGCGGGTTCTGTAAAAAGATCGGGCATGCCAAGGAGCAATGCCGCAGTAAACCACCCGCGTCTCTCTCTCGACAGCCCCTAATAAGTCGCCTGCGCCCTCTGCCGGGCAGTGCGAAGAGATTTCAGCCAAACCTTTTTGCACGGCGTGCAAGGTTTATGGCCACTCTTCCTCATGGGCAAAATGCCCTAGAAATAATAAGGCAGGAACTCCCGCCGTCGCCCTGGCAGTAACGAATCCCGAGTCCTTAGGCCCTCCTGCCGAGGGTCCCATCTATGTGGCACCTCCTCGAGGTAAATACTCAGCACGCCAGGTCAAGGCATTTGACGACTCCGGCGCGCAAATTTCCCTCATAAGGAGGGACAAAGTTCCCATGGAGCTATAATAGACCGACGCAAGCTCGTCACCATTGAGGGCATTAACAATTTTAAAATGATCCTCCCACGGTCCAACTGAGGGTCACCCGACCCCACAGAGCCAGGACCCTTCGCCTCCGCCGTAGCGAAACACATTCCAGGAGACTATGACGTCCTCCTGGGCCAAGACTTTACGTCCCATTTCAAGCCACCACCATTCCGTGGTCCAGTGTCCCAATAAATCATCCAAATCCGAGTCCAGTGCCCGCACGGCATCCGTGCCAGTGCCGAGGCCTCAGCCAGATCTCCTTCAGGAGAATCTCGGCCTTCAGCTCCCTCTGCCAGTGCCCCTTCAGCGCACTGAGCAGTGCCAGTCTCCGTCCGTCCAGACAGACGAGACCACCACCACATCGCCACCAGCGCCAGTGCCAATGTCAGTGCCTGAGCTGGTCACCCTGGCAAGCAAGTCGACCCCACCCCCTCCGGCCGTCCCCTCTCTCGCCGCCCTTGCAGATTCTTCCGCGAGTCATGATTCTGCCCGCCTTCCTGGGCCGATGAACTCTGCGATCTGCGCCGGTTAATGTCCGAGATGGCGAACAAAATTCCTGTGTCAGTTGTCGCAGCAGCTGACCCAGATGGCACCCCTTGCCGCCCTTTGGCCTCAGGCCCTCCGATTCCCCGGCCAAGGACAACGGTCCAAGGAGGAGAGGTTCGCAGCGGAGTTACCACGGGTGTGGGCGATCGCAGGTAGTCCACAAGGAGCCCTGAGCTCTTCTGGGCCCTGTGCAAACTTGGCATAGGGCCCCCTTCTTCATCTCTTGAACGTCTTGCCACCTTTCATCCAGGAGAGGATGTCAAGGCCTTCCGCTATCTTCTTCCTTTCCTTTGGAATTTCTATCCCTCATCCTTCTCTATCGATCTTTCCTTCACACTTTCCCTTACTTACCACCGCAAGACATAGTTAACATATGGGATATCATCCCCTTTTGAAATGTATAAATAATTTTATTTTTGAAGCAGTAAGAGAGACAGAGTGGGAAGTGGCACGCCCTTACGCCCGTCCTTTGGCACAAGGCAGGCGTGTCAACTCTTCCTGAAGGGGTCGCGCCCTTTGGGTTTCTTTTTCCCGCCCTTGGGCTGAGAGTTAGCTCTGACCGTCGTCTGTTGGCGACGGAAGTTAGAAAAAGAAGTAAATCATAAATACCTCACTCTGTTATCCTTTATTTTCTACGTATATTATTTACTTTTGCATTTAATCTTTTATTTTTTTACGAATCTTGAGTCACAAGACTCCTGCCCTTACGAATTTTAACGTTGCCTTTTTAATCACGCACGGTGCGGCCCGCCCTTTAGTATGAAGTAATATCCTTCGTTGTTGTTCTGTGTAGTTTCCTTTATTTTTATTTACATTTTTTTTTTTTAGATCCCTGTGGAGAATGTTATCCTTGTCCATTTTCCCCTTCATTTGTTTATCCTCCCATTCATAAGTCGAGAGTCTATTTATAGCTTACACCGAGAGTTGTAAGCTGCAGACGTAAAAATTTAGCGTCATTTAAGTTGGCGAGTTAAAACCCAGATGAATAATCTCTTTGCCTCACAGCTGTCAAGTTCTTGCCCCTTCAGATTAGCGTTCGTGGAAATATTAGTTATGCTCGTCGAGCTTGTGAACAATTGGAGGTCGATTGAAAAGAAGAATTGAATTCTATTATTACAATTTTGGTAAAGGGGATATTATTTAATACCTACAGTGTATTGTCACGAATGCCGCCTCTTCAAGGCACAAGTAATAGCATGCCTGTAATTCCAGGATAGCATTAAGGAATCAGTGGGTTTACATTTGTTTCCCTTTTAAATTCTGCCTTGTTTGTTTTATTTTGTTGTTGTTATTTTGAAATTTTGAAGTGTTCTTTGTTTATTTTCTTTTGAGCGCCTTATTACCCCAGTAAAGTAAATCGAATAAAGAATGGGTAGAAACAGTACTTAGGAAGTATTTGAGCAATAATTAATTTGCAAGCAAGTTTACCCTTTTATTGTATATTCTAAATTGCACTCTGCTCCTAAAGTAAACCTTCAGTTTGTTATTGATTAGTGTGGCATCAGAGTTTACAAATAAAGTAAAGTAAAGGTTGTAGCAAAGTAAAAGATAGAATAAAGTCGAACGTTTTCTTCATATATTTTTGCTTTTGTCAATATTCGCACTATTTATAGGTGTGAATATTATCTTGCCAGGAGCTGTAAAGAGTAGCGCCAAAATCCGCTAGAAACTCTTCTCCTTCCTGCTTTGGGTTGGTTTGAACCTTTGAAGGTCGGGGGAAATAGGGGCTCAGAGAAAATATAATAGTTTGGGGACAGTAAACTGGCTTTGCACTGTTTTCTTTGGTACAGGGAAAGAAAATCGTTTTCTATGATATCCGGGTCGGCGATCTGGGTCAGGACATCGCCCCCTACCCTGTCCAGAAGCAATAAAAGGTCAGGGCCAGGATAGCTCTCCCCTCACACACGCTCGCTAGTTTAAGCCAAGAAGTCAAGTCTCGGGCCGTCCCTGCCTCCTCTTCCAACTAAAAAAATACCACGTGATCCCATCGCCGCCCTGTGTGCCCCGTGTTCCATTCCACGTGGCCTTAGAAGACTGCAAGGGGATTGCAAGTCTTCCAAACGCGAGCTGACATTAAACGGCGGCCTTTTTCATCATCCCAAGGGCGCCCTTCCGCCCCAATCTACGACTTGAAGAAATACCTGGAGAGGGAGGCTACCATTTGTCCACGCTCCCACACGTGTTTCTCGGCAGAAGACGTCGTCAGCCCTACGCCCCTACAAATGTGGTAATGTACCCAAAACGAGTTGCTAGTCACGATTACTTAGCCCTTTGCATTTATTAATCTCTGGGCCTATAACTTTGTGTTCCTGATATTCCTTGGTTCAAATAAGGCCCACGTGTTCACAGCTTCTTTCCTCTGAGTCACAAGTAACGCCTCGGGAGTCCTTGGCGCCTTCAGTGCACCCCGAGTAATCCAATCCCCAAATTCCAGCATTAGATGTGTAACGTGGGTCCAAATATCGTTTCAGAAAGACGCCTGTAGCAGAATTCCTCCTTGGTCCGTGTTCCTGGCATTCCTAAGCTCCCTTTGGGAGGACTTCTCTGCAGTAATTTACTTATTTTCAGTTAATTTTCCTTTGACCTTGTGTGCTATCAAATATAACTATTTTTCTATCCACGTGTTTCACGCACTTCCCCTAGTGAAGAGCCCTCCGCTCCGTGTACTTCTTTTTGTTTGTGTTTTATATGTCCTATATCTTACAAGGCCATTTTCGAGTAAAGTAATAATTGTGAGTCATAAGATCCACCTGCACCAGAAACATATAAAAATATATATATATATATATATATATATATATATATATATATATATATATATATATATATATATATATATATATATATATATATATATATATATATATATATATATACGAGGTAAGTCAAAAGTTCAGGAAAAAAATTGTTGAATGATGTATTTACACAGGAATGAAACAACCCAAATACTTGGTAAACAATTATCTGTGATGTAGTGATCCATATAGACTTGTTACCTCAGTCATCCTCTTGCTACCGTGGTGTTAACATCTGCTTCAGAAAAGTAACTTCTTGAACCCATGGAAAATAAAATTTTGAGATGAGAGCTAACATCAAGTTCCTGACCAAGCTTGATTGGAAACCAGGAAAAATTATTGAAGCTTTGCAACAAGTTTATGGAGATTCTTCTCCATCTAAATCAGTTGTTTATGATTGGATAAAGCGATTTAAGGATGGTCGGGAGGACCTCAAAGACAACCCAAGAGAGGAAGACCATCGACTGCAAAAAATGAAAGAATTGTGGCTTTGGTGCAGAATCTAGTGGATGAAGATCGTCGGATTACTATCGATATGATAGCTAATGAAACTGGGATCTCCCCATGGTTCCGCATTTTCAATTTTAAATGAAAATCTTGGTTTGAGTAAACTTTCAGCACGTTGGGTCCCAAAGCGTTGCGCGAAGACCAACTGCATCAAAGAGCTGAACTTTCTCTTGCAGTTTTAACGAAGATTGAATCAAATGAATCAGAGTTTTTTGACCGGATTGTTACTGGAGATGAAACTTGGATCCATCAATATGACCCAGAAAGTAAAATTCAATCAAAGCAATGGTTACCAAGAGGTTCAGCTGCACCAGTGAGTTCAAAGTGGCGAGATCTGCCCAGAAGGTTATGGCAACAGTGTTTTGGGACTCAAAGGAGTGATTTTGATTGATTTCCTTGAAGGACAAAAACAATCACCGGGAACTACTACAAAGGTGTTTTGCAAAAACTGAAGACTGCACTGGCTAAAAACGTCGAGGAAAGTTGCACCGCAGAATTTGTTCCATCATGATAACGCTCCAGCACATTCATCAAGGGTTGCAAGAGAAGTCCTACGGAAATTTAGGTGGGAAACTCTTCCACATCCTCCTTATAGTCCTGATCTTGCTCCTTCAGATTTTTTTTCCTGTTCCCAAAACTCAAGGAACACTTAAGAGGAGTCCGTTTTGAATCTTTGGATGCTGCTAAACATGCAGTTTCAACATGGTTTAATAGAAAGGCCTCAAATTTCTACAAAGAAGGGTTGCAGAGGTGGAAACAGCGCCTTGAAAAGTGTATAGAGTTAGATGGTAGATATGTAGAAAAAATGATGTTTGAATTTCCTCAAATAAAGAGTATATTGAATTTTTCCTGGAACTTTTTGATTACTCCCTATATATATATATATATATATATATATATATATATATATATATATATATATATATATATATATATATATATATATATATATATATATATATATATATATATACTGTATATATATATATATATATATATATATATATATATATATATATATATATATGTATATATATATAAAATGTATGTATATATATATATATATATATATATATATATATATATATATATATATATATATATATATATATATATATATATATATATATATATATATATATATATAAATATACACACACATATATATATATATATTACAAATACATACATAAATATATATATATATATATATATATATATACATATATATAATATATATATATATATATATATATGTATATATGTATGTATATATATTATATACATATACATACACACACACACACACACACACATATATATATATATATATATATATATATATATATATATATATATATATATATATATATATATATATATATATATATATATATATATATATATATATATATATATATATGTATATATATATATATATATATATATATATATATATATATATATATATATATATATATATATATATATATATATATATATATATATATATATATACGAGGGTAAGTAAAAAGTTCCAGAAAAATTCAATATACTTTATTTAAGGAAATTCAAACATCATTTTTCTACATGTCTACCATCTAACTCTATACACTTTTCAAGGCGCTGTTTCCACCTCTGCAACCCTTCTTTGTAGAAATTTGGGGCCTTTCTGTTAAACCATATTGAAACTGCATGTTTAGCAGCATCCAAAGATTCAAACTGGACTCTCTTAAGTGTTCCTTGAGTTTTGGGAACAGGAAAAAATCTGAAGGAGCAAGATCAGGACTATAAGGAGGATGTGGAAGAGTTTCCCACCTAAATTTCCAGGACTTCTTTGCAACCCTTGATGAATGTGCTGGAGCGTTATCATGATGGAACAAAATTCTGCGGTGCAACTTTCTCGACGTTTTTAGCCAATGCAGTCTTCAGTTTTTGCAAAACACCTTGTAGTAGTTCCCGGTGATTGTTTTTTGTCCTTCAAGGAAATCAATCAAAATCACTCCTTTGGAGTCCCAAAACACTGTTGCCATAACCTTCTGGGCAGATCTCGCCACTTTGAACTTCACTGGTGCAGCTGAACCTCTTGGTAACCATTGCTTTGATTGAATTTTACTTTCTGGGTCATATTGATGGATCCAAGTTTCATCTCCAGTAACAATCCGGTCAAAAAACTCTGATTCATTTGATTCAATCTTTCGTTAAAACTGCAAGAGAAAGTTCAGCTCTTTGATGCAGTTGGTCTTCGCGCAACGCTTTTGGGACCCAACGTGCTGAAAGTTTACTCAAACCAAGATTTTCATTTAAAATTGAAAATGCGGAACCATGGAGATCCCAGTTTCATTAGCTATCATATCGATAGTAATCCGACGATCTTCATCCACTAGATTCTGCACCAAAGCCACAATTCTTTTTATTTTTGCAGTCGATGGTCTTCCCTCTCTTGGGTTGTCTTTGAGGTCCTCCGACCATCCTTAAATCGCTTTATCCAATCATAAACAACTGATTTAGATGGAGAAGAATCTCCATAAACTTGTTGCAAAGCTTCAATAATTTTTCCTGGTTTCCAATCAAGCTTGGTCAGGAACTTGATGTTAGCTCATCTCAAAATTTTTATTTTCTATGGGTTCAGAAGTTACTTTTCTGAAGCAGATGTTAACACCACGGTAGCAAGAGGATGACTGAGGTAACAAGTCTATATGGATCACTACATCACAGATAATTGTTTACCAAGTATTTGGGTTGTTTCCATTCCTGTGTAAATACATCATTCAACAATTTTTCCTGGAACTTATTGACTTACTCCTATATATATATATATATATATATATATATATATATATATATATATATATATATATATATATATATATATATATATATATATATATATATATATATATATATATATATATATATATATATATTATATACATACATACATACATACATACATACATACACACACATATACATATATATATATATATATATATATATATATATATATATATATATATATATATATATATATATATATGAAAAAGCTTGTAGGTCACAAGTATGTTATGAATTACAATACACAAAGGATGTTGAATTAACAAGTGGGGAAGAAAACTTTCCCAAAATCTTTGAGAGAATGTTTAGCTATCATCTGACGCATTTCCTCGTTTAGTAAGGATGGCGTCAGGATTTTCGAGGCATGGCGTTATGTGAGGTGACACTGTATGTACGTTCGCCGGAAGTGTCAGGTTCTGGTGAGGAACGTGTGTTCGTGCGTGTTTTTTGGGCGGAGTCCCAAGGTGTGAAAGGATTAGGCTGAGAAAAGGGAATCATTAGAAGACCAACACTGAACCTTTTGAAGTCTCGAAAAGTAAAACCAAGACTTGTGTTGTGTGTGATACCAGAACTGATTTGAACATTGCGGGTTCGAGGTAAGAATCATATCTGTCGAGATAAGAATCATATCTGTTTACCAACTGTAGATTGTTTTCTCAATTTCTGTAATATGTATTTTGTTTAAGCATTTATGGTTGAATAACATGGGAGGAATTCCCATATGTGTATTTTTTTTGTGCTTTGGGAACTAAAAAAAATTTTGCTTGTCTTCTTCAGATTCGCTAAGGGGTCGAAAATGTACTCATTGGGAATATACTAGACTTTGACCTATTTTTGACCTGTTTGGTTGGTATAGAGCCATTAGCTATGATTTCCATTTATATGTCCGCAGCTTTTGCTGAATTACTTTCGTTAAATTTGAAAATAAAGTTTAGTTTTGTTTCGCAGTGTTTAATTCCAGTAGGTCTTTGTTTGAGGATTGATTCAGTGAGAGAAGTCGACGAGGGAGAAGGAATTTGCTGACCCAGGGCTGGCCAACACTACCAGAGAGTCTTAGGGGTGTAAGATGATACGATGCTGTTCTCAAAACAGATACAGTAAGAGATTATGGCCCTATCTGACCTGGGTATAGGGTCATAAAATATATTTATACTGTATACATACATACATACACAAAACACAGACACACACACACACACACACACACACACATTTATATATATATATATATATATATATATATATATATATATATATATATATATATATATATATATATATATATATATATATATATATATATATATATATATATATATATATATATATACATATATATATATATATATATATATATATATATATATATATATATATATATATATATATATATATATATATATATATATATATATATATATATATATATATGCATTCTTCTGCCACCTGTTATCAATCCCATATTCAACAATGCAACAACCAAATAAAAAGAGAGTGTGAAGAGGTACTTTTCCAGCAAAAGTGAACAGGAAATGGCTTTGGCATCATTCTGCCATCTGGCAAATCCTTCTCATTGTGTGCCACTCCTTTACCTTCGACTTAATCATTTGTTTTTCCAAACTCCGTACTGGCAAAAAATCCCCCTCTTTCCAGGTCACACCAGTAAAGACGAGATCGAACTGGCCACCAGCCCAGTCATGTGACCAAAAGAAGCCAGAGGCTGCCCTGGGAAGAAAGCCGAGAGACAAACGCTGCCATAGAGTGAAGGAGTTAAGACCTTTCAGAGAACAGAGAGTGAACAGCCCTGGGAGACTCCACCCCCACCACTGTCTAAGACGACAACTTGCGCACAACTCCTATTGCAGTAGAACCATTTATACAAGAGCTAAATGGGACTCGTCCTTGCTTTCTCGCTATGGGAGTAACTCTTATGTCAAAGCAGGTAAGTGTCTAGACAGGGGGGGAATTTTGCCCATTCTATTTTCTGTAATTTTCATGTTTTCCATCTCGAAGTTTCCTTTCTTGTGAACCTCATACATCTGGCATCTCAGTGATTTAATGTCCCTTTGCTTGGTCAGCTATGTTTGTTGAATTTAATAAGTGAAATTAAGTGCCTCCTCCAGCCTTAGACTTTGTTCATTTCCTATGACAGGCCTGCACATTTATTGTAATAATCAACAGAACCTCTCTGCATATCAGGAGACGCTGTTGTACGTTCGATTGATGTCTGCACTCGCTCTTCCCCTGTTCCCAGTACACCATTATGCTATATATTCAACACCATTGCACCGAGGATCTCTTTCCCTTTTTAATCCAAATGAACGAGGTCAAACTTCCCCTTTTTTTACACACTGTAATCATATGTTTTCCCCTTTACTTCACTGAAGGTAATTATGAGTCCCTGTGTAAGTTAATTGAATCTAACTTTCGATCTGTTGCTTGTGTACATAAAACCTTAGAACTGTACCATCCAGGGTCTCACTGGCGACCTTCCACTCCTTTTTTCCCCTTCCATTTACAAGTAGGTAGCCAAGTATTAACAAGGCTAATAATTATTGCACACTGATTGCATCTCCGGCTCCCACTTGTAACAATATATGCATATATATATATATATATATATATATATATATATATATATATATATATATATATATATATATATATATATATATATATATATATATGTGTGTGTGTGTGTGTGTGTGTGTGTGTTTGTATGTGCATATGCGTGTGTGTGTATCAAATTCCGCCCATCTTCATAATACCTCCCATACAGATTTGATGCTATCTGGACACCTGAAATTTCAATAGAGGTGGGCGAATGGTTTATTCTAAAGCAGATCCAAAGTTACGAATGTTAGCTGAGAGAAAACAGAACCGGTAGAACTGGTGTATCCTAGAAAAAAAATATAAAATCAAACTATATGCTATATAATTCAGGGATTTTCTTAAGATCAGATTTAGCAGATAAGTGCAAAACTCTTACATACGGAATGTCAGCAAGAAGAAAATATTGGAGGTTGAAGATGCCTATAAATTTATGGTTTCAGAAATGATTAGTCAAAATATGAATAGAGAGAGAGAGAGAGAGAGAGAGAGAGAGAGAGAGAGAGAGAGAGAGAGAGAGAGAGAGAGAATTGTGAAGAAATTTACATCATTAATGATAAAAAAAATCTGAGAACCCATTGCTATGACGTCCAGCTAGCCGTACAGCTGACCCACTGGGACCAAAGATGTGGAGAATACCCCAAATGACATGAATAAGTTCTCCGAAACAGTAGTTGATGAGCAAAGTTTCATAATCGGATGATGCAATGTCAGCTTAGGAGTCTGACACAGGCCAAGAATCCAGGGAAAAACCGTTCCTTATTTACCTTGTCGTAGAGTTCGTAGTCGAGCGAAGCAGCGAGTGTGATCAGTCCCGTTTTCTGGTCGATGGTAAAGAGGCCGTCTCGGTTCCCACCAGTGATGCTGTATCTAATTGAGGCACCTGAAAGAAATAAACATCGAAGTCCGGATTATCTAAATGCCTATGAAGTTATATTTCTATTTAAAATCGTCAAGGTTTCACTCCATTTTCTAGCAATTACCACAATCAATCCAGTTGGGAATATAATTTTCGTTTGCACTTGTTAGGTCTTCTAATGGAACTTAATGGCTTGAACTTCCTATAAATAAATTACAATTAGAAAGAGAAATTTATAGGACTGGGGCACTAAGAAACAGAAAAGACATTCTTGACCCTGCCACACCGCCGAATCTCACTCAACAGTTTCTCAGTGACAAAAAACTTATTTCTTCTGATGAGATCTTCACTAAACTCTTTTCTACTGTTTTTTTTTTTTTTTAACTCTCTTCATTGGCAATTGGCACTTTTCGGTAATGAGGTCGCTGTTCCTGTCTGTGTGTTTCTCTCTCTTTTAATTTCACATATACTTAATGAAACTGATCGTATCTTGATAAAAGTAATGGTATTTCAATTTCCCTCATCTAATGATCATGATGCAATTTCCTTAATGCATTGCAGAATAGTCTTAAGAGCAATCCCAAGAATTTTAGCGTCTTTAAGGCTGCATGAGACCTTCATCTGAGGCCAAATGGGCCGCAGAAAATGTAAATTCATGCTTCACTTCTTGCTTCTGACTTTTAACCTTTTGCGAAGTATATAAAAGACTCATCCCTAAACGCTTAGGATGGAATAGGAAGTTATGTTTGCTATCATAGTTGAAATTAAAATAAAATAATACAAAAGAAGTAATTCACTCTTTGTAAAATGTGGAGTCAAGACAGTGCTTTTGTTGAATCATAATTGTCATCAAAATAATCCCAGTCTCCTCTGATATTCCTACTACTTAGTTTGTGTTTCTCCCATGATGTCAGAATGGAATTCAGTGATGCGGTTTAATTTCACTTTTCTACGAAATGATCTTAAGACTGCATAATTCATATTTATGTATATTGTTTACGAGCTGCCTTCTTACTAATTAATCATTCGAGTTTTTTATAAATGATAAAAATCACGGTCACTGGAATCAAATCTTGAATACGTTACAAAACTTCAAAACTATGGCAAAAGATTATGAAGTGATACAGATTTAATGAAATTGCAGTATACCATTTCAAACGCAAAATAACCCACGTGGGAAGCATTAGTTGAGTTAAAGACTTCAGTAACACGCACTCGTTTTGGGCGTTCTGGAATAGAAATATATCATGGAAAGTGCTTTATCCCTCCACATAGAATGTTGATGGCTGCCCCATACTTTTGTCATCAGTTTTGTCAACTAAATTCCGTTAATGTATCCTTCGGTCAGCTGACATGTGAAATAATCTGTCTGCATGCACATGTTTTTGCATGGATAAATAATCTTGCCCATCATTTTCTGAAAGTTACAAATATTTGCATACCACTAAATCAGCACATAACCGTTATTGTGAACTCTCTCCATGATGAATTGTTCAAGGTTTTGTACACAAAACTCAAGAGTGAATTACGGGCACGGTTGATTAGTGCAAAAACAAAAACCAAATAAAATAAAATAAAATTACAAATGGGCGTAATTCACCGGACTAAAATAATTCTTCATTGTAAAATCTGCTTTTCTATGCTCACTCCTCAATTCAAAGCTTCTAAGACCCACTGTGATGTTGCTGTCAAAGCTTTTGAATATATGTTTAATAAGGACAAAATATGTGTACGTGTGTATTTTCAGAGGTTTTACCATTCCTTCACAATTATAAATGGAAATTTGTTTAAGGATAACATAAAGTTATCCTTAAGTTATCCATGGGAATCCTAATCTTCTTTTAACATTATATTGCCACCGACTACTTTTGAAGGAAAGATGTCAGTGGAGTTCTGTGGAAGTCAAAGAAGAAAAACCAACCGTGGCATTTCAGTACACGGGGGGAAATGGAGACAGGAAATGATGAGACCGTAATTATTATTATAATGCATAATTCATGGTTGTATGCACGTATGCACGACAAACTGAAGTAATTATACTAAGTTATTCTCTGTATTATAGCTAATTTTTAAGTGGCAAAAAGCAGATTTTGGAAATTTGCGTTTACTTAGATGCTTATCTGAATTGTGAAAGAAAACCTTGTATTGCCCAATTTTCATGTGCCATAAATTCTACCAAACTGAATTTTAAAATTCTGGCCATTTGTACTGCCTTAGATAAACCATCTAAAAGCTTAGATTGAGGCGTTTTATATTTCATTGCACCACACAGATAAGAGGGGTTATCCATCTCGAGGATAATAACAGTAAGAGTCTAATGAATGATTCCTGCCACACAGATAATAAGATGCGTTTGAATTTGTTTTGTAATAATGAATGAAATACCATACAAACAATCGGGAAGAGAGAGAGAGAGAGAGAGAGAGAGAGAGAGAGAGAGAGAGAGAGAGAGAGAGAGAGAGAGAGAGAGAGAGAGATAAAAATATTTATCAACTCTTTTACTCGGGTAGCTTTGTATCATCTTGGCGAGGACCTTTTTTTTTCTATTTCATGATAGGATTACCTTGACCGAGTACTGACTACTAAAGTTTCTCATTTTGTTCTGATTTTTATTTTATTTTTCTCTCTCTCTTCTCTCTCTCTCTCTTCTCTCTTCTCTCTCTCTCTCTGTGTGTGTGTGTGTGTGTGTGTGGCCACATACAACAGTTCAACAAGAGTAAGATACGTATTCGCGGCTTACATACAGAGGAACATAATGGATTGATAAAAATACAAGCCGACACCCATTCATTCCTCACGTGCATTGAGGCAGAGCGCTGGCTGGCTCTAATCGTCAGTGAGACGACCAAACTCTCTCCAGTAAGTCTAGGAAAGAAAACCCGAGGTGGGGAGAGAGAGAGAGAGA
>NC_089752.1:94466557-94486557 GCF_040412425.1 Macrobrachium rosenbergii
CACACTCATGGAAGAGGATGAATCACAAAGGTTCTAAGCGATTTTGTTTTTAAAGGTTCAAGGATCGTTCAGACTGTGTCTGGTGCTTTCAACATGACTGCTAACATGATGCTTTAAATACAGAATGGCGTAAATACCGACATACACATGCACAAATACCTTTTTCTGACATACACCTACACACAGTTATACCTACTGACCTATGCACAAAGGAAGGTAAACCAATAGTAGATTATAACTAACTCCTTTCCAACATAAATATGATTTATAACTTTTTCGAAGCTTGACAATGATGAAATAGGAAATTTTGCCATACGGAAATCAGGATTTTACCACAACTTTCCTCTTAGTTATTATGCAGTGAATGGTGAAAACATTGAACTCAATGTAAGTTCTACTGGCAAGTACAAACAGTCGTGCGAGTCATGTACTGATATGAATCCCTTCTTATTATATTACTGAAAAGTAGTGTCCTACTATTCACTATTGCTAAAAGTCAATATCACCGTGAAAAATCTACGGTTTATCTCCAGTTACATAACACGGTTTAAAATTCTCTAAATGTAATTTTTCTTCACGAAATCTTCTGAGTACTGCAGACAGTTAAGCTTCACTTTGAGTAAAGAAGATACCAGCTGTCTTCTATTTCCTATTAATAATGTAAGAAATTATTTCTCCACATGCTCAATTTTTCTGCACAGGGGTCGTCCTACATGCAGTTTATGCCACAGCAGGAAATACATAACATAACAAAGAAAAAATCCGTAAACTGAAAGAGTAATATCAAACTCTAAAAATCGATTTACAATTAAGGACGAGAACAATAATTATACAAAGTGTTATAAAGAGTTATATATCGCAGAAACTTCTTTGATTCTTTGAAGTCGTCATACGATGGTGCGGATTTGTTCAGCAAATGTAATTATTCTAGCTAATTAGAAGCAGCAGAAGGCAGTCCTCTAATTAAGTGAGATGTACTTCTCGACAGAATGTTTCTACTAAAAGCTTTATTGCTCATATAAATAATTTCATCTCGTGAAAAAAAAAAAACTTAATAACTTTGGAACGGGGGGACAAGCAAAGGTACAGCAAAAGGTCTTTTATGTGGCAATTGGAAGAAATAAGCATTTCATACGGTGACCCTAAAATATAAATATATGATTAAAATAAATACATAAAACAAATCATTATCTTCTGTTGACATGAAATGCGAAAAAAATGATATCAAAACTGCTGCCTTTAATTATAATATAGAAATTCATTTTGAAGTATATAAATTTTGATTATTCGAACAATGGGTGAAATAATAATAATTAATCTATTGTATAGTATAGTCATATTTTATACTGTTCCCAAAAGCTCACTTCTCTTAACACAGACGTAATTCAATACGTTACCGTTGGTATGAAATGTACGTTTGACCCAAAGAGGTGCAATTGTATACCGTTAAAATCAGCAATATCCTCATTTCAACCCTGGATGGTTTACATTAGGGAGGCCTTATGCAAATACGGGCCCTTGCCGCAATTGTGTAAAGGTGTGGAAAGATGGAAAAGGTCTGGTGTGGACCTCAGGACTATGCCCGAAGAACAGAAATTCCCAAACATGGATCTGCCTTTAACACCTCTATGTAAATTCTGTTAAATTCTATAATGGTAAACCAGATTTTGTTTTGTTTTGTTTTAGCTGGTCCACTGGTGTAGTGGGTTCGCGCCTCCACCCGGGCGATGAAAAATCACTGGCTCTATATCATGATCAGTTACTGCTGCAGTGTGGGGTCTGCGGTGGGAGGCTGAAACCAACATTCTTTAGAAGCTTGAATTTCAAGTCAGTGGCCCCTGTGTGCTTGTTGCATGTGAATAGGTTTCATCTACTGGAATAATAATAATAATGATACGATAGCCTGAAATGAAGGCGATGCACAAAATAATTTCTTTAAATCAGAAAATCAATAAAATATCTACTCGATTTTAACAGGCTTCACAGTAAATTATATATTGGAAGAAGATGCAACGATGTAACAATTAGGCCAATATGAAATACTCATACATATATGGTCCAAAAATTAGGAAAAGGTGAGTTAAGAGATAAGATAAGACGCTTATTCCTATGTGCTCAGTGTGATCAGGATATTGAAGAAAACTGTGAAAAAATAAATTTACTCACATTAAAAAAATAACAACTTTCTGAATAATAATAATAATAATAATAATAATAATAATAATAATAATAATAATAATAATAATAATAATAATAATAATAATAATAATAATAATATAGCTCGTACTTTTCATTACATCTACAAATTAAGCTTTTAGTAAATCTTCTGCTCTTATTATCGAATGAAGAGCTTGCTAAAGGTATAAGATAAAGGTAAAGGTAAATTTCATATACCCAGCCAATCTTCAAATTCTGGACAATATAAACAAAAACTTGCATTTTATCTTTATTTTCCAACAAATTTCTAAACTCTACCACCATTTCCGAAAACCCGGCCTTAATTATAAAATCTTCCCATACGATGAACAGCAAGAAACTTGGCATATTTATCTTTTTTTTTCATTTAGCAGGAAAAACTTTTCCAATATTCCTACCACAGAAAAGAAAAATACTTTCCATGAACAAAGAGTTTGCTGCAGCATAGAAGCGTAATATCGATAACGGCTCTGTGCGGGCTTAGGACTGAGTTAATGCACAAAAAAGTGAGTTCATTTATCAGGCATAAGTTGTTCCTAAAGGCTTTATTGAGGTCAACATATTTATTTTTACTTTTATTTTCTTAATTTTAGTTGAATTAAGTTTGATTTGATTTTTTCTGTTTTTGTAAACAATGAAATTTTTATAAGATAATGCAGGAACCTTGTGAATAACTTGATGTAATTACATATTCATTACAGAGTAACTGCATATAACAGCAATTACCAGGGTACCTAAAAGAGTGAAATGCGTATTTTGAAATCGGCATTTCTTAACCGATCTAAAATCATGATTATAATAAATATTGTTTAGGAAATCCTTCAAGAGATTTACGAAGAGTAAGGATGGCCACGGATGACAAACTTGGATTCAGCACCAATTTTCCTCAACGTAACAGAATAATCATGACTGGAGACAGTGACGTGAAGATAGTGACGTGAAAATTGGGAGTGAAGAAAATGACGTGAAAAATGGAAGTGAAGAAAATGACGTGAAAAATGGAAGTTAATAAAATTACGTGAAAAATGGAACTGAAGAAAGTGACGTGAACATAGAACTGAAGACAGTGACATGTAAATGGAAATGAAGATGGCGAGGTGCAAAATGGAGTTGGAGATGGTGACGTGACCATGGAAGAAGATAATGACGTGAAAAATGGAGTTAAGATTGACGATAATGCAGTGAAAAATGGAGTTAGGATTGACGATAGTGAAGTGAAAATGGGATTTCTAAGATAATGACGTGAACATGGAATTAAACATAGTGACATAAAAAAAGGGAACTAAGATAGTGACGTGAAAATGACGTCGTCTGTTCTAAGCTTTTTACAGCTGTTGGTTTCTCATTTCTTCCTCCATGTCTGAAGATCTTAATTAAGGTCTGTTATTTCTTAATCCATTTAATTTACAATGAAAACGTGTTGGAAAAGTGCTGTTCTTTTTAATTAATAAAATGTATAGTATTATTCTAATTTATTTCATTCAATAGCCACCACATCGTCTTCCACCAGGTAAGTAAAATTTCGTGAACACTGACAACCAGAACAATCTTCTCCAAGGAAGTCTGAGAGAGAGTCTGTTCTTCGTAAAGGATCTGGAATCTTTATGGTACAATGTGAATACTGAGTTCAGTTTACATGATACGATGAATGTTCCCATGTAATCATTTCTGCGTACTCTCATCACGGTGTCATAAATTGGTTTTATACTTTATGTTCTAGAATTTTACATTATCTGGTTATCTTCTCACTTTGAGTTTATTAGATTAAAAAAAAAAAATTACCTCTTAAGGGCCGCCAATGATGATAAAGCAATAAAAATAATAGATAACAGAATGAATTCATTTACTTTGTTATCCTAACTCATTCAGAACTTCTGGCTTAACCCTCTATGAATCAGAAAGAACCATTTACCATTCTTTAACAGAACATGAAAGCAAATTAAATACTACCACTTTCTTTACCATTCTAACACTACTCCCCTTATCTTGCCATACATTTGGTCAACCGTCCATCATGACGCCTTTGGCAATTTCCAAGAACCATTTGTGTCCAGTAATGCTACCTTTTCCACACCATTTCCATTTGCCACCTGACACCTTCATAGTACAGGCAAATATTGGGAAAGGGGAGGTCAAGCCAGTGTTTTGGAGGAGGAGGAGGAAGAGAGAAAAGAAGAGGAAGATGAGGAATTAACGGGTATTCTCCATAGCTTCTACTCAAAGCCTCTTCCATCAGTCACTGTCTTGGGTGACGTCATTGGCTCCTGGTAAGAATGTTCACACCGAGGTGTGCTGCCATTACTTATTGCATTCCTGCTTATGGGAAGGATGAGCATACATTATATACGAGAGCGTGGAAGGCAATACATAGCACAAGGAAAACGGGACTTCTTTTCAACTTTTGTTGGCTTTTTAGTTGTCTGTAAAAACTATTGAGATGGCTATTTATCTTTCCGTCCACACTTTCTCTGTCCGCCCTCAATCTTAAAGCTACTGGGGCTAGACTGCATATTGGTATGTAGATCATCCACCCTCCAATCATCAAACATACCAAATTGCAGTCCCTCTAGCCTCAGTAGTTTTTATTTTATGTAAGATTAAAGTTAGCCATGATTGTGCGTCTGGCACTCCTATGGGTGCCAACAACACAGGCCACCACCGGGCCGTGGTTGAAAGTTTCATGAGCAGCGTAAAAGAGTTTCATGGGCCGTGGCTGTATAGAAAACTCGACATCGCCGAAGAAACTTTGCCACATTTTTTACTTGTTATGTTTTGCGTTTGCTACGTCAAGAAATCTGCTAAGATTTGCAATTTAGATTCAATGAGAAGTATGCAAACACCAGTACCAGAATAACTGAATGGGTGAAACACAAATGTGATCTGTAAAGACGTCAATAAACCTGTAAAAGTATCTAGACAGAACAGAGTTTAAGAACATTAGAGGTAAAATTTATGAGTGAATTGTTCAACCAACTCACCTTTATAGAACAGAATTGTGAATGAAAGACGATAAAGTGTATGCAAAGCATAAGCCGTGTAAAAATGGTTTAATAGGGCGAGAGATATAAAAATTAAGACTGTAAATCTGTTAGTATAGGGTTAACACGGGTGCATAATTCAAACGATTTTGGAGGAAGGAGAAGGCCACCGATTTTCGTTCATGATTGTGATTAGTATAGTCGGGATTTTGATGGCATAGAAACACACAAAACACACTAATATATATATATATATATATATATATATATATATATATATATATATATATATATATATATATATATATATATAAATACTGTATAACTGAATCACGAAAATATGGAATGTGATGAATATATAGATAAAGACAGAATCCACGAAGGAAAGAGAAACAATTGAGTGCTGCAAGGCCTTTCGACTTATAGTCCTTTACTTAGCAGAGTCTGCTAAGTAAAGGACTATAAGTCAAAGGCCTTGCAGCACTCCATTGTTTCTCTTTCCTTCGTGGATTTTGTTTTATAATATATATATATGTATATATATATACATATATATATATATATATATATATATATATATATATATATATATATATATATATATATATATTGTGTTCTTATTACTGATTTTGCCTAATCTATAAAGAAAATTATAGGCAAATTCATTCTCCTTCTAGTACTCTAAGTTATCTCAATTTATTCGTATGGCAGTCATTAAGCTGATCCACTGTTTACCTGATAAAAGGAGACACGGAAAACGCAACCAGGGTAAATATAAAAACATATATATGTAAAGGACTGTGCAAGCAAACGTGTATTTTGATATATAAACCCGACCCTACCCCTTACAAAAGCTCAACCACTTTGCAACGAGAACACCCAATGAAACGACAACCTTTGATCCCCTAAGTCTATTCATCCCTTTGTAGTTTCATTTGCTCAGACGGCCATATGTATGCCGAAGAGATGGGCATTAACTAAAGGGACTGAAATTGACTTGAAAATGAGATAGGTCTTCCAATGAAGTCACCAAGGGCCCGCCAGAGCCTATCACCAGCCATCCAGCAAGAGATGTGATCAGCTGATCGTTTGAAGTTCTACTCGAGGGCGCGTAGAGAGTACCCCTGATGTCATTACTGCAGGTGGAGAATGATTCTCCATGGAGAGAGGAGAAGGGGCTTCTCATTACCTTAAAGACCTGTATTAATGGCGATCCCATGGAGGAATTTGAGTATGGTAATTAGTACTTCTCTCTCTCTCTCTCTCTCTCTCTCTCTCTCTCTCTCTCTCTCTCTCTCTTTCGCTTGCTGTGCCAGAAAGACTTTCTAACAATTAGCGCCTCTCTCTCTCTCTCTCTCTCTCTCTCTCTCTCTCTCTCTCTCTCTCTCTCTCTTTTCTCTCTCTTTTGCTATGCCGGAAAGATTCTCCAGAAGAAATGCTTACGACAGCCATCTTTCCTTGTGTCGAAGTACCAGCGCAGCCGTATATGGCTCATAACTTCATTCCTTCCTTCATAATTTCCTAAGCTTGCATTATTAGTTCCAGAAGGGTGCGCCAAACGATTCCTAACACAGCAATAAGGAGAGAGAGAGAGAGAGAACGTGAGTCTCTCCGTGTGATTTCCAGCCTTCCAGATCGTATAGCTTAGGAGGCTGCAATTCTCGAAAGAGATACGGGACTTTCTTAAAGCGTGCAATTGCATTTAGAGCTTGTCACAACTTGAGAATTACATGAAATGTTCCTAAAGGCTAACAAATGTAATTTCAATATTAATAGTAATAACAATCAAAATTTATAACAATAAAAAATTACACGAACTGATAAAATAAGGAATCCATAGCAAATTGTCACAATAGGAATTGTCGGTGATGTGTGACGTTTCACAAAGAAACGTTTTTATATTAGTAATTATTCCATCAATAAGCACTATTAACACATAATTGGCAATTGTATGAACTGTTCAAGAAATTCATATGAATCCAGATCATATGTTACTGAATGGTTATAATTTCGACATCTGCGAGCAAAATTTACATAGCAGGAATGATGGCAATCATCGCTGTTGCGGTGTTTTTAACGATTCCATCAATGGCATGAAATAAATTGATTAATATCAGCACTGTGTAGCAGTTACAATACAATTTTGGCAGTTATATAGGCGGTGAGAAACATGGCATCCATGAATATCTAAAGCAGAAAATACGCAATTGTTTTTATGTACATGCATACTTTTAAAACAATTACAATAACACGAGCTAGGGAAATTTAATATAAGTTATATCTTTAAATTATCTATAATAAAAATCAAAATGATTCAGGGGTCTTTGTGGCCATCTTACGCTCGGATTTCTTTCCTCATTATTCATGGTTTGTTCTTTCTCAGGGTTCTAATCTGAAAGGCACCCAATATGAAGGCAAATTGAAGCTAACGCATTAAATCTTTTAGAAATGGGTTAGGGAAAAAAATACCTAACAAAGCAGATGAGAATATGGGAAAAGAACTTTTTCTAAACAAAGAATCTTTCGTTCTTTGTTTTTAAATCTTTAAAATGCTTGCGCAAACAATGACTAAACTAGCTCAGAATAAAAAACTCCTCTTACAAAAAGAAATATTCTGTGTAAATTATAAACACAAACATTTGATACACACACACGGATATATGAATGTATATATATATATATATATATATATATATATATATATATATATATATATATATATATATATATATATATATATATATATATATATATATATATATATATATATATATTGAAATGTTGCAGAGAGTCCTGATATTGATGGTTTTGTATCTTACTTCTCACTGTTTACCTTAAAGACTTGCTTCAAGACTGGTAATATGAACTATCTGCCTATTTCAACAAATACTACCTTCTCCTACGCCGGCCTCTTTCTTTTGTTAATGGGTTGGTATCCTTAAGGGTAACATGCATTTATTTCCTTTCTGTCCTTTTTCATACAGTACTGTTTTCCTACGTATAATTCCTTTCCGTTGGGGGTCGGTCTCTTTTCTGGTAACTGCGGACTCTTCTTTCCCCTCTTGTTATGGGACCCACCGCCTGTAATGTGGACTAATCGCTCGGCTGTCCTTTCTCGCTCATTTGTCTAGGGGGAAAGCAGCCTGTTTTCTTTGCTCCTCGGCTGCAAACTCATTTGCCAAGGGGTTCTTGTGTTTCCCGACGCATGGTGCAATAAACACGGCATTCTACGTCCACCCCCTGTAATACTTCCATTTCATCTCGTCCCCTCAGTACCCTATATATTTCTATCCAACGATCAGTTTTGGGGAAAATTGGTTTCCTAATCTGTTTTGGCAGTATTAAGAATATGAGGCTATAATGAGAAACGAGGGCAAATCTATCTTTGTGTGTTTTTGGCAGACCATGAAAACAAGGGAGGGAGGGGTTAATTATCTTGAATGATTGTAGGAGGTCAATATCCTTTTTATTACACCCTATGGTTCTAACTGGTTTGTTAAGGGATATTTTGTTAATTTGTCATAGGTCTCTTCATCATTAAAAGCGTTTGAGCTTTATTGATGTATATCCCTTTATCTAAAAGTACTATCTTCCTGTCTTTATCAGATTTTGTAATGAAGATATTCTCCCTTTTCCTTAGCATTATTGCCGCTTTTCGGAACCTTTCCATGAGCGAATTTGCGTTGTTATTTTGCTCTGGGACGTTTAGCAAAATACCTTTGAGAGACAGCTTTTTTATCAGTATTTTTTTTTTTTTTGCAAAATGTTTGTTAAACGCAACCAAGAAGTTAAGATTACTCTAAGGACCTGGTTTTAGAGCGAATGGTACACCTAGATTAAAAACCGCCTGTTCTTCCGCGGTGAGGGGATGTTTAGAGAGGTTCAGAACATTACTGGGTAAACCAAGATTATTCCAGAAGCTGTTCCTAATAAGGCTTTTTAAATTTTTGCGCTGATATATAGAGTAACTCTCACTGTATGTTTGTACGTGTGTGTGTGTGTGTGTGTATGTATGTGTATATGTATACACACACCACACACACACACACATATATATACATATATATATATATATATATATATATACACACACACACACATATATATATATATATATATATATATATATATATATATATATATATATATATGTGTGTGTGTGTGTGTGTGTATATATATATATATATATATATATATATATATATATATATATATATATATATATATATATATATATATATATATATATATATATATATTATATATACTTACATACATACATACATACGCATGTGTGTGCCTATGTAAACGAGTTAGTACACACAAAACGTCATGTAGAAGATAATTCAGCAACGGCAGTCAGTAAAACTTAACAGAGGTGAAATGAAGCACCAAAAAGGAAAAGCTGAGTGAATAGAGCAGCCATAAATGAGAGACACGTGTACGAGCAGAAAGGAAATCGATGAGAGCGAATAATTCTCGACTCTTTCTTCCTTGAATGTTAGGTCTTCTGATCTCGGCGGAATACTGCCCCTTATATTGCTTCCTGTCTGCAACATTAAATCGCTTAATGCCGCGGTGCTTATCCGATTGCTTCACCGTTAAGAACATGTGTTATAGTATAAGGTCCTTCGTTCACCCCAAGTGTGGTCGGGAGTCTTTATATGCTCCGCCATTCCAGTTTTACCTGGGATGAACACTAGAATTTGGTCTTAGGATGTATGTGTGTATATATATATATATATATATATATATATATATATATATATATATATATATATATATATATATATATATATATATATATATATATATATATATATTATATATATATATATATATATATATATATATATATATATATATATATATATATATATATATATATATATATATATATATATATATATATATATATATATATATATATATATATATATATATATATATATATATATATATATATATATATATATATATATATATATATATATATATATATATACAGTATATCTAAAAAACATATATGTTTTCTCGATGTAACTAGTAGGCATTATTTATTTACCAGGTGTTTCGAAATTAGAGGTCCCCTCCACAGAACAAATGGAAAGTTATGAAGTTTTCTGGTATAGGCTATCTCCAAGTACATTATTTTAAGTTTCTATTAAGCTATTTCCATTTTACATTTCTTATATTTGCAGACTGAGTGATGGAGTTAGATACAGCCACGGCTAACGACTCGGATGAAATCAGATGGATTGACCGAATCTGGGCTATAACCTTCAGAGAGGCCAAGGACGATGGCGCATCTTTCATTTCATGTTCCTGGATATCTAAATACATTAAAAGAGATGAATCCTTTGTTAAAAGAAACTGGAACAAAAATCCAAATGACTGTCACTGCGAAAGAGTGAGAATCTTGGAAGGCCTGAAGTCCTTTCTCATGAGTCAAAAGACATCATAGCTGAGGCAGTGGGTAGACCAAGAAAGTCTTTACGTAAATTGGCGCTTGAACTAGAAACAAAAAGGGGAAAGAAGAGAAGTTATAGTGCTGTATATCGTGAGTTGAAAAAATCTGGTATCAAGCCATTTCATATTATCAGCAAGCCCAACATCACTCAGCAACAGACAGACCGTGCATGGTTTTGTGGTTCATTTCTTAAAGACTGGGATGAAGCTGACTTTCTCCATGTTGCTGCATCAGATGTATTCTTCATTTACACAGTCAGGAAGCCAAATCATAAAAATTACATCATTTGGGCTGCAAAGTTGGATGATATTAGCGATGACGTGCACTATCGCCAAGTTGTGAAATTCCCTGAAAGTTTGGGAATTTTTCTTTGCTTCACAGCCAAATGCTTAATGTGGATCATCAAAGAAAAAGGACAGTCATGGAATGGCAAATACTTCAGAGAAACTGTGCTTACTGGTGGAGTATTTCCTTTCCTCAAAGATTCTGAAAATGTGTTATCTGTTGAAGAGGTCACATTTTTGCATGATAAGGCACCATGTTTCAAGACTCTTCAGACACCGGAGCTGCTTCGAAACAGTGGTATTGATTCCTTCTTGTGAAGTGAATTTCCAGGTAGCTCCCCTGACCTTAATGTGTGTGAAAACATTGGTAGCATCTTAAAGGATCGTGTTGAAGCACACACAGTGAACTGTGATGGTCTAACAAGCCTCGACGACCTGCGAAGAGAGGTGACCGAAGTGCTCAGGGAAATGGAGTTTGAGTCTCAGCTTTTTTGTGATTTCCTGAAATCATACTCCTCAAGAATGCCGGCGGTGCAACAGGCAGATGGAGGCCACACAAAATATTAAATACTCAGAGAGAAGCTTAAATAAACACTTGTTCTGAATTTCTTTTGTTTTTGTCCATATCAATTTTAGTTTATGCTGTAGAGAGGGGATCTAATTTCAAAACACCCTGTATATATATATATATATATATATATATATATATATATATATATATATATATATATATATATATATATATATATATATATATATATATATCTATATCTATATATATATATATATATATATATATATATATGTATATATATATATATATATATATATATATATATATATATATATATATATATATATATATGTATATGTATATAACGCCTACTAGTTACGTCGAGAAAACATATGTGCTTGTTAGATCGAGAAAACACAAAGAAAAGTATTAAAGGTATGAGCAAATGAAGTGACATTATGACATTATTTGTCATTATACAATACCCATCAATAAGGGTTATATACGTAAAAGATGGAATGCGTGCAAACCTGGAATTTGGAACAGGTAATGTTTTAAAAATCTTAGCCAGTACAACCGCATGTAGCCTACATACCACAATTTGCCCGATTATTACATATTTACTAAATGGCAAAGAGTTTCACACTAAAAACAGGGCCAGAAATTTTCTATAGAGACAAAGAGAGCATTGATTTGTAAACGAATATAATTGTAAGCCGGTAGCACATGAAGCATAGATAACAATTAACGCCATTCATGCAAATAAACAACTCCGAACATAAAATTACCTTATAGAAGGAAAAAGTTCAAGTAATATTGACTGCATATGCATAGGGAACCCAATCAGAAGTAAAACTTTCGTTATCATTTTTAATGTTTAAAAAAACACTTATTACCTTTCTATCTATCTATCTGTGTGTGTGTGTATATATATATATATATATATATATATATATATATATATATATATATATATATATATATATATATATATATATATATGTAAGTTAAGTGTACCTTAGTTTAACCAGACCACCGAGCTGACTAACAGCTCTCCTAGGGCTGGCCCGAAGGATTAGTTTTATTCTACGTGGCTAAGAACCATTTGGTTGCCTAGCAACGGGACCTACAGCTTATTGTGGAATCCGAAACCACATTACAATGAGAAATTAATTTATATCACCAGAAATGAATTTCTGTAATTCTTCACTGGCCGGTCGAGGAATCGAACGCAGGTCCAGCAGAGTGCTAGCCGAGAACGATACCAACTTCTCCAGTGAGGAACTCCTTATATATATATATATATATATATATATATATATATATATATATATATATATATATATATATATATATATATATATATATATATATATATCAATCTTTCACACCACTACATTATTCTCCCAAGTGAATGAAAGCTTTAATTACCAATCAAAATTATATTTATTGACAAAGCGTAACTGCATATCAACTTTTTCACAAAGGTTTAAGTGGCACATGGTAAATTCACTTAAAGCAACTTATCAATAAAAAAACTGACACTTGAATATATAAGTCATGCCTTCCTCACAAATATTCGCAGAACTACTGAATTTCGAAAGGATTATCTCAGGTCATATCGAGTGGAAAGGCTAGTTTCACCTTTAATATTACTTAAATTATTATTATACGCAACTTTAATATTAACATTTGTAAAAAGTAAATTTTAAAAGGGTCATTTATAGTGTTAGAGATCTCAAGTACTCTGCAGTATATTGAATTGACATCAAATAATATTTCCATATCAATTAATGATATCAGATTATCACCAAATCTAAAGGTGAAGCTATGTATTACTCTGCCTTTAACATATTTAATTATTAAAATCTAGATTGATAAAAATGCAAATATAAACATCTATAAAAATTTAAATATAAATTGGCAATATCAGGCGTACAAATATCACCCGCAGTGATCCCAGCCATTCGTCAATAGATTATATCTTCGTATTTAATTAAATTATTTCTATAATACAAACCTTTCATATTCAGAAAATTAACTTTGCTAATTATTACCTGTGCGCACTTATAGTATAATTCTATATGTAAAATAGCAACACCCAAATCCAGCCGTCTAGTGACAAAGTCTAATGTAGAACAGTGAAAACTGGAGTGAGCAACAGAAAATTCCCCTGTCCTTTACGATTATTATATTCGGGAGAATAGACTCTAATCCCTTATGAGCTTTTTAATTAACCATCCCCGTCCTGCTAATTATCTCCTTTATAATTAAGCTAAGTTAAATCCCCTCCTATATAATTAAGCTAAGTTAAATTCAGATTAATATTCATATCAATATTAATGCAACTGACTAAACTAGCGATTTATTTACATTAAAGAGGTTTTTATGAAAACTAGGGATGGTACACAGCTGTTCAATGCGACATGATCCACGCAACCATGAATGCTCAATATATACACTGACAAAGTGTTGCACGGTTAAGATGAAGCTAGACCTAAATCAGTCTCCTGTCAGATTAACATACGCGTAGTATTCAGGATTTCTAAGAACTTTGCATAAAGCTTAATGGATAGATCAAAACATTTCTCACATTCTGTATTTTTTCCTTATCAAAGTATCATTTTTTCGTACATAAATTTTCCTCTTATTTTTTACTCATTTCTCGGCAGTATTTTCCGCTATACGATTTTCTTGGGTTTATTTAAAGTAGGTGAAAATTATAAAAATTTTAAACTGTTTCTCTAGAGAATTTCATCTAACCTTGAAAAATTAGAAATATATGCCAAAATTCCACCGAATTAGTAATAAATAAAAATATTTGTATATTTCTTATAGTATGTGTTTATTTGCTATTTCAGATTAAAATCTGTAGGAATTATATAATAAAATTGTTAAAACGAAATTTTCGAGGAAATTTGTATTTTCATGGGGTTTAATCCACAAATTAAGAAATATGATGTGGAACTCATTAAGTGCAGCTTGATCATTAAAAATGCTACACACACACACATATACACACACACAGATAATACACACACACACACACATATACACACACACACATATATATATATATATATATATATATATATATATATATATATATATATATATATATATATATATGTGTGTGTGTGTGTGTGTGTGTGTGTGTGTGTGTGTGTGTGGATTGTTAGTTAGTGTCAACTATACATACTATATATATATATATATATATATATATATATATATATATATATATATATATATATATATATATATATATATATATATATATATATATATATATATATATACTGTATAATATATTACTACAAATATTTGTTGTTCGACCTCCCTTCTCTGCCTCTTTGTAGAATAATGAATTAAGACCTACTAAAGCTAGGCACACAATGTAAATTGCTCGCATGAGAAGAGTAAGGCGGGAGGAAGCAGATGTTGTATTCAAACTAAGATTGCCAGCCGACCGACGGGTGGGAATTTTAGCTCAGAGTGTCATAAAAAAAGGGATAGGTTTTGCCAGGACAAACCTTAGATATACTGTACCTAAAACCTACTTTCCGTTGACCTGTGTACTGGTGAGCTTTTGTCATTTCCAGGCACAGACCCATGGCCAAGCCCAAAGTAGGCTTGGATGGGAAGAGCGTGAAGCCCAGCGACGGCAGTTAACCCCACATCGGAGACTCTCAGCAGCTTCGACCAAGACCAGTCGTGCACAGGTCTCTCTCTGAGCACACCTTGTTTCTCTCCCTTTGCCTCCATCATGTGGGGCGATTGTTTCTCCAACCGGACCAAGGAATCTTAATGCAACTGATCACTGCATTATCACACCCAGAAGTGAGTCGGATTGTGACAATTACTCCCAGTTCTCTTTCCCTTCAACTGAATCTCTCCTTTTCCTTGTTAAAATTTTCATCTCTTAAGCAGTTCCTGACTAGGAACCCCTAGTAAAGCATATCCCATTTATGAAGTCATATATAAAGTGAATTCATGGTTGTCTAGTGAAATCACATAACTTACCCTTCATGGTGTTAAAAGTACTATTCTTGATATAAGATTCATCCCTTGTGATTAATCAATGATGAGTGAGACTCGCTGCTTTAGTGCAAGATTGTCATCTGGATACTTATTTTCCAGATGTGTGTATACCTTGAGGCTGGACATTCCCTCTTGCTTGGAGAAGAATCCGCATCACCAGTGCCAAGAAGCCACAGTTCAATGTTCACTGCATTCAGCTGCCTTATGAAAGCGTTTGAAGAGGCTTATTAAATCTGTTGTGATCATTTCATTTAGCAGTGAGGTATCTGTCCAGATTAGGACTAATATTTTGAGCTGCTGTTAGCTCCTGTAAGCAATCCATCTCCTTTTATTTCACTTTTGTTGAAACTACTTTTCTAGTAAGTCAGCTTCATTAATTCATGTTTTTGTGTAATAAACCTCCAATTTGTAATATTAGTTTTCAGCTGGAGGCCTCATCTAATTCATTATCTGTCCTTCAGAGCTTTATTTGGCCTTAACTGTCAGAATTACGTGGGTCTTAGGTAAAGCAAGGCGATATAACTCCAATGAATTAAGTATTAAAGTAAATAACTGACCGACCCACGTAACAATATATAAATGTTTATATATATATATATATATATATATATATATATATATATATATATATATATATATATATATATATATATATATATATATATATATATATATATATATATATGTATATGTATATATATATATATATATATATATATATATATATATATATATATATATTTATATATATATATATATATATATATATATATATATATATATATATATATATATATATATATATATATATATATATATATATATATATATATATATATATATATACATATATGTATGTGTGTGTAATTGTAATAGTCACAATACCCTCTTAACTTCTGGAATTCTTCGCTTTTTTTAGATAGGTTTGTCACTACAAAGCCTTAAGATCCAAGTGCAAGAAATATGAAGATATGATGTCTGCAGCACACCTATCCAAAAAGCGAAGAATTCCAGAAGTTAAGAGGGCATTGTGGCTAATTACACACACACACACACACACACACATATATATATATATATATATATATATATATATATATATATATATATATATATATATATATATATATATATATATATGTTATATGTACATATATTATATATATGCATACGTACATACATACACACACACACACACACACACACACACACACATATATATATATATATATATATATATATATATATATATATATATATATATATATATATATATATATATATACAGTACATATATTATATATATGCATACGTACATACATGCACACACACACACACACACACACACACACATATATATATATATATATATATATATATATATATATATATATATATATATATATATATATATATATATATATATATATATATATATATATATATATTTATATATATTATTATTATTATTATTATTATTATTATTATTATTATTATTATTACTATTATTATTACTAGTTAGTGTCAATTATCGACTACTTTTTATTTAGATAAAAAATAATCTTGGGTTCATAACTTACATAAATGTCACAACCCTTAACATAATTGTTCGAGAGATCTCTGCTTCTCCGGAACAAAAGTAGTTTTTGACAATGTATCCTTACTCATATACCGTTTCCATTTAAAGCCGAATACTTGGATATGTCCATCGTTGATGCTTTTACGCAGAAAAGATGATCAATGTTAAAAATAGAGGAACGTGAAGAAATATTTTTCAACAGTCATATTTTAACCAAAACTTTAGATCAATGACCTAATCTACTGTACATACTGCACGCTGCTTGGTTAACTGTCACCGTGCTACTGCACATTATTCATTTGCGTGTTTGATTTCTGCATTCAAAATATTTTGGAATTATACATCATTTCTAAATGTTTATCTACTCGAAACTACCTTTGATTCTACCCTGTTAAATTATATGTGAGGACTTTTATTATTACGATTACAGAAGATGAATATACGTATATATGAAATAAGATATATTTACTGAAAGGATACATCATATTCAACATTGGCATATGTCCAAGACCCCTCACAAACACAATAAGAAATGCTAGCAGGATTGAAAGGTACTAAATTTAATCTACTAACCTTGGAAAATTTCCTAATTTGAAGAGTTAGGTGGACGCTAAGTTTTGGGAATATGTTTCGCAGGAGCATTTAATATGGTTATATATAAGGCTTTAAACATCAAGTTCCTAAACTTGGAAACTCGAATGAGGACCCTTAATGAAATTTATGCTCTGAATATTGGGACTAACGGTTAGGCAAACACGGTTAGGCAACATAATTTCCAACAAGATTTAGAAGACAGTGGGCGCTGTAAGATCTCTTAGGGAAAACAGGCGCCTTCCACAGCATCTTTAATTTTAACTTGCTTAAACTCCCCTAGGTTCTAGTTTTCTGTAAAAAAAAAAAAAAAACTATTGTGCCGGCTTTGTCTGTCCGTCCGCCCTCAGATCTTAAAAACTACTGAGGCTAGAGGGCTGTAAATTGGTATGTTGATCATCCACCCTCCAGTCATCAAACATACCAAATTGCAGCCCCCTAGCCTGAGTAGTTTTTTTTTAAGGTTAAAGTTAGCCATAATCGTGCATCTGGCAACGATATAGGATAGGCCACCACCGGCCCGTGGTTAAAGATTCATGGGCCGCAGCTCATGCGGCATTATACCGAGACCACCGAAAGATAGATCTATTTTAGGTGGCCTTGATTACACGCTGTACAGAAAACTCGATTGCGCCGAAGAAACTTCGGTGCATTTTTTTATTTGTTTTGTTTTGTGGCAGAATAAAATTTTCGTCGCATAAGGAGCAGTTGCTCATAAAGTCTTTTGATTTTTTGGCTTTCATCAACTCTTGACAAAACAATTTCGAAATGCAGTTCACGCTATGTGAAGACAATTTTGTGATTACCATGAAGAAGTCACAATGACAAAACTTCATTACCATTACGCGCTGCATTGATTACAAATTCCGCTGGATCCCCTGTAAATGATTTACATTCCGCAGACGCCATTCCTACCGTGCACGCGTTCGATAACTTTATATTTGTTACTCATTGTCCAGTCAAACAAACAGCAAATCCTTAATGAGTTTTATCAGAAACCTTCCAAGGCAGCAGCTTTTTCTCGATCAGATCAACCCCAGTTTTCAGTCACCTATACTAACAGATAACACGATACAGAAGGAAGCAGACTTAAAATGAGTAAGCGTCGCCGTGAGAGAAAATCCAAATTTCAATTCCATTTGGGAAAATGGAGCTGTTACTGGTACTGTCAGTATGGTCGCTTTAACTGTGGCATTCCGCTTCTCACTTTCACGCTGGACATTATTAGGAAATATTCTTAGAACATCCGTGTAAAACGGAAGCAACTGCATTGCAGTTATTGGGTACATCGATATGACAAGAACGAACGAGTAATAAGTATGCAAATACTACAATGCTATCTTGTCTGTCCTTGTCTTTAAGTAACCAGTTACACAAGTCAAGTATTTATATACTGAAACATACAGAAGGGAGCGCGCGCGCACACACACACATACACAAAAGAGATTGCTAATGGCTGCCCATACGTTATTCAAAGCAAATTTTACAAGAGTAAAGCGATGGATCTGATATTATCAGTTATAGTTAGGTAATCACTGAGCACATTCTTTGTTTGCTAGTTTAATGTTTCACAACTGAATATATAACACATCAGTTTTACACACACATATCTATATATATACATATATATATATATATATATATAAATACATATATATATATATATATATATATATATATATATATATATATATATACATACTGTATATATATACCCAGGTTGCAACAAAATAAACTCCTATCAGTCATTTCACATCACAAAGATCTTCGATGAATTCTTCACAGTGCGAAAAATGAATAAATATAGAAATAACTAACTATATAAGAAGTTAAATAAGTCTCCAATATAACTTACCGAGTAAAGTGCTGTTTGTAATGATCTGAAAGAATTTCCCAGGATCCATCCTGATGGCAAATATATATTCAATGAAAACTGAGTTTCTTAAGAACACGTTTCTTAATTTCCTCTCACATATGTGATTACACACCACGCCAGTACTATCACCAATCGCACTGTGCTGTTCATTTGTTCCCTAAGAATTTTTGCTTCATTTTCTTACATATTTCTTTCGTAACTTTTTCCTCAGCTGTCGCGAACTCTTTTTCACCAGCCAACTTTCCAGGCTGTCTTCCCAACGTGAAAAACTTCGTAATGCTACATCTCATTTTTCCATGCGAGCAAACTTTTTATTTCAGACGAACTTTTCTAAAGAAGAAAGTTTATGGTGAAGACATTTATGACCAAAAACTTTTAGACGACAAATCACTTCCGCTTGATTAGCAATTATTCGTCAATTCCCTTCTTTTCTTCCTTTCTTGGTCATTTATATTTTATGTTCTTTCGCAA
>NC_089752.1:94491557-94504057 GCF_040412425.1 Macrobrachium rosenbergii
TTAGCGTAAGTATACATTATACGAATAGGAACAAGTTAATGTTAGTCTCTATTCAAAACGGCCACTGGCACGAACTCTTCATCAAATGGAATCGGTTTCGCAAAAGGCATCAGTCATTCTGAAGGTGAAGCTGCAGTCTCCTGAGATTAATTGTCTTTTATCTAAGCTTCGGAAAAGTTTCCATTTGCATTATACACGAAAACAAGCAAACATACACACACACACACACACACACACACACACACACACACACACACATATATATATATATATATATATATATATATATATATATATATATATATATATATATATATATATATATATATATATATATATATATATATATATATATTATACATATATATACACACACACACACATATATATATATATATATATATATATATATATATATATATATATATATATATATATATATATATATATATATATATATATGAATATTGAATGTGTCTGAGACTTTGCGTTCATACATCAACTTTATACATAATCACCAACTGGTATTTCGACTACTATAAACTGCAGAAGAAAACATTGTTCAATCAACAAACATACCTGTTCTATATTTCACGTCATAACTAAATATTCTGGCAGTAGAAAGAAAAAATAGTTAGGTAAAAACAGGGTCACTTCAATAACTTTGGAAAATTAATAAAGTATTTTCGAGTTAACAATAAACTTATAAGTAATGTTCCAACACTTTATTAAAAAAAACTATTACAATACTTATGACTTTATCAGTATTTATAAGTCTTGGGATAAAAACAGGGGGTAGCTATATATGGCAATAATTTCTAGTATTTTATTCACGATCTCCTTGATAGCTTTTCCCATCACCTTCCACACTTTCTTCTTGTATAAAGATCACAAACATCATAACTATTTGTCAGTAAAAGTTTTCTGTTATCCGTATTCTGTTAAAGGTTGCACCTAGTGATGCATAACAAAGGTCGTGTCCGCTCGAAAAGAGCCGCGAGTTATGTGAATTCTCGTAAAAAAAAAAAATCACCGAGAAATTTCTCAATCGAAGAGTAAAGCTAGTCGTCGATGATCAAGGACAAGAGTCAGCGCACAGTACGTCCGCCTGTCTCAGTGGCTAACGCCGCTCTGGGAAGGATTGTGGTTTGCTGCCCTACTGAGATCAGTCCTCTCTCTCTCTCTCTCTCTCTCTCTCTCTCTCTCTCTCTCTCTGTCTTTCTTGGGGGTGGGGGAGGGGCGGGCGGTGGTGAGGCGTTCACAATGTATTTAAAGTTTCCCTTTACTACAATTATATCCAATAGTTTAATCGACAATCATAGGCTTTTGGGGGTGTTGTTAACAAAACTTTCTTGTCTTAACTCATAAGAGCCGTTTTCTTTTCCCCAAAAACAACAGTCACCACTGATAAAAAAAAAAAAAACTTTCTGAGTCTACATTCAAATCCTTATAGAAAAAGGACTTGGTAAGGACATAACCTAAATAAAAAGATTACCTATAAACCGTAATGAAAAGACAGTATATATTATCTTCTTGCTAGTAGGCTATACATATATAAAGAAATCAATAATATATATATATATATATATATATATATATATATATATATATATATATATATAATAATCATATTCACTGTACATTGGGAATAACTTACAACCTGAAGAAACTATAATTTACAAGTGCTTCTTCGTGAGCCAGGATTTGAACAGTGACCAGATTAAGAAGCACTTATCAATTATTCTCAAAGAAGAGTGAATTCGATTTTAAATATTTGTCACTTGATATCTGTGGATACGTATATACATGCATACATAAATATATATATATATATATATATATATATATATATATATATATATATATATATATATATATATATATATATATATATATATATATATATATATATATATATATATATATATATATATATATATATATATATATATATATGGATGTATGTATGCATGTGTGTGTCTATATTCCAGCATAACTCTGAAATGCATTGAATAATTTCAACCAAACTTGGTGTACATACGACTTACTATCTGGAAAAGAATACTGTGGAGGTAAGGCATCACTGGCACCAAAAGGAGTTGGGTGGGAAGGGGGCTGACATATAAAAATAACCAAAAACGACAGATAATAGCATCTAAACCACAGTTTTCAAGGTAGCTGAGATGAATGGTGACACTCCCGATGCCCTGTAAGTCCAAGTTCAACCCTAGGAAGGGGAGTTGAGAAGGGGTGAAAAATAAAATGTCAAAAATGGCAGATATTAGTGTCTAATCCATAGTTTTCGAGGATGCTGAGATGAATAGTCACACTCCTGATGCCCTGTAAGTCCAAGTTCAATCCTGATGGAAGGGGAGTTGAGAAGGGGTAAAAAATAAAATGTCAAAAATGGCAGATATTAGTGCCTAATCCATAGTTTTCGAGGTTGCTGAGATGAATAGTCACACTCCCAATGCCCTTTAAGCCCAAGTTGAGCCCCAATAGGAACTGGGGGTGAGAGGGGTGAAATATAAAATGTCAAAAATGCTGGGCAATGTAAATGAAGCAACTATCTTAACAGGGAAGGGAGAAAATGAGAGAGAGAGAGAGAGAGAGAGAGAGAGAGAGAGAGAGAGAGAGAGAGAGAGAGAGAAGTTAAGTATACCTTAGTTTAACCAGACCACTGAGCTGATTAACAGCTCTCCTACAGCTAGCTCGAAGGATTAGATTTATTTTACGTGGCTAAGAACCAATTGGTTACCTAGCAACGGGACCTACAGCTTATTGTGGAATAAGAACCACATTATAGCGAGAAATGAATTTCTATCACCAGAAATAAATTCCTCTATTTCTTCATTGGCCGGTCGGAGAATCGAACCCGGGGCCAACAGAGTGCTAGCTGAAAACAGTACCCACCCGTCCAATGAGGAACTAGAGAGAGAGAGAGAGAGAGAGAGAGAGAGTTCATCAGTTGTCATTCAGAGTTTTCCTAGACAGTGCCGACTTGGTCAGCTAGTGTGTGTGTGTGTGTGTGTGTGTATATATATATATATTTAATTCTTTAACTGAAGAACCAAGGAAAATGTTCCATTGTTCTTCACCCCATCACGTAATCTATTATCTGTTATACATTTTAAGCAGAAATCCATTCATGCAGCGTCAAGCACTTTTCCCTCACTCACAAATACCTAAAACATCTCCGTTAGCTATTCAGTTTTAATTTCAAACTGCCGCTAATCCTTTTAATCTTACATCATTCATATTTTCTTTTTATGAAACATCCAAATTAAAAACTAAAAAAATAAATTCTCAATTCCACAAACAGCTGTATTCACTTGAGACAGTATCTTTCCTTCTACTGTATATATATCAAATTTTATGAGTCAAGCCTTATCCACAGACAGCCCCCTAAAATTTTTTAGTTCCTATCGATTCCTCTCTCAATTTCTTTTTGCCTATCTTTTGCATCCCTCTTCATTGTAATCATAACTGCAACTGGTAAAATCTTACGAGTATATGCACGAAGTTATACAAAAACAAAGCTTTTGACGTTAAGCAATAGATTAAAAATCAGTTACGTGGACCACGTCCATACTATTAGACTTTGTTCTTTTACAAAGTTTAAAAACCAATCCGGTGCAGTGTCCATAACAAAAGAAACAAGTAGAAAATGTTCCGAAGTTTCTTCGGCTCAATCGAGTTTTCTGTTCAGCAGCTATAGCGTATAATCAAGGCCACCAAAAATAGATCTATCTTTCGATGGTCTCGGTATAATGCTGTATCAGCCGTGGCCCGTGAAACTTTAACCACGGCCCGGTGATGGCCTATCCTATATCGTTGCCAGAAACACGATTATGGCTAACTTTAAATTAAATAAAATAAAAAAAACTACTGAGGATGGAGGGCTGCAATTTGGTATGTTTGATGATTGGGGGGTGCATGATCAACATACCAATTTGCAGCCCTCTAGCCTCAGTAGTTTTTAAGATCTGAGGGCGGTCAGAAAAAGTGCGGACAGAAAAAAGTGGAGACAGAAAAAGTGCGGACGGAAAGACAACGACGGCACGATAGCTTTCTTTTACAGAAAACTAAAACCAAAGAACATTTAACGTCAGTAAACGCAGTATAATGCCTCTGAAGCTCTTAGCTAATAGAGCATTCCAGTTTGCTTAACGTCACTTCCGGAAGTGTTCCGAAATTCTCCGAACATAATCACCCAGGCCGTTGTCAGTCTTCAGGTTCAAAGGTTCTGCTGTTAACGGACATCTAAAGAGGTATCGAGTCCTTAGTAGCGGAAACCTAAATTGGACTCTTGCGCTACGTCAAGCCTCTTGATTGGACAAACGCTGTATTGCTTGGAATTGATTCGATGGTCCAGGCTCCAACCAGCTGCTTTTAGAGTGTAGCTGTTCATGGCAATGGAGTAAGAACGGCCTCATGTTCTTTACGATTAGAAGATTGCCTTCCCAGGGGTTAGTGTTTTAGTTATTCAGCTCCCAAGTTCTTCTTTCAGGAAATGATTTAACGTTTTCTTTGAATTTGTAGTTACATTAGATGTGAACATTGGAAAGTTAAATCATTACTTATTGTGAATAAAACACCTACAATAAAGTTATTTTTTCAAGTAAATATATAAATTATATTTAAAATAGATTGGTCAATTCCATTAGCGAAAACTTTCATTGCTATAGAGTCAGTTAACATATGTAAAAGTATTATTTGAATAAGTAATAGTTTTACAAATGAAAGAACAAAATATTTTTACTTATTTAAATACCGTTCAACAAAAATTTAAGCCGAAATGTAATATAAAAATAATGATTTTCACTCCAATATCCAATTTCTCTCTCTGAATTTTGCATGTTCAGTCTTTCGTGAAGGGAAAATTGATGACATCTGCTATTTAAATTATTTTGCGTTCCAAAAATTCATTGTAACTTCATTATTCTCATAGGACACTGAGGAAGTGTCTATATATATATATATATATATATATATATATATATATATATATATATATATATATATATATATATATATATATATATATATATATATATATATATGTACATATATATATATATATATAAAAATTATCAAAGAGATATTTAAAATGATAGGTAAATAAATGTTAAATTACTAATATACGAAATGTAAAAAATCAAAGAGATTGCAAACACAATAACACAAAAATACACAAAATATTTACCAATGATTATTTCACTGAGGCAAAAATCTCTTAATACGCCTTATTATACCATAGTAATAATAAGTGAAATTCACTTTACCTTACACAAGCTTGTGAAAGCCTTTGCAAAATCACTTGAAATGCAGCTGCTTGAGATTCACAAAACACTCTTTTTTGTAAGGCGCCATTACAACTTTTCCTATGTTCAGATCTCAAAAGCTAAGATTAACATCAGTGACCACACAAATATTCTACGTTAATAACTTCTCTCTTTTCAAGGGAGAGAGAGAGAGAGAGAGAGAGAGAGAGAGAGAGAGAGAGAGAGAGAGAGAGAGAGAGAGAAAGAGAGAGAGAGAGAACCAACAAGAATGGTCTCTGAAATCAGAATGAACAAACTTTAGGATTCCAGTAGGAAATGACACAATCAAATGACATCATTATAAGGCATTTTGAGAACGAGATATGAGAGAAAGTTTTAGAAGAAGGAAGATGATGTCACTTCCTCAGCAAGATGTTTTGAACTGCAATCTTACATGCAACACTTGTTTGCATTTCTCAAAAGTACATGTCTTTCCTAGAAAATAGTATGGGATGCAATCAGAAAAATATATGTAACATTGCGAAATCATTTGTCTTCTTCTCATATGAGACAAAGTCTTATGACTCGATTGCTATTCCCGACCTGAAATGTGTTTCATTTTTACATTATATGGTTGCAGGCATAAAGACAACCTGGTAAGTCTCTGATTGTTATTTTTTGTCTTATTGATGAATGAGATAGGGTTGTGGTCAGACAACACTAAAATTTCTTCATTCCTAGGTCAGTTCACATATACTTTAAACTTTTTCAATGCTGTGATTAATGCTAATGTTTCTTTTTCTATGGTGGAGTATATTTTTTAATGCTTTTTCAACTTTGAAGACATGAAACAAACTGGATGTAGAATACTACTGTCATCTTCTTGAAGTAGAACAGCTCAAATTCCACAGTCGGATGCATCAACTTGTATTACAAACTTTTTAATGAAGTGGAGGTTGAAGCACTGGTCTTGAAGTTAAAGTGGCTTTAACCTGCTCAAATGATTCTTGACATTCTGGAGTCCAAACAAACTTTGTTTTCAGACTGGTTAAGTCAGTTAAGGGAGCTAGTACAGGTGAGAAATTTGGTCAGAATCGGCGATAAAATCCAGCCATGTCTAAAAACCTCTGTAGTTGTTTCCTCGTAGTAGGGGTTGTGGTTAGCCTTACGGACACCTTCTACATTAGCACCAAAAGAAGCGAGAAGGCCTTTTCCAACTTCAGATACCAAATACTGAACAGTTGCCTTTCCAAACTCACTTTTTTATAAGTTGATTGTTAGTCCTGTTTCCCGTACTTTCTTCAACACTTTCCTTAAAATCTTCAGATGTTCTTTCCATGTATTAGAATAAATCACAACATCATGAAGGTATACACCAACTCCTTCTATGGATCCTAGCAGTTGATCCATCACTCACTGGAATGTTGGAGGAACATTCGTCAGACCAAACGGCAAAACAGTGTATTGATACAGTCCAAAAGGGGTAATGAAAGCTGACAGCAATTTAGCATCATCATCTAAGTGAATTTGATAATACCCTTTCAATAGATCTATCCTGGAAACAAATTTGGCTTGCCCAATATTATCAAGTAATTGATCAATAAGAGGCAAGGGATAATTGTCAGCCACGCTGATGGAATTCAGTTTCTTATCAGTACACATCCTAAATGAGCCATCTAGTTTCTTCATTAACATACAAGGAGAACTATAATGACTTGAACTGGGTTCTGCTAATCCATGGTGCAACAAATACTCCACTTCTTTCTACAAAACATCTCTGTGAAAAGATGATAAGCGATAAGCTCTCTGTTTAAAAATTTTTCCAGCTTCTCTGGTCTTTATCTCATGCTTTGTCAGATCGGTATGCCTAGGTACATCTGCAAAAATTTCAGGAAAACTTCGAATCACCTCACTTGATAATTAACTACTTTGCTCAACACTCAGATGTTTTAGTTTATCCTCCAAATTTTCCAATATTGAAGAATTGTTCATCTTGCTTTCAGCTCCCAATTCATAGTCATTATCGTCTTCTGCAGATGAAGTTGTCTGTGTTACTGACACTTGTTTCAGTTTTAGTCTCTGAGAAGTAAGGTTTCAAAAGATTCACATGTATCTTCCTCTGTCGTTTCCTTCTTCCTGGTGTTTCAATCACATAAGTTTGATCATTTAACTTCTCTATTATTCTATATGGACCTTGAAACTTATTAGTAAGGGGAAATCTTTTCACAGGTAAGAACACTAGAACTTGTTGTCCTACACTAAAACTTCTTAGCTTAGTCTTAGCATCATATCTTATTTTCGTTTTCTCTTGACTTATTTTCAGATTTTCTAAAGAGAATTTTCTAATTTCTCTTAACCTTTTCCTCAAATTCTTTACATATTCTCCTTGGATTTCCTCTTGATTTTCTTCCCAATTCTCTGCAAGAATCTTCAATGGACCTCTCCGTCTCGACCAAAAATCATTTCATTTGGTGAACATCCCATACTTTCTTGATAAGCATTCCTAACTTCAAACAACATCAAGGGTAAACCAGCATCCCGTTCTCCTCCTGATTCATAACAGTACTTAGTTAACATACTTTTCAGTGTCTGATGGAACCTTTCCAAGGCTCCTTGAGTCTCTGGGTGGTAAGCAGTTGATAACTGTTGTTTCACTCCTAACAAGTTCATCACATCCTGGAACAGTTTTGAAGTAAAGTTCGTTCCTCTATCACTTTGCACAATTTCTGGTATTCCAAACTTAGAGAAAAACTCCACCAACTTCTCAGCAATTACCTTTGCACTTATACTTCTTACAGGAATCGCCTCAGGATACCTTGTCACTGGACACATGAATGTTAACGGATATTCATTTCTTTTCTTCGTTTGCGGAAGCGGCCCAACCACATCTACAATTACCTTGCAAAAGGGTTCTCCTCCAACTTCTATGGGTTGTAAGGGGGCTTTCTGAATGGTTTCATTCGGCTTTCCAGTTATCTGGCATGTGTGACACTCTCTGCAAAGCCTGCTAAGATCCTTGTGAAGTCCAATCCAGAAAAAGTACTTCATAATCTTTTCAGCAGTCTTCCTGATTCCCATAAGTCCAGACTCGTGTGCTACAGCTACCACTTGCTTCTTCAGTGGATATGAAATCAGAATTTGATGATATTCACCACACTCAACATTTCCTGGTATACCTGCAGGTCGATGCTTCCTCATTAGCAATCCTTCCTTTAGATAATGACAGGTAGGAGTTTGTTGCATCTCTTCTTGATCAACAACTCTGAAGAACAAATCAGCTAACGTTGTATCCTTCTTCCACAGTTCCATTAGCTTTTCCTCATTTATAACTGCCTGATTACAATAATGAATAGTATTTACAATAATGATTCCTATACAAAGATTCACCAAGAAAATGGTTTCATAATCAAAATGAAAATTACAATATCAAAATAGCGAAACTTTGAAGCGACTCAGGATTAGATCCTCCAACGTAACATTGAAATGATCATGTCATTACATAAGTAACATAACTGATTTATCGAAAAGTTCTTTTAAAAGTCACATCCAAAAGTTTCACTCTGTAGTAAAAGTCATTTAATAAATGTTGTCAGAAAGAACACTGATTTACCTCCGCCCTTAAAGCTTTAAATAAGATAACGAATCTATTACCAAACGAATATTTTGTCCAGAAATTAGGACTTCGTCGTTACCTGGATGCCCCCGAATGAAACTTGGAGCATCTGAAGTATTCACTACTTTTAAGATAAAATATTTTGGAGATGCGGTGTATCATTAGCACGCTTGGAGAAAGACTTTCCTTTCTGCAAAATTTACCTTTGAACAGCAAATTATTGCCCAAGAAGGCTGTGAGTTCAGAGACGGCAACCCCGTGTTGTCGAATTCTGTGAAGCTGAACAGAACTTCGGTCATCTACATGAGCATCCTCAACTGTCGAGATCTTCAGCTACTAAAAAAAAAGGCGAAGTTCAACTGAAGGACAGAAGACCGCAGTTCTGTTCAACGTCATGGGTTCGACAACACGGGGTTGCCGCCTCTGAACTCACAGTACTTCTTGGGCAAATTGATGATCTTTTAATAATATGCTATTTAAAGATTTTTAATTTGCATGATATCACCGATGACACTGGAATGTTATCCAGTTAAAATATTAACATACTAAAGTAATCTAAAATACGTGAAGTTTTGCAGAAGGGAAAGACTTTCTCCAAGAATGACAATGATACACCGCATCTCCAAAATATCTTATCCTAACATCACTGACGACTGATTGTCATATTAAAGGAAAGTCAAAGTCACCAGGCATTCCTAGCAGATAAACAGTAAACATAAGCAAGTTTACATCTAGGAGTTAAAACTCGTTTGATATTAAAAGACTACATTCCATGAACTATCGCAATATCTGACATTTCTTTTAGACAGGGAATGTGTGAAAAAGAAAATGTTTAAAGACTGGAACGTGGAAAAGCCTCTCATATTAATTCTCTGCCTACATTTCTATCTATATTCTTATTTACATGGCCATCTTCTCACGATATTTCAACCCAAGCTAGTTAGCCCCGACGATCCAGTGAATAACTGAACACCGATGCATGAAAAAAAATAAAAGTTTCGCTGCCTAGCAATTCATGTCTTCACCTTCATAAAATTTCTGTTTTTTTTTTATTCTTTAAAAAAAGCCGGAGTTCTTTATGCTTCACTCTTCTTTGTTACGGTGCGCACTTGCATGAATGCTTGTAAATCTCTCTCTCTCTCTCTCTCTCTCTCTCTCTCTCTCTCTCTCTCTCTCTTACCAAGAGACATGACTGTGACTGTCCACTGATGAGAAAATAAACACTACAAAATCAGACCAAGGGTTTATCTAATTATATTATATAACGTCAAATATCCAAAATATGTCAAGGCTTCGATGAAGTAATCATAACCCCTTTAATATGGAGTCCTTTATTTTAAATCCATCTCAGAATTACTATACAAATACAGAGTGGTACTCAGTCACCTGCCACTTTCATCCAGTATACGAACCAAAGGTTTATTACTCCCATTTGCAAAATAGCTCTCAGTCAAGTCCTTTTCGACAGATTTTCCTAGGACGTCCATGAGATTCAATATCGACTGTTTGGTGTGGAGGTGTCGGGGGCGGGGGTTATTTTGACATATTCTTCTATATGCAATTGTTCCGCTATCAGATTTATGGCCACTATACTCATAGTAAATTTAAATGTTTCAGTAAGAACATTGGTTTCCCCAAACTTATGCAAAATCTATTACTTTGTTGTAAGGTTCTCAGCAAATATACTTCTACCATAATAACCTATAACTTACAAAGTCTAAAAGACTTTTAAAATTGTACTAATCAACGTGAGAGGCTCATTACTCTTGCCATGTTACATTCTACCTTCTTTTCTCTTTAATAAGCCTGGGACTGGATTTCAATTGGTAACTTTCCTCTTCTTCATTTCACTCATTCTTAAAATATGTTCTTTTCCAGCTATTTTCACCATATCTCATAATGGACGAATATGATTCTTAATACCTTTCTATGACACATGTAAGAAATTACGGACATAAATCCTTATTTTTCTTACAGTACAGTGGTCGTTACTGTAAGCTAGCAGTGAATACTGTTCACAACTTAATTTATATCTTTTTAATTCAATGAAAGAGGCATAGAAACTTTCAAGTGATTCCATCTACCCTAAACACACGTAATGCGTACTTGGAATAACGCAGTAATAATCTATACTTCTTTATCTTATTTATTTCAGCAACGGACTCTTGGTAAAACGAACGGAAACTTCAATATGGCAAAGCAGACGAAATAAAAACCCATCTCTCTCTCCCACTAAACCACTACCCAACGCTTTCAACAGACGCGTCGTAAATATCTTACTGAGTTTGTCATTCTTGTTTAAATGTGTAAGACATCCAGACACGAACTCGTACATAGAACTTCAGAATCGAGACTCCGTTAGATTATGCACGCCTTTGGAAAAGTCAGAAAATTTATGTATAAACATTTCTAGGATAGTGAAAGACTTTTAACCCGTTTGTAGGGAGACAACATCATGTGTGACTGTTGGCAAGAGTGAGGGTATGATGGTGAGAGTTCTTATGGAAAAAGGAACAATGCCAATGGTTGTCTCTCACAGGCGTGTGGGGGCAATTGTTACGAATGGTGAGAAACTGAGAGATATGAATTTTACAACTGAAGTTGTACGAACTATACAAAAGATTTCTAAAAAGAAGGAAGAAAAAGAGTGACTAGGAAAGAATAAATTACTATTTTTCTACTCTGCCCTTTAGAAAAAATGAAGGGTGAAGAAGGAAAGTGCTCATTTTATATATATATATATATATATATATATATATATATATATATATATATATATATATATATATATATATATATGTGTTGTGTGTGTGTGTGTGTGTGTGTGTGTGTGAAATTTTTATCACGCTGTGATTTATATACAACCATGAAGCTACAAATGTCGTTTAATATCCAATTCACGCTACTTCGGGAATATCCCCGATGGGGAATTATCACCGAAGGAGAATTATGAGTGATAAATGTATCAGTACTGCTGGGTCTCGATCTCTCGACACAGTTACCTTCCAACGATTCCATTCGTCGTTCTACCCACTGGGCCATCAAGAGTGGTATAAGTTAATGCCGAGTCTGCTGTACTTGTTTACCTGTCGAGAGCGGGGAAATTATACTTAGCTTCGGCATCAACCCACCTCCACCATGATAGCTTTAGGTATGTTTGGAGTAAGACACAGACACGCACACACACACACACACACACACACACACACAGAATAGACATTGCTGATGAATCAAAAGAAACATAACTAGGGACCGAGAAAATTCCACAACAAGCAATAGAAAGTGAAGAAGGACTCCCAAACTTGGTGTAGACTTTTACCATTCCCATATGGTAAAGTTAATTCGTTTGCCAATGATAACAATTATTTATATTCAGAGGTTTCATGTATTCATGGTTGGGCTCGTATTCCCTCTTGAATATATTATAGAGGTAATTCTCTACACGCCATTCATTACAATAACAATTATTACATGTTGTGTTATGGATAAATGCATCATTTTCTACTTGGCTTATATTTTCTAATAATTGTAATAAAAGTTTTACTGTCATACGGACAGAAATTCCTTTCGCTATTATCATCATCATCATTCTTGCGAGGATAACTTAGAGACGGTCGCCTCTA
>NC_089752.1:94509057-94566557 GCF_040412425.1 Macrobrachium rosenbergii
CTCAGAGAACAAAGGACAAGAACTCAGGACTATGATTAATAACAAGTGAGGTATAAGTTATTACACCCTCAAAAATCACCACCAAACTCAGGTTTTGTATTTAGAATCATCAACTTCTGCATCCTAACCATGTAGTGCAAAAGCCATATTATGAATGAAATTTTATCACATCACCGTATTCAAATACAAGCATTTTTTACGTCCGTTTAATATCAATCGCTCTACCTCAAATAATTATTTTCATAAATGTTACCGAAGGGAAAAGTTGATAATAAGTTTGTCGTCCCGTGGGCTCGAACCAACGAAGGACAAGAACTCAGGACTCAGTGACGCCTCCCACGAGGCCAACAAGTGAGGTGTAAGTTATTACCGACTAAAATCACCGTCGAACTCGGGTATTTGTATTTAGAATAGGTATCAACTTTTATATGTAGTGCGTTTGTCGCACGTAGCCATATTATGAATGAAATTTTATCATCACCGTTTCATATAAAAAATATGTTATTTCCGAGGTAGAGCGAATTGGATATTAAAGGACGTTTGTAGCTAATCCTTGTTATGAATCACGGTGATGATAAAATTTCATTCATAATATGCCTGACTTGTTTATATTCCAATATTAATTGTATAATATTATATTGCCTAAAATATAGTTTTGTGTATATATATATATATATATATATATATATATATATATATATATATATATTAATATATTTATTGATAAAACTTCAGGAATTGATTTTCAAGGCTAGAGATAACAGATGCATGAATATTGATACAACGGCAGAAAATCTAATCAGTTTTAGAACATCTTTTTCATCCTAAGCATAAAACATAAGATGCACCTTAAAATTAAAATTTTTTACTTCATCATCATTTATGGGAAAAGTATCTAAGTACGTTCGTCTCGAGTTGTCCTCAGGACTAAATAAGTTTTATACCCTTATGAAATTCAATTTCATTTTTAAAAACAACCCTTATTAGTGATAGTCCTTTTTGCTATAAATACTTCTTGCCAGACTTGATCAATACTGAATTTAGTTGCCTAAAATATAGTTTTGGAAAATATACTGGATGTACATACATCCTTGATGTTGAACAAAATGACTATGAGATTGGTCTTAGAACTTCCCATTTCAATAATGAAACCTGATCAGATCCCACTGTATCAAAGACTGGTTTTCCTAAATAGTGACCTCCAAGGGTTCTAACCCGGTATGTATCCACCTTTGCGGCGTGTTTAGTACAATCCCCGTTGGGGATTACCGTAAAAACATAAACAAAAGACTGTAAATATCATAAAGCTAATGACCCCCAAGAAATATTAGCCATAAATAACGACCCCAGAAAACCCTTGGGGGTCACTATCTAGAAAAGACCCCAGAGATTTTAAGAGTCCTGCCCAGTCACAATATGAACATCTTTTAAGGCATTTTCAAGTTATTGATTATTAAACAACATAAACTCCTTCTACAACAGTTCCACTGCGTCTGTGCAACAGAATCAGCCTAAAATGAAATTTTCTTTCTGTCTTCATTTTCTTTATCCCACTTTTACTCACTGCCTGTCGTGGATTAAGCTGGTCTTATGCCGGTACGGGCTATTGCACCTCGATCATCTTATCATCAAAATAAGAAACTGTCTTTTATCTAAAATAAATGAGACGTGTTTTGCAGCATAACTAAAAACACGTACGCCTCTGTCGTAGCAAAACGGTATACAGGGTGAACCACAAGTAGGTGGACAGTAGGTGGAGTAGGGTTTGTGTAAGGGTTATACTATAATGATGGTGTTTATTATTATTATATATATATATATTATTATTATTATTATTATTATATATATATATATAATATATATATATATATATATATATATATATATATATATATATATATATATATATATATATATATATGTATATATATATTTTTCATTGCCTTTGTATTGCATTATTGTATACAATAAAATTTAATTGTAAATGTAATAAGTGTATATAAAAATTTAATTGTATTAGCTAATATAACTGCGTATGTAATCTCAAAATATATTTTATCATCTACTGTCCACCTACTTTTGGTTCGTTCACCCTATATACTACAGTATGCCGGTGTGTGCTTTGTATGCAGTTTCTCGCCGTCAGTTTGCTGAAGCACACCCAGAATAATCAGACGCGCTGAAAAACACGAGAACGACTTGACTTAGCGCAGATCATTATGCCTAACAAGGGTAACAAAAAGGTCTGAAAAGGCTTGTATGCTTTTAGCGAGCTTTGCATTACGTTTGCAAACAACTTTCAAGTGTCTGGGATATTTCGCAACCTCTGTGATTTAGTCATTCTCCAAGTTTGCAAATCCCTTAATTTTAAGAATTAGTAACATATGTGGCTTGGGGAAATGCTCCATGCAAACGAATGAGCCTTGCGTTGGTCACATATTCTTGAGAGCCTCTCTCTCTCTCTCTCTCTCTCTCTCTATATATATATATATATATATATATATATATATATATATATATATATATATATATATATATATATATATATATATATATGTGTGTGTGTGTGTGTGTATGTATATATATATATATATATATATATATATATATATATATATATATATATATATATATATATATATATATATATATATATATATATATATATATATATATATATATATATATATATATAAATATATATATATATATATATATATATATATATATATATGTGTATATATATATATATATATATATATATATATATATATATATATATATATATATATATATATATATATATATATATATATATATATATATAAGATAGAGACCCTAAAGAAACAAAGAAACAAGAAGACCTCCATTCTCACAAATGTATTTGCCGATGTTTCATGACTTAGTTTCAAGGCTAAAAATAATTTGCTTAACGGTTGGAGTCACGGTATTAAAAAATTATGAATTCACAAAAAATGGCAGTGCAGGGTTAAAAACAGAGGAAACACACAAAAAGAATAAGGCATAGGTTAAGGACACACAGATACAGACTCTTCGAGTAGAAGGAAAAGATAATACTAAAAGTAAACAGAAAACATTTACCAAAAAATATGATATATAATTCAGTTGGCGTCAATTGAGTGTTTAACGAGGGAACAGTCTCTTCATAATCGACTCGAAGATAGTTAGGTCTTGTTGGTTGGAAAACCTGCCTTCTATTGTAAAATCTTCATCTCTAATGTTGCTTTTACATCGTACAGAATGATTCCTGATGTTAGAGGCCTCTGGATTAGATAATCTGCATCCTGTACAGTAGCTTAAGCCTATAAGAGAGTCTATTCGTATACACTGTAACAAAATTTTTTTGTAACAAATCTGATAATATTATCACTGCTGTGTGAGTGATATTTACCTTAGCCTTATCACAAAACAAAGAAGATACCTCATTATATTATCTAAACGAGTTCATCTTTAGACAGAAGGGCATAATGTTTACTATTAATTTCCCATTTTCGATATTGTGCGTGAGTTTGCAAGCACATTTAAGTGAAAGTGCCCAGTTGTTTGCATGCAATTCAGTGCACGCACGATGTTGTAATCTTATTAATCCTTCACCCTTTCCCAGTTCTCCTTTCTTTATTTATCAGTCGTCTGCCTTTTTTTCTGTTGAGAGTTCTCGGTCTCGCTTAATCTCGTTTGGAGCTTTTAATGAGATTCCAAACAGGCTCTCGGATACGAGTCAAAACTTTCCCCAAATATTTGCTTCCGAGAATGCTTCCAGTGATATTTGCTCTTTATGCAATTTTCTTTTTCAAATTCACTTTTACCAATACTTTTAGTTTCCTGAAAATGTCTGAGCAATTTTATGCTTCGATATAGTACTGTCTCTTTAAAAAAAAAAAAAAAAAAAATACTTAAGGTTGGTTTGACTTGGGCCTGATTTGGTTACATGTATAACTGCACTCTTTGCCAGCTCCGCATGTAAGGAAACTGTTCATTTATTAATGCAGAAGGATTGCTACACTCTTTGTCGGCTTCAAAAATAAGGATAGGACAGTAGCATCTTATACGCTGCTTTCTTTTGAAAGAATCACACACTCACATGAAGTTTGGTCCCATTTACAGAGATAGTTCTTCTCTTTGGAAACATTGCTGCCATATTTTATTATAATGCAGATCTGAAGGTCTACAGGAGCATAGAAACCGATGAGCTTTATTTCAGAATTATAGTTGAATAAACGGATAGCTTAACAGCAAAGATTTGTATTCGAAAGCAAATGCCCAATTACTGAATTCAAGATGAAAGTGACGTGTTGAAAAATATTCAGTTTCACTGCATGATAAAAACTCCTTTGTATCCTGACATCTGATAATGTATTGCTATCTGTAAATAAATATAGACTTGAAGATGATCTGAACAACATGCTAAGGCCATCGTAAAGTAAACCCCATTACTGAGAATATTTTGGACAAGGTTTGAATGTATGTCATACCAACTGCAATAGGCCATTAATTAACTAAAAAATGCAGGGATAGAAAAAAATTCGGTTCAACAGAGCGGCAACGTAAACTGCTCATCTGGACATTCAAATTAAAGAGTAAAACAAAAGGTTGGTAAACTAATCTTCCTTTGCAAGACTGCCTGAATTAAAGAAGAAAAGCATAGCGTTAGGACTGAAAAAAATAAAGGCATTAAATTATTGCAGAATGTAAGAAGAATACTCTTAACTGTCTGAATATCTGAATATTTCGTTAAACACACACACACACACGCACGCACACACATTATATTTATATATATATATATATATATATATATATATATATATATATATATATATATATATATATATATATATATATATATATATATATATATATATATATATATATATAATATATGTATATGTGTAATATATATATATATATATATATATATATATATATATATATATATGTGTGTGTGTGTGTGTGTGTGTGTGTAATTAGGGCCTCTATTCTCAGGTCATTGATACAAGAAAGCAAAGACAACTCGTCACTGGGGATACTGCAAAAGATGTTGGATAATGCCGAGTACTAAGGGAGAATGCAGTAGATCTAATGAACACTTAGTCTGGTCTGCTAACATGAATGGGCCACTGACCAACAGTAATAGCTAGAAACCTGTCATTAAAAAATGTTACTGAAGACTGCATTTGTTAGCAAGTAATAGTTATCAGTAATGCACGACGAAGGAGTGCATCCAGTGAAAGACGGAAAATTAAAAAAACGGAGCATTTTGTAATACTGATAACTCGCCCTCCTCGTAATCCTAGTGAAGAGTCACTCGGAATATTCGGCTTTCCTAGTCTGACATCATTCCTGGTAAAGAGGAATAATACTCGTACACCACTGTCAGGGAAAGAGAATAGATATTAATTTCAGACATCAATTTACATCTTCACTTGGGAACTAATGACCTCTCAAAGAGCTACATTGGTCACACTACAACAACTCTACGGACGCTATGTAGTGCCACACAAACCAGTCCTAGCACATGCAATGGAGTAAATTGTCCATGGTGAATCGAACCCCATTTCCCGTATTTTAAAGAAAGTAGATTTATTTCCTTCCAACACCAATGGGCTCCGGTAAACAGTCTCAACTGGCCCGTTTAACATAACGTCAGAAACAAAAACAAAGATAAGAACCATCACAGGAAATCCCACAGAGGCCACGCGAAAGATAATTACACCCTAGCATATGATAAAGAATATCACCTTCTGCTTTTATTCAAAATATCATTCAAATAAAAAAAAAACTATATAATATATCCATGAACTTATGACAAGTTCGGTTAAGGAGTGTTAATCTCCACAAACCATTACTGCACAGAGTGAAGAATCTTGGATAAAAAGGTTAATTGAGGAGCATGTCAAATTCAACACTGAGATTCTAATGAGGGCAGAGGGAAAGTGACAAGAGAGAGAGAGAGAGAGAGAGAGAGAGAGAGAGAGAGGGGGTGGGGGGACGGCTACAGAAATTAGGTAAAAGAAGTAAAACAAAGGGAAAAAGTTAGCACTTTCTTTTTCTTAAATCTGGAACTGAAAACCTTTATGGACAGAGTCAACAGACAATCTACCCAAGAGGGCTCCAAAGGGAAATCAGCCTGCAGAGAGAGACAAGTTATAGGAAAAGGTTATAAATAAATAAACATATATGGGATCAGAAAATAAAGCCGATACAATTGAATTCAGAAGACGTTAACAGAAAGCAGTCATGAATTTGCTCCTCGCTTAAAAATTTAGGGATCAGAAGATTTCACATTTTAGTCGTAGCCACGTAGACAATTGAGCAGTATTAAACCTGGTACTAGAAAACGACACACTGCAGCAGCAGCCTGGACAACGTTAGGAGCAAAAATGGCTATGCCAGGTAAAGAACAGCGTAGAGGATGTTTGTCGTTACAGTACATTTTATACAACAAACATACTGAACTCACTTTACTCCTATGCCACAAGTCAGCATGAAGACTTGGCAAAATAAACGTGACTGATGACACAACTCTATCCATACCAAAACTGACGTTAAAGAAAGCTATGAATAAAAAAGTAGAAGAGGCCATACCTATGAAAAGGGCATTACAGTGAAAGAGATATATCCACTGAATTGTAAAATCTCTTACTGAATGAATCATGATTACAGAATACATGAACTGTGCTTTCATTCAGTCTCAGTGGAGCATCGAAGATCACACGTGAAACCTTGCACTTGGCATATCTGAAATTAAATTGAATTACAGTGAGGAATAGTGAATATTGAGGGATCATGCTCGGCAATTCTTTTACCAAAGGGACGAATGTCTTCTTCTTAACCATGGAGGTGACGTTAATTACCGAAATATCTTGTTATTGAATTTCTAAGAAATAATACACACGAATATTCCTTACCCTACTCTGACTGCATATGCATATAAATGAGAGCAATTATTATTTACTTTCTCTTTAAGAACTTTTCATATTCTTACATTCCATTCTTCATAGCCTAGTTCTCACTTTATATTTTTTGTTGACTATTTTATCGATCGTTTGTATTAGCCGACACGATTTCCGCTATCACCAATTTTGCATTGGAGTTATCTCTGCTCTTCCTACGTCATGTAATAATCATAAACGTCCAGTTAAAAAGGATCTACAAAGTAGGTTACCCTTCTGAAACTTTATTCGTCGTATCTCTTTATTTCCTCGACCAAACTTTGTAAATTGGGAGAGATTCGGTTCTTCATAATCTCCTTGGGTAACTTGCGTGATAAGCCGAGCTCCCTAAATGAAGATAAAGTGCCTACGTCTCGATCTTCATCCGTTTCCTGTTTATATAGATCTTGTATTTCTTCTCACAAGGACTTAGAATTCTTTCGTCATCTCACACCTAATTTTTATATTTTGAAATCATTTATTAATTTGGGACTACAATATGTATGTCATCATTTCTCGAGATACTGTTACTTGGCAGGAATATACATACATACATACATACACACACACACACACACACACACACACACACACACACACACACACACACACACATATATATATATATATATGTGTGTGTGTATATATATATATATATATATATATATATATACACACACACACACACACACATATATATATATATATATATATATATATATATATATATATATATATATATATATATATATATATATATATATATATATATATATATTCATGATGTTGCCTTTTAATATGTATATCATCCCATGGTTTTGATATATTTACTCTTCTATTTATCATGTGGTATGTGTAATAATAATAATTGTTGAAATATCATATGCAGTGTAATGTCAGATCTCAAAAGAGTTAATGATTTAGATAACAATGTAATTTAGAATGATTAATAAATTTTTAATAGAAACATAATATATAAGCAACAAGTCTGTGTGGCAGCAAAGGCTTGTTTCACTTCAGTTTTCATTACTTAAGATAAGCGAGCGCTTTGTTCTGGGTTGTGCATTGACAGGCGAGAGATAACAATAGCTGCTCTGTTCTAGAAACAACTCGGGTTTTTCGTTTTGTTTCAAAACATGGCAATCATAATTAGCCAGTTGCAGTTTGTTTTGATCGTGTCAAGATTTCTGTAAAGCCTTTGTCTCATACGAGAAGAAGACAAATGATTTTGCAATGTTATTCTGATTGCATCCCTACGATTTTCTGGTAAAGACGTGTACCTTTTGAGAAATATGAAGAAGTGTTGTACTGAAGCACACGACAATTGCATCATGTTTAACCCTTAGTGGACGGATTGAGCTTCAGTTGAAGTAAAACAAGTTTGGGGAGGTGGACGGATTGAGCTTGAGTGTGAAGCAGAATTACGCACCACTGTTATGGTAATAATGATTCGAAACAAAAGTGCCAATACTTCTATATGCTATAAATTCACTAATGGCAATTTTTATACAGACGTGAGAGCTAGGCCAGTATCAGTAATGCTTGTGACTTCAAGGGGGAAGGTACTGCATCTCTGTCTCTCACATGAGTTTTTGTGTAAATTTGCTTGTAAATATACGAAGGGGTTGCTGTTGTTTTTGTTTTTGTCTTTTACGATAGTATGTCGGTTGTCAATGTAGTTTTACAGAGAAAATTGCAAAGAAATATTAAAAAAGCATGTAAAAGTAAAATAAAAGTTACGGAATCTTCCTTCTCATAAACTTACGTGAATATTTTACAACAAATAAGCAAAAAATTTGTTACTGCTTTTATTTCTTATCTGTTTTGATATTGTGTGAGCAGTAATAATAATTTTACAAAATCCAAAAAACTTATTTATTAGAAAAACATATATAAGTTGGTAAAATTTACGATTGTCTTGTAAATGAGGCCCCACAAGGGGTTGTAAATAGTCATATTCAACTTCTCGTGGAAGGTAGGGAAAAATTTTTAGAATTTTTTTATTTATACAGTGTGAATGTACGTGTCATTCTCTTTCCACTGATGTGATATTTTTTTATTTTGCCAACCTCAGAGTTTCCCCGGTCTGGGGTGCTACACATAGATAAATTATGCTGTCCCTTAAGGGTTAAGATTACATTGCTCTGATCATGTATTGTTCTAATCGAGTCCCATATAATTTTTTTTGAGTCACATACACCTTTTTGAGGGTAAAAACACATGTCTCAATTGATCACATCATATATTGTCCCGATTGGGTTCAAAACGTTCTGCTGGAAGTTTCGTCATCTTTATTTTTCTAGAACTTTCTCTTGTATCTTGCTCCCAAAATGCCTTAATAATGATGTCATCTGATTATTTCATTTCTAACTGGAATCCAAAAATTTGTTCATTCCGCTTTCAGAGACCGTTTGTATTGGTTCTCTCTCTCTCTCTCTCTCTCTCTCTCTCTCTCTCTCTCTCTCTCTCTCTCTCTCTCTCTCTTCAAAAGAGAAAAATTATTAACATAAAGTGTTAGTTAGTGTGGTCACTGGTATTAATCTTAGCTTTTGTGATCTGAATGTAGGAAAATGTAGTTGCACTTAACAAAAGTGTGTTTTGCGAATCCCAAGCAGCTGCATTTCAGGTGATTTTGCAAAAGTTGTCTCAAGCTTGTATAAGGCAAAGTCAAATTTACTTACTGTTACCATGGTATAGTAAGGTATATTAGGGGAATTTGCCTTAGGGGAATTATTTGTTTTGTGCATTTTCGTGTGTTATTGTGTTTGCAATCTCTTGATTTTTCTCATTTTATATATTGGTGATTTAACATTGATTTACTTAGCATTTTAAATATTTCATGATAATTTAACATTGATACTTGATTTAATTTTCACTTACTAAGATTTTCTTTTAAAATCTTGAGTAATTCTTGATAGTTTAAATTTTGCTACATTAATTTAATTTCTTGATAAATTAAAGTTTTGTGATTTAGTTTTGTTTAATAATTTAACTCAAGAATGAATTAAATTTTTTGTTGTTTTCAAGTAATAGTAAATTTTTCAGATTGTGAATTCTAATTATAAATTTTGAATTTAAAAATAAATTTTTGAATTTAATGTTTTTAAAAACAGTGCTTCATTTATTGACAACTAGTGAATAGGATTAATTGTGTGCATATGGCAAAGTGATAAACATGTTTTGTTCCTTTAGTTTTGCTGAAGTGAATTAAGACCAGGGAAGCAGTCAAAGTTGTTTGATGTAGTGATGCCCTTTTACTCTAGTATATTTTTGTTTAACTGTTGATACCTCACACTTGTTTTGATAAACTTAGTTGATTTTTCCACGTGATCAGTAAGCTTTTTAAGGAATCACTGTTACCTTTAGAGTAATCAATCGTAATTTTTATTGATATGAGAGTTCAGGTATTTTATAATTCTGGGATTAGTTGTGTAATAACTAGGTACTTGGTACAATCGTGAATATATATATATATATATATATATATATATATATATATATATATATATATATATATATATATATATATATATATATATATATATATATATATATATATATATATATATATATATATATATATATATATATATATATATAAATATATATATATATATATATATATATATATATATATATATATATATATATATATATATATATATATATATATATATATATATATATATATATATATATATATATATATATATATATATATATATATATATATATATATATATATATGCATGTGTGTGAGTGTGTGTGTGAGGGAATAAAAGTCTCTGTGTGTATAATATGAGTTTCATTTTGTAGCCTCAATGTTCTGATGCAAAATATAACCATGACAAAAAAAGTAATTGAAGAATACTACGAATAACACAATTCATCTTTACTGCGGAAGAACGGCATTTAATAACCAAAGAGTTCGTGTCAGGTCATCAGACCAAACTTTCCGAAATCAACCAATCCCTTGTATGTATATAATTGACCGTGTGGTCCTATCCATCTATCCTTTAAGTTTATGACAATCCTTAAAAGCTTAACTCATTCATCATATAAGTTAACTGAAAGTTTCTCTTCAAAATATACTTTCTCTCTCTCTCTCTCTCTCTCTCTCTCTCTCTCTCTCTCTCTCTCTCTCTCTCTCTCTTAATGACCACATCACGTATTCTGCATTGCCCAACCTTTACAGAATTCCCTCACTGACGTATAGAAGAGGTTTTGGAAACGAGGTTCCTTTACCTCAGAAACAGCACAGGTCTTTCACTAGCGTGAAACGCAAACTTCACTCCTTTTGAAAGTGCTTGCAGGAAAGTTGGAGGAATTTCCTAGCATATCTTTACTCTCTTATCATCGCAATGATCCAAATGAATTTTATTCATCATTAAATAGAACGAATTCGTCAATCAAGCAATACTGATTTTCTGAAAACTCTTGTCCTCCCCTCCGTAATTTTCTAGAGAGAAACGAGAGTTTTTGAATTAAGGAGGACTCATCTTTGGAAATGATTTACCAAAATATTCCTAAATCCTCTCAATTCTACTCCATAATTTGTAAGAAATTTATAAGAAATTAGGAACTTTATACTCTCTCTCTCTCTCTCTCTCTCTCTCTCTCTCTCTCTCTATATATATATATATATATATATATATATATATATATATATATATATATATATATATATATATATATATATATATATATATATATATATATATATATATCACACACACACACAGATATATATGTGCATATATTGGTAGCAAGATTCGAACCCGTATCCTGAGTATCAACATAAGGTCATGTTGCCGATCTGACCTCGTTCTGATACTCTGGATGCGGGTTCGAATCCTGCTACCGGACATCAGAATTATTTCATAATATTGCATTTGAATCTAAGGCTTTGTAATGACTAGCGTATGCAAAAAGTGTGAAGAATTGGAGAAGTTAAGAGTGCAATGTGATTATTACAATTACTTAATATCAGGTAAGTAGTGACTAGTGATATAGTATATTCTATATATATATATATATATATATATATATATATATATATATATATATATATATATATATATATATATATATATATATATATATATATATATATATATATATATATATATATATATATATATATATATATATATATATATATATATATATACACACACATATATATATATATATATATATATATATATATATATTATATATATATATATATATATATATATATATATATATATATATATATATATATATATATAGAATCTACTGGTCACTTCTTACCAGATATTAAGTAATTGTAATAATCACATTGCACTCTTAACTTCTCCAATTCTTCACACTTTTTTGCATATGCTAGTCATAACAAAGCCTTAGATCCAAATGCAATATTGTGAACTAATTCTGATGTCCGGTAGCAGGATTCGAACCCGCATCCAGAGTATCAGAACGAGGTCAGATCGGCAACGTGACCTCATTCTGATACTCAGGATAAGGGTTCGAATCCTGCTACCAATATGGAGTAATTCTGATGTCCGGAGCAAAATTCGAACTCAAGGTATCAGAAAGAGAACATGACATCAGATTTACTTCATAATCTGGCATTTGGATCTAAGGCTTGGTAGTGACAAGCATGTCCAAAAAGTGTGGAGAATTTGAGAGGTTAAGAGTGTGCATTGCGGGTTCACAAAATATATATATATATATATATATATATATATATATATATATATATATATATATATATATATATATATATATATATATATGTGTGTGTGTGTGTGTGTGTGTGTGTGTGTATATGTATACATACATACATATATATATATATATATATATATATATATATATATATATATATATATATATATATATGCCTATATATGTAGTTGACTAAGAATTATCTTACAAACATAAAATAATTTACACATTCATTCTAACGTTATCATGTCAAATGTTGACATAATAACGAAACACGAAAATCTTGGCAATGATGAAAAAAAAATAATTTTTGAAAACCATTAAGAAACAAAGTTCTGTAGGACTGCAGTTATTTTAAATTCGTCTTGTCTGATTCATTTCAGAATTCATTGCTGTAAATGTATATATAGAGGCCAAGTTGCATTATCAATGCAGTTTTATTTACATCCTCTAGAGAAATTCAGTTACAAAATATTTTAATATCAAACATCACACACACACACACACACACACACACACACACACATATATATATATATATATATATATATATATATATATATATATATATATATATATATATATATATATATATATATATATATATATATATATATATATATATATATATATATATATATATATATATATATATATATATATATATATATATATATATATATATATATATATATATATATATATATATATATATATGCATATATATAATATATATATATATATATATATATATATATATATATATATATATATATATATATATATATATATATATATATATGTGTGTGTGTGTGTGTGTGTGTGTGTATGTGTATGTATGTATGTGTATATGCGTGTGCATTTATATATACCCCTTTATACATCTGACAACATACTGTACATCTCTCAGAAAAAAAGAAGTAATTGTGCACCCAGATAAAAAACAAAGATGTCGCCGGCCCTTGAGGTTTACCAGAGCAAAGGAGGGTTATATCATCTGACGAGGAAACAACAGGAAAACTTTTACCGCTTGTTATTTTCTCATCGAGAGTTGAGGGAAGTTCCAGCTTAACTATGTCGGGCTACGTTTACCATAGCGCAATATGGACGCAGACTGAGATACATTATTTCCTCCCGAGCCGTAAATGGCTACTCATCCACAACAAAAAGAAAAAAAATAAAGTATTCGTCAGTAAGCAAAGCTCGTTTTCAACGTAAGGCAGAAAGAGACACAGGGAGCAGTGAGCAATTGTATTACATAAGACAGATATAAGAAAAATGATAAAAGAATAAAAGGGAGCCTTATACGACGGAGTGGAGAAGAAAAAGAAGAGAAAAAGTTTTCTTGGCAGGAAGCAGGCTGTTGTAAGTGGCAGCAGCCTTATTCTTCTTCTTTTTGCAAGGTCAGGGAAATAAAGAACTGGTGATGAAAACGTTTGTTGGTGTGTTAAAATTTAATTATTAAAATTCAGTGATTGATTCACTGTCATAGAAAGGTAATTTCTCGCACCATCTAATTTGTGTGTTTTCCTGAAGTATTTAAAAACAGCTGAAGAGATTTATATGGCAGCACAAAATGCCACTTTCAAGTGGAATTTCAGAACTGAAGCAGAACGCAAGTTGAAACGCAGTGAGACAGACTTTTAAAAAATATTCTCTGCCTATGTCTTAATGAATATTTCACGCGATCGATAGACAAATTAAGAACATTCATGGGCATATCTTTACAGTGGTCTTTTCGAAACAAAGGCTTGCTTAATAAAAGGATTTTGTGAACATGATCTGTCGTGGTTCTATATCACGAAAAAGACACCATAACGTACCGTTCAGCATCATATAATATTTAGCATAACTCTCCCGAGAAATAAATAGATTGGTTAATTTTCGTAAGCAAACGTAAATACAAATACCCACACACATTTGCACACGCAAGCGCGTGTGAATAAGAGAAATTAGGACGGTTTTCTGAAAAATCCCCTGTGCCACCCTTGACCACTACAATCATTACATAACTGATGATTGCTTGGATAATTGCTTAGATAATATCAGGAACAGCCATATGTGGCCAGCAACGGCATGAAAAAATACTGGGGCACGAAAGCTGACTCGATAAATACATGAAATTGCTTAACAAATGGCTACGCCAGCAGGGAGAGCCTACTGTTACAGAGTTTACGAAGACAAAAATCTATATTAATGATTCTGTAGAGAGAGGAACTTTGACCTTTTATAATCCTCCTAACCGGAAAAAAGAAAAACTACAGATCTGTTTGTGGCTGCGAAAGGGAATATTCTGTCCCCTTTCACCCTCGAGTAATAATTAAAGGAAAGAGGATTACCACTATGAAGTATTGTTTATGGCATTAAATAAGATTCTCTGAGACTGCAGTTCTACGAATTTAAGGGAATATTAATCATTAGCACCTCTTTTGTTCCTCAGATTATCTCGAAAATATGAGGAAAATGCAAACTTTATAAACTGGAAAATATGAGAAAAATACGAACGTTTCTAAGCAAGAAATTATGTGAAAAATACACAAGCTAAAAATTTTAAAATATGAGAAAAACACAAACGTTTCTAAACTGGAAAACTGGAGAAAATTTCAAACGTTTCTAAACTAGGAAATATGAGAAAAATTCAAACGTTTTTAAAGGGGAAAATATGAGAAACATTCAAACGTTTGTAATCAGGAAAATATGAGGATAATTCAAACGTATATAATCAGGAAAATATGAGAAAAATTAAAACGTTTATAATCAGAAAAAAAAATCAAACGTTTGCAATCAGGAAAATACGCGAAAAATTCAAAGGTTTGTCATCACGAAAATATGAGAAAAATTCAAACGTTTGCAATCAGGAAAATTTGAGAAAAATTCAAACGCTTGTAATCAGGAAAATTTTAGAAAAATTCAAACGTTTGTAATCAGGAAAATATGAGAAAAATAGAAATGTTTCTAAACTGGAAAATATGAAAAAAGGGCAAACTACCTAAACTGAGAATATGAAAAAAATACAAACGTTTCTAAACTTGAAAATGTGAAAAAATACAAACTTTTTTTACTGGAAAAATACTACAAAAACAAACGTTTCCAAACCGGAGAATATGAAGAAAACACAAAACTTACTAAACTGGAAAATATGAGAGAAATATAAATTTCTTAAACTGGAAAATTTGGGAAAAATACAAAGGTTTCTAAAGTGGTAAATATGAGAAACACACAAACGTTTATAAACCGGAAAATATGAGAAAAATACCACCGTTTTTGAACTGGCAAATACGAGAAAAAATACAAACTTTTCTCAGTTTGAAAATATGAGAGGAACACAAACGTTTCCACATTGGAAAATACGATAAAAATACAAACCTTTTAAACTGGAAAATATGAGAAAAACACAAACGTTTATTAACTGGAAAATATGAAGTACAAACAATTCCAAATTGGAAAATAGGAGAAAAACTTTTCTAATCCAGAAAATATGAGAGAATTAGAAACGTTTCTAAACTTCCCAATAACTAGAAATTATAGGGCCAGGATTCTTCGGTTACCAGTTTTTTTTTATATAACGCAAAGATAATTTCCCTAATTAAATCATTTTGACCGAGATGAATGCTGCTGCATTTAACCGGAAATAAAAATCTGGTATTTTTGGACAGTAAGTGACCAAACAACATTTGGTAGACCTACGCTAACTAAGAAATTGAATAAATAAAAAGAAAATAGATGGGGAAACTCTCACTTCTCTTCTTTTATTGTGCTTGTCCTTAGTTGACGGATCTCACATTTATTACGATAAATATTTTAGATTAACTGACGCGGTGGGTGTTTTTCAGCGTATAAAGGACTTAGTAAAGACAATTAGTTTTTCCCCTCATAAAATTTACTTCATTAATAGCAATACATAAAAATCCAACTGAAATGATACCCTACGGTTATATCTGAATGTGAAAGATTCTAACAAAACAACTGTAAATCAGAAATAAAAAAATAAAACCTTTAAATATATATGAATGAATATTCATGGGACGAAATTCGATTAGACGGAAGAAACTTGTAAATGCTAATTATCAGATTACTTCAAAATGAACACTGAGTCAACTCCAGTGATAACAGTTCTTTGGTTAAGTCACGAATTCTGTGGCTTATCATCCTTCTAAAATTTATCACAAAGCTGAGATGATCCTATAGGCAGCTCTTTATATATATATATATATATATATATATATATATATATATATATATATATATATATATATATATATATATATATAGTATATCAATGGAAGGACCCTCAGTAATACTCTTGTTTATAAAGACGAAATGTATTTGTAAAATACATTTCGCCTTTATAAACAAGAGTATCACTGTGGATCCTTCTACTGATAACTGAGAAGCACGATACGGTGTTTTATATTTCATATAAAAATATAAATACACACACACACACACACATATATATGTATATTGTGTGTCTGTGTGTACACATATATATATATATATATATATATATATATATATATATATATATATATATATATATATATATATATATGTGTGTGTATAATATATATATATATATATATATATATATATATGTGTGTGTGTGTGTATATGTATATATATATATATATATATATATATATATATATATATATATATATATATATATATATATATATATATATATATATGTGTGTGTGTGTGTGTGTGTGTGTGTAATATATGCATATATATGTATATTGTGTAATGAAAAATTATATCAAGGATACTTAATCACGGATACCCTCCAGTTGAAGGCTACAATGCAACAGACTAGTTTCGCCCATTTGTAGTCTTTTTGGCTCATGGACCGATGCCAGATTAAATCTGTTTTGGAGGCTTTCTTCCTCTGCTCCTTTGCTTATCGTTTGATTTATTTCTTTCCATTAGATCTTCGTCGAAAGATGCAATCTGGCAAAACTTTTGTTTTTACTTATAGAGGCTTTTCTGATATTAGATTTGAGAAACGTATCATCTTGTAGTGTGTACAAATCTTCCTTTAAGTTATAATAATTCGATCAAATGGGGAGAGTTTAAATATTTACTTCTAGATTACTGTAAAGTACAAATTTTTCTTGTCCATTTGTAGTCTTTTGGCATCATAACAGAAAGAGACAGATTAAATCATTATTAGAATAATAATCACTGCAGTGAAAGTTTGATTTATTTTTTCCATTAGTCTTCACAAAGATGCAATCTGGCATTTTGTTTTTACTGAGGCTTTTCTGATATTAGATTTGAGAAATTATCATCTTGTAGTGTGTTCTTCTTCGTTTAATTATAATAATATATAAATGGGGGATATAAGTTTAAATATTTACTTCTAGATGGCTGTAAAGTACAAATTTTTCTTGTCTATATATATTCGTCATCATAACAGAAAGAGACAGTAAGTATTATTAGAATAATAATCACTGCAGTGAAAGTGCACCTTTTTTATATTTAGTTCACATGCCTCCATTATGTATATGCCTAAGTAATTAGTATAGCGTGTATTATCCATATTATTTTCCTCTTACCCTAATATATTATATATATATATATATATATATACATATATGTATATATATATATATATATATACATATATATATATATATATATATATATATATATATATATATATATATATATATATATATATATATATATATATATATATATATATATATATATATATATATATATATAATTATATTTATATATATATATATATATATATATATATATATATATATATATATATATATATATATATATATATATATATATAAATATTCTTGCTTTTATGTATTTTATTCGGAGAGTTTTCGAATATAATGAGTGAAAAGAATAAACAGAAAATACACAGATGCTACGTATTGTAAAATTACTTCAACATTGGATCCATTCACAAAATAATTTCATTGGAATGTTTTCCAGGATGGAAGCGTCTACTGCTTAGAGACAAAAAAATATCAATACAGAGAATAAAAATGTGGTTTCACCGAGACTGAAGACACGGGATTGGATGTCCTTGGCAGATGGCATCCTCAGAAAGTTACCTTTCATATTGTACATTGGACTGAGAACTGAACAGAGTAGGATATTCGTTAGTAAACGATTCGTGTTTGTGATTTATTATTGTTGTTAAAAGTAAGTGTTTGATACTTTTACTAATCCTTATGTTCACTGACTAGTCAACAGACGAATCACACCATTATTTGTGTAAATACCCCATGCCTTCTCTTCCATATCTGCTGATGACATAATCTGGTTGGCTAAGAAATGGTCAGATAAGTTAAGGTTAAGTATACCTAAGTTTAACCAGACCACTGAGCTGATTAACAGCTCTCCTAGGGCTGGCCTGAAAGATTAGACTCATTTTACGTGGCTGAGAACCAACTGGTTACCTAGCAACGGGACCTATAGCTTATTGTGGAATCCGAGAAACTACGTTAAAACTTCAACATACTGTATCCTTCAAATGACTGGACTCCCAGTCTTCCGATTACAAACCAAAGACAAACAGTGTTTCTGCCAACCTGATTAAAGAAAATAAAGTTAGCATATAGTATGCTGTCCAACTAATAATATATATATATATATATATATATATATATATATATATATATATATATATATATATCTATATATATATATATATATATATATTATAATATGATATATATATATATATATATATATATTGTATATATATATATATATATATATATATATATATATATATATATATATATATATATATTATAATATCAGATTATGTATGTTTTGATTTGATGCCTATGATTTTGAGATGTCTTTATCTCTTACAGAAGACTCTTGTGTTCTGTATTTTGATATAATTTTCAGCTATTTGATATGTTTTGAGGTGACTTTGTAATGTATAATCATTCATGTTTAAACACACCGTGTTCGTGGAAGTTAAAGTCTGAATGTTGTAGAGAGAGAGAGGTATTTTGAAACATTATCAGATAACCGTTTCCTGTGTACCCATCTGTTTTTGACCAAAGGCAAGGGCCACGTTGCTTATCTTGATGAGATGACAGTTATCGGTCAAACGCTTGTTCTGAAATTATTATTTTTCTCTATGCCTTATTATGTGTTCCATAATCTGAGAAGAAGGAATGAGGAAGTGAGAGAGATGAAGTTGACATGTTGACAGCCGACCCAAATCAGTCGCAAAATACTTTTCACTATATGTACACAGGTGTTTTGAGTGGAACAGATGCTGTCAATCTTGAGATAAGGCGCTTGAAGCGCCAGTCCTGTATGTATATCGTACATGTATACCTGTATGTATAATGTATGTATACTTTATGTATCATGTATACTGAGAGGTGGAAGGAGAAATCCATTATTCAAAGACTGAAGGGACTAGTTAGTAACCCTTTAGTACCCACCATATATATATACAAAGGGAAACCAGAGAGAGCCAGGAGTTGCTTTGGGGAATTCAAAGATAGCAGTTCTCTCTCTCTCTCTCTCTCTGGTTCAGTATTGTGTTTAAGGGTATATAAAGAATTGGTTATCCTCCTTCCACAAAAACGTAAGTTTGGTCAAATTCACCCACGAAGTGTATACATTTTGTAAGAATGATCTAAGGTATTTACATTGTGCAAGCATTGTGAAAATGTCTTTTACTATTTTCTGTTGAAGAAGGTAAGATTCTTTTTTGGTATATTTTGTGCTGTTATTGTGACAGAGAATTATTATTTTGATAAGATGTGGAAAATATCTCTTCTAGTCAGTTCTAATGTGTCTTGCTGGTAACTATATTTTACTAAGTGCAAATAATTGTGACTTGGCAGTGTTATCTTTGAGGAAGTTTTAGAAAGACGTGAGTTTAGCTTTTTTAAAAGATTTTTTGAAAAGATTGATATTATCTTTAATCATATTTTGTCTTAGTGAAATTGCTGTTGGTATATTTCCATTTTTTGCATATTTCATTCTTATATGTCTGTGTTATCATATTACTCTAATTTTATAATTACAGTGTTTTCCAAAGTTTTGTGTTTGTGATTACTTAGCATTTTGTTAGTGCACACTTATTATTGAGATTTCAGTGAATGCTTGTGTTGGTTCCAGTTATTAATATATTTTGGAACACTTGTGTTGGGTTTAATTAATCAGGTATATATCTAAAACTTGAGTGAGAGTTAATGGTTTGAATCTTACTTAATTAAATTGCTTTCTTGATAAATTAAAGTTTTGTAAATTAATCTCAGTTAAGAAATACTTAATTCTTACACTGTTGTCAGATAACAGTAAATCTTTTTGAGATTGTGAACTCTGCTTATAACTTTTGAACTTAGAAATAAATGTGTTTGTTTAAAGTTTTAAAAGCACAGTGTTCCACTTTGACCACCAGTGATTAGAGAAATTAATGAATGTGTACAAGGTAAGTGATATATCTGTCTAGTTCTCCTTTATCAAAGTGAAATAGAACCAGGGAAACCATTATGGTGTTTGTTGAAGTGATGCCCATTTTCCTCTAGTCTGATTATAGGTTATTAGCTGTTACCTCACCCATAACTTGACAAAGTTAGAATGATTTTTTTCAAGTGATAAGCAAGTTTTAAGGGATCACCGTACCTTTAGAGCATTCAGTCTTAATATTTTTATTATGAGGTTTCAAGTGCCTGGTTGAAGTGAGGTAACTTCTTTGGTCTTATTATTTGTGTAATAACTAGGTACTTGATCACTTCGTGACAATATATATATATATATATATATATATATATATATATATATATATATATATATATATATATATATATATATATATATATATATATATATATATTATATATGTGTATGTTTGTGCACTCTGTGTTGGCAAAATCTTGTTAATCTATGTTTGTGCACTCTCTGAGAATGTTCTTTATTGGCTGCAAAAATAAATCCTTTATTAACAAAATTTAAGGATGTGGTTGGAATCATTTGTAAAGTTTCCATATAACAGCCGGTCTTAAATGAAAATGAAAATGATCCTCATAATAATAATAGTGACAGTAGGAATAATAATCATAATGGTATTTATATGTTTACTTATTTTGTTAAGCAGGTAATAAGAAAAGCAACAAAGAAACACAAAAATATCTCTCTTTTTTCCTGCTTCTGGAAGTATAAGGTACTCTACTATAGACTCTACGTAATAATAAAAACGGCAAGTTTCCTGCCATTTCAAGAAAGATGTGACATTAAATATGGTTTACGGCATATTGGCTTACTTCCATAAAAGTACACAACACGACATTTTCCCCACATTCGTGAGTTTATTACCGTAGTTTATAATTCAGCTTTATGTCTCATTTCGAATTCCGTCCGATTATGACAAAAGGGGTTGTCTGAGACTTCCACAGTCCTAGCAAATTAATTTAAAGTATTATCTAACATAATAAAAAGATATTAAAAGTCTTTCGTCAAATGGAATGTTCTCTGGTACTCGTATAAGTCTGTAAATTTCAAGAACAACTGGACATTTTCTAATATCTACGTTTCTGTCACTTATAAATCTGTGATAAAAGTCTGGATTCATCTAACACTTTGTATCGTACACACGCGCACACACACACACATACACACAGATTAGTAGATTCTATAGATTTTTATGTAGACGTAGTACCTTTGCGGATGAGCGCAAGCTTAGTAATACAGTGCCTATTCCAAAGAATGGCATATCTGAAGACTGCAGTAACTACAGGCCAATTTCTATTCTCCAGTGCTCTCCAAAGTTGCTGAAAATCTTATTTTTAAGCCACTATATAAATATGTCGAATCTAAAAGGTTGTTAGCTAAAGTCAATATGCATACAGAAAGCAGTTAGGTACCTGTAATGCTCTCTTAGATTTGACATGCCATTTGCAAGAGAACCTTGTTAAGGGTTTTGGGTGCAGAGTAATTCAAATGCGTTTTCGTACTGCTTTCGATTTGGTAAATCATAAGGCACTTATTTATAAACTTCAGAATCTTGGAGTGGGTGGATAAGTTTTAGGATTACTTCAAGATGTCCTTACAGGTAGGCACCGGCGAGTTGCTGTTGATGGGATCTTTAGTGAACCAAGACCTATTTTGTCCGGAGTTCCACAGGGTAGTGTTCTTGGTCCACTGTTATTTTTTAGCTATACAAGCGTTTTGGTTGTTGGCCTGGAAAACAAGATTGTTCAGTACACCGATGATGCAACGCTTGTGGGTGTAGTAGTCTCTACTTATGAGAAATGAAGCTGCCCTCAGCCTCATTAGGGATTTTCCACTCAATCCTCCCTTTCAGGTGGATGGGACTTTGCTGAATGAGTCTGGAGCTTTAACTATTCTAGGTGTAACTTTTGACTCACATTCACTTTTGAGAAACATCTAATGAAAGTTTCAGCAAATGCCGCATTAAAGTTAGGTATTGTTCGTACGGCCTCATATATTTATAAGCGATAAACTCAATGCAACCTGTTTTAGGTCAGTTGCGCTTTCTATACTAGAATACTGTTCTCCGGTGGGGATGTGTGCTTCTGCCAGAGATTCATCTCTTTTAGAAAGAGTGGTTCGTGGTGGTAGGTTTCTGTTTCCTAACAACAGCATTTATGACTTGTACCATCGGATGGTCTCTTGTTTGTCACTTTTTCATAAGTTGTGTTTTAATAGAGATCTTTCCTCTTCACAAATGATCCCTGATACCCTTTTCCTGCCGAGAGCAACCAGATTCGCTGAACAGCAGTACCAATATGCAATAAATGTGCCTCGCTGTCGAACTTCTCAGTTCCAGAGGTCCTTTATTCCTCACCGGTGGACTGTGGAACAGTCTCACTGAGGATGCTGTGCAATTGGAACTTCAAAAGTTCAAGCGAGGATGCAATGAATTACTACCCTTATGCTATTTTCCTTGCATTTTAATACATTTTCATCTATTTATCAGTTTATCAATTTATTTTTTGCTTTTCAATGAGTGGGATCTCTTCTTTCTGTATTTCCCTTTACCTTCTCTTACTTCCTCATGGGCACCACATTCTTTGGAAGCTTGAATTCATTTTCTGAATAATAATAATAATAATAATAATAATAATAATAATAATAATAATAATAATAATAATAATAATAATAATAATAATAATAATAATAATCTATTTCATATCAGGGGAAGAGAGTGACTAGACTCCATCTTGACATTTAGTACTGCCAAGTAGAATGAATCCATACACAGGAGTAGTAGATATGAATCATGGAAATTAGTGGGAGGGATCTAACCAAGCCTTCTTAACATATGGAAGTCACGGATATTAAAGATGCAAATATTAAGCTTTACCTTTGCCGTTTCGTATGGAAATTTCGAATTCAGCCATGAATCCTCTCCAATCATAGAAGTAGCGCCAAAGCGGAAGCAAATGAATTGTACCTAATAAACCAAAGGAAAAACTATAATATTTGCATCTATCCGCGACTTCCATATCTCAAAAAGGCTTGGACAGAATCCCTCCCTCTAATGTCCATGATTCATATCTATTACTCCTTTTATTGGTTCGTTCTATGTTGCAGTCCTCAAAGTCAGGATTGGGTCCAGTCACTTCCTCCCTCCCTCTGATAGTCTAAGTTTCTTTTATGAAAATCGAATGATATACGTTCAGGTCTACTTCCTTCAACACCCTCTTGTCTTGTAAATGTTGATGTAAATTTCCAAGCTTTACCGGGCGCTTGAGAAACTGGCTATGTCCAGGAAGGCCACCTTAAGGTGGCGTTGGAATGACTCCACTGTTCAAGTGAAAACTGAGATAGTGATGGGACGAAATGACTTTGATTCTGCTCTTTATAGAGACATGTTAGTAAGGATTTCCAGTGTACAGGAACAGAACTTTGTATATAGTATTGCATATCCAACATACATGTAGATGATACATTAAGAAGTAAAGTGTTCAATGATATAAATTCGAAGAGCTTCACTTCTGGTACACACTCCCGATACAAGTACATACCGCGTATTGCCAAAATCATATAGAGATTATATGATCAGCGAACGATTATCAAAAGACTGACGGAATTCCCCATTGTTCATAAGTTTAGCAATGGCATCACTGCAAATTACAAAAGATGTATTCTGGTTAAAAACTGCGTAAAAGAGTTTCTGTTAAAACAAAGTTGAGGGCTTTTCTTACAGGTATTCAACAGAATGGATATTCAGCCATTACTTTATTTAAACAAATTTATATTATTCAACATTAATAATAACATTTTAGGATGTTTTCATTCATGCATGCTTATATGTAAGAAGTGTTTCGGATAGTAATTACGTACAGTTTTTAATTACAATCATTCAAAACAAGTATCCAGTATACGCTGAAGGTGTTCACGAAAGCTTTTTCAATTATAATCCACGACAAGGTAAGCAATTTCTCAAGGTATCTGCTCAAAAAGGCAATATAATCATTACCATTTTACATGGCAACATGAAGTGGTTTTATAATTAACGCAACGGCAAATTATTGTGAAGACAAAACCTCCAAATAGCCTTTGCGAAAAGATGGCTGAAAAAGAGGAAACCTCCTGTTACGCGTTCTTATTTTAACTTTTTCAGCTAAGCTCTGTCTGACAGAGAGAACAGTTAGATTAACAGTTTCGGTCAAATTATATCTAATATTTTTTTACTTTATCATATATTTTTGTTTTCATACAAATACTTACTTGCATCTTCCGAGTTACAAATGAATATTGTGCTTTTGTTATCGCAAGGAAATGTGCCATGTCACTTTTCTGCTGAATTTTTGTTTTTGTCAATTATTGTGGAAAAATTCGTCTTTTGTTTTTCGTTATGAATTATAAGTACAAATGCTGAAACCTGATTGGTTAAGAATATCCAATTAACTGCGATTTTGGAATAAGCTTTCAAAAAGTGCATTCCAGGATTCCGTCGTGTCTGCACTCTGTCTTACTTTGATTTTTTTCCATGGACATTACAATGGAACTCCAGTTTGAATAGTCACGTGAACATTTAGTACTACCATCTATTTAAGGTAAGTGAAGTGGTTAAAAAGGGTAACATTGCAGTTTCGGCCGTGAATTTCACCGAAACTGTAACAGACGTAAAATTTCGTGTAACCCCTGTGGCAGTATATTCGCTTGCCAGAACATACGAGCTTGCAACAATCATTTAAAATATCTGCGTATATAAACTGAGAGCGGTATATATATCTATAAATCTAATCATTTGCTGTATAAAGGTCAGATTCGTTGAAAGTACACTATAAGCTAGGGAAAATGTAATTTTATATCGGAAATAATACCGAAACTATTTACCAGTATAGTTTACAATTTAGAGTTCAAAACTTTCTCTTTAAAGGAAAAGTTCACTTTTAATCGTCATTATAGATTCAATGTACTTAATGAGGTTAAGTGCTCTTCAAGATGCATTCCAGGAAGCGTGTACTGCTTAATTTTTGTCAAATCCAGTTTGAGAGTCACTGAATTTCTGGAATAAAAACCCTTGAAGAACAATAAACATGTACAGTATACATATATATATATATATATATATATATATATATATATATATATATATATATATATATATATATATATATATATATACATATATATATATATATATATATATATATATATATATATATATATATATATATATATATATATAGTAGGCAGGAGAAGAGGCGCAGGAACACATACAAAACCAGTACACACATTTATTCGTCTACGCGTTTCTTGACCCGTGGTCACATCATCAGGACATTTATCTACAGTTATAAATTAAAAAGGGACATTCAGCATAAATAGTTAAAAGTAAATATACACAAAACATGAAAAAACTAAAAATAGAAAATCAGTTGAACTTAAACAATCACACTTAAATACATTTAGCCTACACATTAAAGAACCAATAAAAGAAAACTTAAAATGAACTTAATAAAAAGGAACTTAAAAATAAACTTAAAAGGTAGAGCAGAAGGCGCACCTCTCAGGATGAAAGAGGAAAACACACTAAAAGAAAACAGCACAAAAACAGGAGGAGGAGGAGGCGGACAAATGTAAACAAACAATCGCATCATGCTATGAACAGGGAACAGCCGATGATTGGCAATTTAGCGCCGGTACAATTCTTTTGATGTTGAGACTTTCCAAGAGAAGCAGTTCTCCAGGTTCCTTAGCTTGGCCAATTATTCTGAAGTTGTATTTTATCGGCGTCTTGCAACCTCTAGCGTAGGATCTTATATTTGAAAGTTCGGGATTAGACAATCTGCAACCCGTACGATAGCATGATGCGATTGTTTGTTTACATTTGTCCGCCTCCTCCTCCTCCTGTTTTTATGCTGTTTTCTTTTAGTGTGTTTTCCTCTTTCATCCTGAGAGGTGCGCCTTCCGCTCTACCTTTTAAGTTTATTTTTAAGTTCCTTTTTATTAAGTTCAGTTTTTTTATTAAGTTCATTTTAAGTTTTCTTTTATTGGTTCTTTAATGTGTAAATGTATTTAAGTTTGATTGTTTAAGTTCAACTGATTTTCTATTTTTAGTTTTTTCATGTTTTGTGTATATTTACTTTTAACTATTTATGCTGAATGTCCCTTTTTAATTTATAACTGTAGATGATGTCCTGGTGATGTGACCACGGGTCAAGAAACGCGTAGACGAATAAATGTGTGTACTGGTTCTGCATGTGTTCCTGCGCCCTTCTCCTGCCTACTATAGTGCCCTCCGATGTGTGGATATATATACCTGTGTGTATATATATATATATATATATATATATATATATATATATATATATATATATATATATATATATATATATATATATTTTATATATGTATATATATATATATATATATATATATATATATATATATATATATATATGTATGTATATACACATAAATATGTATATATATATACACACACACACATATATATATATTTGTATATATGTAAATATAATATATATATATATATATATATATATATATAATTTGTATTTTCCTGCAAGAAATCTAGCATTATTTGAAATACAAACGCCATAATTTGTTCCATTGAACATAAGAAGTGGAAATTAATAATTTGAAGATTGAAAATTTTCATTTTCACTCTTTCATGTTTTGAAAATTTTATAACTTATTTCAACTGTGATGTCTATATAAAAAGACTAGCTTTCTTGCATATACACTGTATAAAGACTAATGTTTTAAACATATACTATCTTTTTTTCGAAAACTGATGGGCTATCACAGCGGGTAGGAGAAGCCGTCGGGGATGAGGCTGTCCCAAGAATGTGGGGCCATCTCTTCAGTGCTATCCTGAATTGTATATACGATCAAGACTCCCGACGGGAAGCAGATAACCTCCTTACTGATAACATTCAATTTCATTTCACCAGTAGTACTGCGCCAGGTAACATTAGTCATGTCATACACAACTCGCGTAATAAATCGCCTGGCTGCGATGGTCTTCCTGCAGGAGCTTTCAAATTCTGCAACCCGGTAATTTACATGTTGCTAGCTGCCCTATCAATGCGTGCATAATTCACCAGTTTCTCCCAGACTCCCTACTCTTAGTTCACTTAATACCATTAATCAAAAACAAGCTAAAGGATGCAGCTGACCCTGGCAATTATCGCCCGATTGCAATTGCTACAATTGCGTCGAATATACTTGAGTCGCTTCTTCTAATGAGACTTCTCGCCTTTCTACACACTACAGACAATCAGTTCGGATTTAAAGCAAACCACTCAACTGACAACTTCATCTACATCCTGAAAGAAATGGTGAACTTTTACCTATCATCAGTCTCTCCTGTATTCCTATGCTTTGTAGATGTGAGAAAAGCATTTAACAGAGTCAACTACCTGAAGCTGCACAAAAGAGGCACACCTCTATATTTAACTGGCATTTTATGTTGCTGGTTCTCCACAGAGCAATTCTGTGTCAAATGGAGTAACGTATTGTCGTGGAACTTCAGCTCCCTAAACGGGCTCCGGCAAGGTATGGAGAGAATGTCCCCTTGCCGGATCCCGTTTAGGGAGCCGAAGTTGTACGACAGTACGTTACCCCATCAGTGAAAGGTCTCCAGCAACTAATCGACACTTGCCTCAGATATGCAGAGAAATTTGATACCCTATGTAATGAAACTAAGACCCAGTGCATGTTGCTGCTCCCGAGATCAACTAAGCATATGTAGAATCACAAATTTTCTTCGATAATCATCGCCTGGAATTCGTGCATGAATTTCTGTATTTGGGCCACGTCATGACAGACGACCTAAAAGATACAGCAGACATAGGACAGAGGCGTCGCAAACTATGTGCATCTGGCAACATGACTGCAAGAAGGTTTACCTTTTGTCACTGAGACACGAAACTGCTACTCTTCTGCTCGTACTGCTGCGGCATGTATGGGTGCTCCCTTTGGACGAACTACTGTATAACAGAGAGGCCATGAGACGTATCACCATTGTACATAGTGGCATTCTTAGACGCCTCACTAACACACCTCGCTATCATAGGAAACCGCCTGGATGATTTAAAAATCATTGTAAGGCGAACAATGTCCAGTCTGATCACCCTACTAGGAAACAGCATCAGTTACCTTATATGATGCATCCTAAGCAGTGAGGCAAGAAGAAGGTCTGAAATGTGGGAAAGGTGGGATAATGAGGCGTCTCTTCCTTAAATAGCGTTACCTTCTTTCACACTGGGGTGGCCTGAGTTGCTGTGTATGCTTACTGTATTCTCTATTTTTGCAATTTATTAAGTGTCATCTGCAGAATCTATTGTTATTATTATTATTATTATTATTATTATTGTTGTTTTTATTGTATTACTATGCTTACTATTATTATTAATATTATTATTTTTGTTATTACTATTATTGAGATTTGCTTTTTACACGTATTTAGCCTTCTGGACCTGACACCTGTAACCACCTAAGGTCCCTACCTGGAAATTAATTTTATGCAATCTGTTTTTGAATTGTTATCATTTTTAATATTTTTACTGTTATTCTCAATATTATTACTGTCATTACCATTATTATGAATACTATTTTTACTACTACTTCAGCAACTATGTGGATATTACTGATCATTTTATCTCGCATATCTAGATTGTCTGTTTAGTATTGTCTCTACTTTGTATTAAAGTAGTTTAACCAGACCACTGAGCTGACTTTCATCTCTTATAGGGCTGGCCCGAAGGATTAGGATAAAATACCACATAGGCTCACGTTCTCATACTGTAACACATACACACAATAAATACATTTACTCATGCTTCCACACTAAAAAGGTATATTAAAATTCATAACAAGTTGAGCAATATTTAAAAAAATATTAAATTTAAATTCGACAAATGCAAATAAGGATTATTATTATTATTATTATTATTATTATTATTATTATTATTATTATTATTATTATTATTATTATTATTATTATTATTATTAAGTTTCAAATGTGTGCCGCCGCCAAGAGACAGCACATCATGAATATATCCAAAGCACTTATTTTCTTTATACACTAAATATTATTTTATTTAAGAACAGAACTCAGTCCTGGAAAAAATATGTTAGCAAACCTAGGACAAGGTCAACGGACGTGGGAATTCCAGTTCATTTAAAATGTGTTTTGAATAAAAAAAAAATGGCTATCTCAAATTGTTTTTTACTTATTTACAGTAATGAATAACTTTCAAAGTATTCATGTAACTGGTTTCAACACCTTTTTCAAGCTTTGATGAGAGAGAGAGAGAGAGAGAGAGAGAGAGAGAGAGAGAGAGAGAGAGAGAGAGAGAGAGAGAGAGAGAGGTGTTGCGAAACATTTCCATGAAATAAGCTGATACACGTAGCTTTATCCCAATATTTTTTGTTTGCTTCCCTTCTATGCTAGTGATGAGAGATGGAGGGACAAAGTATTCCGTTGACTAGTCATAGACAACCCGCTGGACAGTGAACTTTGCTCATAAATTCTACTTCTAGGAAACAGAAAATAGACATGAAACTCTATGTTGTTCTTTTGTTTGTGCTATTCCAGAATCCTTTTATTAATATCAGTAAATTACTAGACGTTTATAATAGCAGCTACTTCCTTATCTATAAGTCCTGTCTGTGGAGCCACATTATTTTCAGTTATATTATAGCAGGATGTAGGCCGCTAAAATAAATTACGGGCGAAATAATTCTAACATTTCCTTCACTCTCCAGAACCTCACCGGATCGAAAGGATAATATCGCATTGGAGTTTTTCACGTCATTTAGCAACTGCTGCATAACCATATATCATTGAAGCAATTATGACAAAACAAAATAAACTTGTTTTTTATTTTACTTTTATGTTTAAATATGATTATACTAATAAGAAATAAAATTCAAAATATGCAAAATGTACAATTCACCATGTTATTATAATGTAAAATTATTATGGTATTATGTTAATATTAGAAAAATTGTACCCTTACCTAAATAAAATTGTGGATAAACCACACTTGACATCACTCTTACTAATATTTCACTTTCTAAACTATTCCCTACCATAGTTAGCTAGCTAACTGCCCTCACTCTTCTTTCACCCATCTTACCTATCAGCTAAAAAAAAAAAAAAAAAAATTAACATTGTTGTCAGCAGAGTACACTAATAATAAAGACTTGCGTGACACCCGTGTTTTCATATCATACTGTGTAACATCGCAAGTTTCGTGAATGGTTTCTGGTCTGCTCCAGACAATGATATTATATTTTCATCTGTAATATTTCTTCCTGTTTCTCCATGTCCTGTAAGGGTTCTTTTGCCGTAGTGGAGAGTTTTGGTTGGGATGGGGATTTTTCTTGGAAGGCATTTTCTGATCAGGCCAGTAAAATGATTTTGCGGAATGTGGTTGATTTTGATAACGTGAAAGAGAACGAATAGTGAGAATTGGGGACAAATCAAAATTGTAATTTGGAAATTTCGTTTATTTTGATTTCGTAAATATTTGTTATACATATCCAGACATTCAGATTTTATCATCTACCCTCTTTATCAATTTAATGATGTTTTTCATATATTCCATATTTTTTCCAATTTATTCTTTTTTACTTGTTCATAAATTTATTCATCGGTAAAATTTTATATACTTGTTCGTCGATTACAGATATAGACATCTGTAAAAATGTATACATATGATAACTGTAATAGCCTGTTCATTAGTGGAATGCGTTATTATAATGATTATAATAAACTATTTCTCATACAGTCCCACGTAGACACTGGAGATGTTTATGCTGTCATATGGATTCAAGGTCATATGATTTATGCATTTCCTTTTCAGTTCACTTTCACATCTTAAATAAGCCTAATTTAACAGAAATCCGAAATTTCATTTTCCATTCAAAACATCAAAACATGATTCATTTAATTAAATTAAAAGCAACTATTTTCCATTCCCGTTAATGTTTGCAACTGGTTACTATCGCATTTCAATAATGCAAAATTCATTCAGTTTTGCTCCAGAATATCGTCAACAGCTTTGCGAAACGACACACGAGTGATTCAAATAGTCCAGAATTGTGTCTCCGTTTCGTCTTGAGAAAATCATTTCTTCATGAATCGTGACAGTTCCCAAAAGAGGCCGATGTTATACTATCCGAATTTCTTGATCTTATTTTGTTACAGCCGACATGCAGGTTATGACTTAGTTTGTTTCTTTGTCTCTTTCTTTGTTAGAGCACAGGGATTTTTAAGAGAATCTTACCTAAAAAGTAGACCCCATTTACGGCAAGAAGTGACTATATTTTGGGAGCGATTTTATTTCTATATTTGGATCTTTCCTAGACAATGACCCCAAGGTTTAAACCCGGTATGTATCCACCTTTGCGGCGTGATTAGTAAAAGCCCGTTGGGGATCACAGTAAAAACATCAACAAAAATCTGTAAATATCATAAAGATAACGACCCCCAAGAAATATTAGTCCTAGATAACGACTCCCGAACTTTGTTGGGGGTCACTACCTAGGAAAGATCGCTATTTTTTTTATCCCCTCACATTTATTTATTAATCGCCTTTTCCTACAATTTATAACTCTCTGCAGGATGATATTCCTTTGGCGCCCTTTACTGTTTCCAGTATGTTGACTCTGTCTATCAGGGTTTTGCAGCTGAAGATTTGAGAGAAAGAAGAGAGCGACGGCCAGGTAATTTTTAGAGAGAAGAGCCATGGAGTAGGTGCATCGTGTCCAAACGCTATGATGTTTCATTTATATATTTCTTACATGTGTGCTTCCTTTGACCATCAACTTTTTTTTTCGATGGCTGGATGACAGGTAGGGGAACCAAAGTTTTCTTCCAAGATATTTCATATTTTCGAAGATATTTTATATATATTTTTTTTTTTCTGAAAACATCTCGCTGGAAATAAACGTGTCCTGTTCGCAAAGTTATTTTGTTATGCAATCTTTATGATGGAAGTTCTCTTATTAATGCAAATTGTATTCCGTCAAACATTCAAAATATGAGCGTCATGTATATTCAGTTCTGGGTGCTTTCCCTCACTGCATATTCCAGTCTTTTATTTATATTCAAATATTTATTATGTCAAGGATTTTCTTCCGTGTTGATAACCAAAAATTGATTTTCTTACCTTCTACAGCCTGCCTCTTCGCCCCCCCCCTCTCTCTCTCTCTCTCTCTCTCTCTCTCTCTCTCTCTCTCTCTCTCTCTCTCTAAAACGAGTGTTATTGTTATATCAGATATCATAATGACAAGTGTTAACTAATGTTGATAACATCACGCGACATAACTAGTTTTTTGTAATTAACCAAGTTCATTCATTTGGTCGACATTTATAATATGTGAATGTTTATCTTCATTACAGTTTTCTCCAGACATTTTACAGAACGGGCGCCTACTTGTAAAGGCCAGAGGACGAAATTCCTCACACAGTTTTTTTTTTTTTTTTAACTTGGTTCTTCCTTTCACATGCCGTACTGGACGCCAACCGCTGGTAAGTGGTGATAGTGTTGTCCTAGTTGGCATTTGTTGTTTCTTACAGCTTTTTACCTTCACGGTGAGGAACGCTTCGATTTTTCCATTCAAGTAAGGGTTCAATAGCGCTCTCTCTCTCTCTCTCTCTCTCTCTCTCTCTCTCTCTCTCTCTCTCTTCTCTCTCTCTTGGTGGTTTTGCGTGTGTATTGTCAGTGTTTGAGATAATGCAAAATTTTAACCAGACACGTGTTTTACATATTTCTTTTCATAGCTGAAACTGATTAGAAACATGGCAGTTTTTCACAGAGAATAAAAAGACCTTATACCCTCTTTGTGCAGGTATATACACAAAATGAATAAATATGAAGATGGAAGATCAAATATATTGGAAAAGTTGGATTTGTTAATGTCCGAATTTCTGGAAATGAAGAAAAGAAAAACATATCAGAACAGGAAAGAGACATGGGAAAATCCTTATTATTACCCATATTAGATAATGGGGATAACACGCAAACCATCATAGTGATGAATGCGCAGGGTTTAGTGTCGAGTAACTCAAAAAGAAAAATAGAGTTCTTAGAAAAACTAACCCAAACAGAAAAAATAGATATAATGAATATAAGTGAAACCTGGTATTCCCAAGAGACTGGTAATGATGATCACATAAAGGGTTTCCAAACTTATAGATCAGATAGAAAAAACAGGAATCAAGGGGGAACCGCGATATATGGGAGAAACGTTAATCAAGGAAAACTCTGTGAGAAATATAGTAACACAGAATGTGAATTAATAGCGGTAAAATTTGAATCTGAAAAATGAGTGAATATCGTAATATACAGACCCCCTAATACTAAAGAGTTTGACTTAATAATGGACAAATTGGATGATATATGTAGAAATCACAAAAACTGGACTATACTCGTATCCGGAGACTTTAACTTTCCTTTCGTAGACTGGAAAGAACGAATAGGAGATTGCAGTTGTATTTATACATATAAAAAAGAGAGTAATAGTTGCGCAGTAGTAACGAGACAATCACAAATAATGAAGCAGTTAAAGACCTTGGTGTGATGTTGAATAGGAATATGATATGCAATGATCACATAGCAATACTATTGGCAAAATGCAAAGCAAAAATGAAAATGTTTGTTCCGGCACTTCAAAACAAGAAAAGCCGAACACAAGATTATGCTTTATAAAACGTATGTAAGTAGTCCAATTGAATATTGCAATATGATATGGTACCCACACTACCAAAAGGTTATTGCACAAATAGAGAGTGTACAAAGGTCCTTTACAGCTAGAATAGAAGAAGTTAAGGACCTTGACTACTGGGAAAGACTACAATTCTTAAAATTATATAGTCTCGAAAGGAGAAGAGAACGCTACAGGCATGGAAACAGATAGAAGGAATCACCATAAACATCATGGAGCTAAAAATATCAGAAAGAGCAAGCAGAGGAAGATTTATAATGCCCAAAACTATACCAGGAAAACTAAGGAAAGCACACAGGACATTAATCCACTACGCACCAGCATCGATAATGCAGTGTCTATTCAATGCGTTACCAGCTCATCTAAGGAACATATCAGGAGTGAGCGTAGATGTGTTTAAGAATAAGCTCGACAAATATCTAAGCTGCATCGCAGACCATCCAAGAGTGGAAGATGCAAAATATACCGGAAGATGCATTAGCAATTCTCTGGTAGACATCAGAGGTGCCTCACACTGAGGGACCTGGGGCAACCCGAACGAACTGTAAGGTCTGTAAGGTAAAGTCTGTAAGGTTGATGCTCTTTAGCACCGTTTTAGCCTCATGTAACAAAAATTTTAGAAAAATCAATTCAGTCCTTGCTTTGTATTCTTGAGGTTAAAGAACCCCTATTACCAGAAACTTAGATTTAAAATATGACTGTATGCTTCTTCATCCCTAGTGACTCCTTGATGCCGTTCGTGGTCACGTGGCACCAAATATTCGAGATGCAAAATTTGTATTCTCGACACTTGAGCCCTCTGAGAGAATTTCCGCCAACCCTTTTGGGTCTGATACCTCCTGCTGCATACGCAGACAGTCTGGAGAAAGCGCCCCAGAAGGAGGGATTTCTGGTGGGCTAGGATTTGGAGAAAAGTGAGCATTATTTTTCCTCTTTAGCCGCTTGTTCATGTTTGCATATTTTAGAAAAGAACAATAGATGCCAACAAGCATCAGATATTCTACGTCCCAGAAACAACTCCTCTTGTTCCACAGATTCGTGGGTTTGTCCATGTCGTCTTATATAGCTGATCTCTTCACTCTGTTGAGAATGGAACACGCGCTGATATGATACACGCCCCTGTTTAACATGTGATTTTTTATACCTCGTTGTTTATAGCAAAAGGTCACAAGACAAAAACGAATGTTATTTCGTCCATAATTTTTGAAGTTTATATTTAGGCCACATGATATAACGAATCCCGGTGTACAGAGTGAGGTTAGGTTCAAAGCCGTCCTTAAAGGTCAAAGGTCAGTAAAAATTTAACCTCCGCAATCAATTTTGAACAACGCATTATATTTGACATGCACATTCAACTGGTAAAGCCAATGTGCGTAGTTTAGTCATTGCCAAAGGTCAAAGGATAAATAAAATTTGTCACTGACCATGATGGTTTAATTATATGGGATAAAGTATAATATTAATACGCCAGACAGCCACGATAAACAAGAGTTAAATAAGGCGAAGTCTTGAACTCGTTCATCACAAGATCAAGTTAAATATACTGTCGAATTTAGCTCAAATGTTGTTATTTACTTTCATATATACAATTTTATTTTTAATGACCACCGACCCTTTACCTGGAAAGCCAGGAATACCTGAGCAAAGATAACTTGAAAGCCAAAAGCATCAAAACAAACGTTCTTTGGTAAGCGAGACATGAGTTGCCTTGCAATATTCTTTTTACCATTTTCTATCTGCAAACTTCAGGTCCATTGCTTTGTATTTACAACACACGCTCGTGAAACTTGTTTCATAGCCCATTACTTTTCACATGCATCACGAGCTCAGCTGATGTGTTTTGCTTCTCCTCTGGTTTTAATGGGAAGAAAAAGTTATAGGAAGGCAAACGGTTTGGCTGAGAGAGAGAGAGAGAGAGAGAGAGAGAGAGAGAGAGAGAAAAAAAAAATTTTCCCCCTTTGATTTGTGGAAGGCCCCTTTCCTTTCAAGATTTGAGTGCAAAGTTCGTAAGAGACAACAAAATCTTCTTAAAATAATAACTTTAGTGAAATCGCATTTGTGTCACTCAGTCGGCGTCACACGTTGTGTCCCCCAGTTGTACTTACTAATAACCATTCATTACATACGTAATTATCATGCCATCGTTTTATCTGCGATTATTGGATATTGCTGTCATTGCTAAAAATTAGAAATCCGCCGTAATTCCTAAGAGTGGTATCCCCGTTATGGAAGCGATTGATGATAAATTTAACAGTCGTCTATTCCCTTTAATCGGTGTACTTACAGAGCTGTACATGAGAATATAACCCTTCCCCTAATTAACCGTTTCCAGAAAAAATACAAAGAATATGGGAAGGGAGAGAAGGAAGTAGAATATCAATGGAAATTAGCACGGTAAAAGTTCCGGCCATGAAGACGAAGCAAATGGAAAATGAAGACTAATTTGCTAACGGAAACTGGTGAAAGAAACGGGGCTCATGTTGGTGAGGTTCGTTCATTCTCTCGTAGTTCCCCTGGTAACTGCCATGTCAGGTAACCTATAGCGGATATTCTTTATTTTAGTCTTTCCAGACATAAATATATGTAGGTCATATCAATGAAAAATCACGACTAACAACAGTGGTAGCAATAATAATAATAATAATAATAATAATAATAATAATAATAATAATAATAATAATAATAATAATAATAATAATAATAATCAACAGGTTTGAAGAAACCGCATTTTTGACTTCCATTTATCAGAAGAAATGTAAGAAATACTCCGGCAACAAACTTGGAGAGAGAGAGAGAGAGAGAGAGAGAGAGATAACAAGGGATGCCAGGTCCTAACCTAACCTTATTATCATACTGTCCACACCTCTGGAACCAGAAACAACATCAGCATCAACACACAACCAATGAGAATTCAGCACATCAGTCCACACAGAAACTGCAACTCCCCGCATCTGCAATATATATACTTGTGTACTTTGTACCTTAATTAGTTTTTTTTAAAGCTTAAGGGAGATAAAACCATGACAACGGAACATTTTTATATATATGACCTAAGGGAACGCTGACGTGAAGAAGGTTCTAAGACTCACAGACGACTCTACGCAGATTAAATGCTGTACAAAGGGCTATTGCATTCAGTAATAGTAATACAGATCAAAGTATTCATGAAAATTGGTGCTATTTATAAGTAGCGCTGACCGTTATCGCGGAAAGGGGCTAATCACCTGATAGGCGACCATAGACAGGAAGGAATTCCTCGGGTCACAAACTCCACGATTCCACTCGCCGCGCTCATCTCGGGGCTATCCTCTCTTACCTCAGTCCTCTATATAGATATTCAAAGTGAAGGTCCCTCGGGATGGTACGTAACGTCCCTTGGGACGGGCCCTAAAGTCTCAACCCTCATTTTCAACGGTATGAATAAACTAATAGCAAAATTTGAAAAAGAAGCTTGACATTAACAAATTTACTTATAATTCATGACTGTATTTATTTATATTATTCTTTTGTCTTTCGAACTCCAATTTGACCCACTGTCTCAAACAGCAAACCAAAAACCTTTCAGAATTTTTTTCTCCACATGACAGGGGCGGTACCGCAGGGTGTGAGCATATGAAGTCTCGAGATAGTTCGTTGAAAAAAGATCAAACTGAGACGAGAATGGTTTTTCTGAGCAGATAATCCACTCAAGGGAAAGCATTTCATCCACTTGTGTTTATTATTATTATTATTATTATTATTATTATTATTATTATTATTATTATTATTATTATTATTATTATTATTATTATTATTATACAGCTAGTAGACCCTCTTTGGGAAACATTTAGTGTTGAATGTTATTACTGCATTCTGCCAGTAACTCACTGATGTTTGTCATTTCCGGAGAGGAAAGCATTTGCAAATCAGGTTGTAATTTTATTTCTGGTGAATACACTATTAGTTACAGGGTATAGCCAATGGTAAATGAAATCTGGTGGTCACGGGAAATGAATTATTTGTATAATAAGTTTTCCATAATTAAATCAAGCATAATACAGACATCTTCAAAAAAAGGCAAGTGTAAGAGAAGTCTCCCCCTGCATTAGAGTAACACTCATAACGGATGGATAAATAGTTCGAATTCAGAAGGAGAGTCCAGGTGACGTCTTAATTAAGAGGAGACCCAACTTCACAGAAGCAGAATTAGAATCATAAAGACAAGCTACTGATTAGTTCTACGCCCGAAATACGTAAACAAGCAAGGGGTTATAATTCAAAAAACATTTTCCAGAGGCTGCTTTCCTTGGGGGGAGGGGAAGGGCCCCATCGGGGCCTAGGATAGCCATCCCTTGTGGTACCCTTGCCAATGAAAGGTCCTCCTCAGAGGCTGCTTTCCTGGAGGGAGGTAGGTTTCCTGCCATGTCAGGGAAGCCGGACTGGTGAGGGCCTAACCCACAAGGGTTAGGGAACCCAAAGTACCCTAGGGAAGCCATCCCTTGAGGGCACCCTTACAAGGGAAAGGTTCTCCTCGGAGGCTACCTCCCTGGAATAGCTCATGGCGCATACCAAAGTTCTTAAAACCAGGAAGATTTTTTTTCAAAAACTACAATGGTAAGTTATGATGCCATTGCATCTGAATGCACATGTACATCTTATTCATAGTAGTGTCTGTTACTAATTGTACACTTTTGGGTAGAACATGTAAAGATTCAAATAAACTTATAAACATAAACAGTTATTGGATAAAAGTTTCGTTTTTTTCATGAAATCAAATCCAAATTGCCAGTGATTCTGGATATACCCCTACTGTATATGTACATCATAATCATAGTGTATGTTTTGCAAATCTACCTGTTTGTACGTACAGTTACAAAGACTTAAACATAAACATAAACAATTACTGGATAAAAATCCCCATTTCTTCATGAAGTCAAATTTACGTCAACTTAAATTTTCCAGTTTAATAGTGTTTATGTAGGCTCTTCCCGTTTGCTGTCACAGTCATGAAAGTAGTCATGTTCTTCGCATTCGTTTCACGTTTAATTCATGCAAGGCAATTGCTAACTTTTGGATTACGAGGCATAACGAGGTATAATATTCCAGGCCGAATGAAACTCGCTCCTGTTCTTACTACGGGATGATATACTAAGTTGAGTTTCGGACGTTCATTGGGATTTGCATCTGAATTGTAGAGGGAATGCTCTCGAAAAGATTACTGAACGAGTCACTAGCTTTTTTTTTTTTAAATAATCTACGCTGTGGTGGTTTCATTTCCATCGTTAATTGTTGTGAACAACAATTTTGCTTTGGTTGTTAATAAATAAATAGCTCATAAGTGCATCCATAATTCACTATTAATCAGTGAATGTTATTGTAGTATCAATTTCATTTTATCTGATGATGATCAATTTCACTAGCACAATTACCAGTTTAACACCTGTATAATACTATATGGCTCAGTTCCCTTCATACAGAAATGGATATGTATACAATTCACGTACAGAAGTATGCGCCAACAAATGCATACACTGACAGACACACGGAAATGCGCACAGAATATACGAACAGCAGAGAATCTCCATTTCATGTCTGTCATCGCTCCTAACCCTTTTCTATTCGAAAATCTATAAAAGCTCACATCTTTTTCCTTTCACACAAAAAAGATACCATTAATTATGCCCAAAACCAAGTATCTCTATCTGAATTGGAAACCTGAGTCTCATCGACCTTTCCATTTGACAAGGTTTTCCGTTGAGTGTGCTACAGATTTTAGATAATGGTATCATTCATCATGATACATAATAAATGCAGTATTTACAAATGTGCAACGTTATGAATTACACGTTTTGACAGTAAGTTATTTACTTTTTCTTTTTGGCAAAATTCGCCAGGGATAACCTGTATTTATATCAGTTTTCATCACCACTGGAAACTAGTTCGTACTCATATCCAATATTTCACCAAAAACAAACACAAGAACTTTATCCATATCATCATTAACTGATCACCACTTTCAATTTAATGATGAGGCTCTGAAAAGACAGAATTTATTTACCTGAGTGACAAAAATAATATATATCTTAAATCAACTCAACTTACAAAATTGGTTCGGTTCACGCAATGCTGAGAGCCTCTACACAAATAAAATTCCATCGTCTCCAATCTTTATTAATTTTCAGACTATATCCGTAAATAACCTTCTAATTAACCTCAAAAAATAGTAGTTTTACACGCTGGTCTACACAAGGGATAGATTTCTATCAATTCATGTTACTAGATAATTATCAATAGCCGTTTCTCTTGTCAGTACACATAATGAACTCACTTTGATATATTTTATAATGGAACCTTTTGCCTCATCATTTGTTTGTTAACTGGTTAGTGCTTCGATATTTATTTTATTTCTCGCAATACTGTAAATCTCGGTTCACAACCATTATGTAAATCATTCACTTCTTTAAATTAAATTCACATATGCACTTCTTATATTCGTGCTCTCGGAAATTTAATATATTAGGTTCCCCTTGCGTTCATTTGATTTTTTCTTGTAAGAAAAATATGTAATATTACATGGCATATATATGTGTGTCAAGTTTAAGCTATCCTTTCAACAGGATTAGAATAACCGTCACATATATCAACAAGTAAAAAATTAGCCGAAGTTTCTTGAGCGCAGTCGAGTTTTCTGTGCAGCGTATAATCAAGGCTTCAGAAAATAGACCTATCTTTAGGTGGTCTCGGTATAATGCTGTATGAGCCGCGGCCCATGAATCTTTAACCACGGCCCGGTGGTGGCCTATACTATATGGTTGCCAGATGCCCGATTATGGCTAACTTTAACCTTAAATAAAATAAAAACGACTGGGCTAGAGAGCTGCAATTTGGTATGTTTGATGATTGGGGGGTGGATGACCAACCTACCAATTTGCAACCCTCTAGCCCTAGTAGTTCTTAAGATCTGAGGGCGGACAGAAAAAAGAGTGGACAGAATAAAGCGCGGACGGGCAGACAAAGCCGGCGCAATAGTTTTCTTTTACAGAACACTAAAAACAGAATTATATCACTTTACGTTAAATAGTATAAAGTAAGCATATTTTTCAGGAAAAAGTGAAAGGTATCACTAAACGTCTAAGATTTGCTCCTGGCCTAAAAAGGCTACTGAAAATCTGCAAAAAAAAAAAAAAAAAAAAAAACACATTAGCTCTTGGAAAAAATTAATCATCTTTTTAGTCCTTCCTAAGGGGTTACGAAAACGAATGTCTTAACATACAACAACCAGAGTTGTGCCTGCAAAATATTTGTAGCAATTTTGCGACCATTCCCGACCTCCAGTCTTCGTTAGGGGGGTGGGTAGAGCTTTCGGCTAGCACGCTGTTGGCCCAAGCGTTCGACTCTCCGACCGGCCAATGAAGAATTAGAGGAATTTATTTCTGGTGATAGAAATTCATTTCTCGTCAAGATGTGGTTCGGATTCCACAATAAGTTGTAGGTCCCGTTGCTAGGTAACCAATTGGTTCTTAGCCAAGTAAAATAAATCTAACCTTTCGGGCCAGCCCTAGGAGAGCTGTTAATCAGCTCAGTGGTCTCGTTAAACTAAGATATACTTAACTTTTGACCTCCAGTACCTTTCTACCCTAAAACCAACAAACACTCTCTAATCATTCTGTACTTAAATCACTATTGAGCTTTGCCAAACGAGTCAGAGGAGTTGAGACACCCGCGTCTACGACATCAACAAACCTCTGGATGCTCCTAAACGGCACCAATGATTCGTCTACTTCGTACCTCTACGTGACGTCCCTAACATGAATCGAAGTCGGTGTCTCAGCGCAACGCCATAAAAACAACGGTTCCGTAAACATAATGATCACCCCAGACAAAACAACCAGAAGTTGAGTACTGAATTCATTTAAAAATTCCATCAGCAATCTGTAAATAAAAAGGTAAAACCGCCAGATGATTCTCACTGAATTATTACCGCACTATTTTTAATTATGAAATCAATCCTTGCATTTAATAGGCAAATAATAACAGACGAAGGCTCTCATCCAGTGGTTTATTGACGTGTTTGTCTGTTCTTGTTCAAGACGGGGTCACTTTTGAACATGCTCTGATAAATAACAGAGAAATTTTAGGAAGATCACTTAGGATTGTTAAGTTGAATTATGTACATTATTTTTATTAAAAAAACATAGTTCTACTCTTTCTCTTTATACACACACACACACACACACACACACACACACATATATATATATATATATATATATATATATATATATATATATATATATATATATATATATATATATATATATATATATATATATATTTGTGTGTATAAACATATTATGTATACACACATATACAATATATGTATATATATATGTGTATGTATGTATGTATGTATATATAATATCTTTCATAGTCTTGCAGAACAGAAAGCTTCAACGATCTATATAAAGCGGATAAAATAAAGCTAAATTGAATAGCTTTAACCTTTGCGATTGCTTTTCAGTCGAGCACGTTTGATCCAGTAGTCCCTGATAACTTAACCGACAAAGTGACAGTCGTATAACTTCGTGACTTTTGTGAGAATTCTTTAACCCTAAGAAGGCTAAGAGTTCAATTTAAACCCTTCGAAGTTTTTCATTCACATTTGTAGGTTGTTATCCTGTGATCATCTTTTATGGCAAAATTCATTGCATTTCGATCTTATGGTACGCTGCTTTTTATTGTATCATTCCTCGGACCGGCCATAAAATGTTGTTTCTTAACATTGTGAAAGTGGAATACTTCATTGTTATGAGTGTTGCCAACTTAAGTTTACGAAAAAACTTTTTTTTTTTTGTCAGTCTGGAATTTTATTTTTTAAACTGTCTTCATTTCTTTAACTACAGAAATGAAGTCTATTCTACATTAAGTTTTCATTTGGCCATCCGCAGATTTATCTCCGTATCGTCTCTCATGGACGCTATTCTATTTATTTTGGAAGATCAAGGTTCTAATTGCGTTTGGGCTCGCCTAGAATTGTAATCCATTATATAAATGGGAAAACGCGTCTGTTTGATTGTAAATGGGAAAACGTGTCTGTTTGATTGTTTGTTTGTTTGGCTGTTTGTTCCAAGTGGACGTCTACGCCTGTGAACCGACCAGTATGAAATTTGACACAGAGGTTAAGCAGACCTAGGGTACGAACACTGACTAATTAGATATTCTTAAAAACATATATAAACCCCACCCTCCCAAAAAAAGTTATTACTTCTAACCCCACAGAATGCAACTTTTAAAAATTTTTGGGTAGATTTGGTTCAAATTTGAAACGTAGGCTATTGGTGCTAATTGCATTACTTCAAAATAGTTATCAAGCCGTTCGAGGCCCTGAGGGCTCCCCCCCCCCTAATATAACTTTCTTACTTTGGGTCCGATTTTGGTCAAATTTAAAGCATAGGTTACGAACACCAACTGCATTATTTATAAATTACTATAAGAACGTTTGGGGCCCTGAGGGACCTCCTGTGCTCCCCTCCTCAATATAACTTTCTTATCATTTTCCCTATATTGTTGAAATTCGAAACATAGGGTAACAGTAGTAAGTGCATTTTGAAAGTTCCACATAAACGGGGAGATACTAAGGAGAAGGATTCGGATATGGAGGGAAAATAGGAGGGGGTAGGAATGGGAGGAGAGGGAAGGAGTGTGGGGAAGGCTAAGGACTGGGGAGTAACTGTGGAGTAAGAAGGGGATGTAGGAACTAAGTTCTACGAGGGGGGAAATGGTGGTGATGGGGCGGGGATTGGGAGAAGGGCGAAATGGTAGAAGGAACAGAATAAAGCAAACGCCATGTACGATTTTTTCACACTGCGGCAACCAGTTACTGATAAGCTTACTGGCCTAGTAAGCAAAATTATCGTAGGTTACATACAAGAATACGCTAAAATAAGCCTGGTAACACGAGGAAAGCCTGGTCTGCAAGTTCAAGCGTGGCCCTGCAAGATCTGAAGCACAGCACACGACTCATGGGAGGTACAACTGTCTTGCTTGCAGGATATTTCAGGCAGACTTTGGCAGTTATTCCAAAGGAACGAGAGCTGACGAGGTAAACGCCTGCATACAGTCGTCCTACTGTGGAGAAGTGTACAGAAGTTAAGACCAAACCAACATGAGAGTCCAACTAAGCGGCGATGAGGCAGCAGAAGCCTTTTCTAATAAGTTATTGGATGCTGGCAATGGCACTCTGGTTGTGGACAGGATGGTCTGGTCACTATGCCGTTTGGAAATTCAATACATGGTATTCAAGAGCTCACGTCTCGGCTGTTTCCTGACCTGGGCAACAGATTTAAAGCCCATAACTGGCTGAGAACGCATGACATCTTGACGCCGAAGAACGACGCTGTTGACGACACGAATCTGTAACTGCTGAAGCAGCTATCTGGTGAGGAGTGTAGTTACAAGTCCATCGACACTGTTCTCGATCCAGATGAGGTTGTGAACTATTCTGTGGAGTTCTTGAATAGTTTAATACCCTCTGGACTTCCATCTCACAACTTAAAACTCAAGATCGGCGCACCAGTAATGCTTTTGAGAAACTTGGAGCCACCAAAGTTTTGCAATGGAATTCGCCTTATCATCAAGAAGGGGATGCCAAGAGTCTTGGAAGCTACAATTTTGAGTGGCAAAGCAAGTGGGGCGGATGTGTTCATACCCCGAATTCCTCTTATCCCATCTGACACACCTTTTGAGTTCAGGCGCCTTCAATTCCCCTTAAGGCTGAGCTTTGCAATGAGCATCACCAAGGCACAAGGTCAATCATTCGATGTTGTAGGACGTAACCTAAAGGAGCCACTGTTTTCACAGGGCCAACTATATGTAGGTTGTTCGAGAGTTGCAATCCCAATAATCTATTTCTTTGCACACATAATGCCAGAACGAAAAATGTTGTGTACCACGAGGCACTTCAAAATTGATAACAGTTGTAATTCATATCATGTATCTCATGACATATCATGTGAATGTATTATCACAAACTCCATTCTCATTGTATTTTATCCTTCTGAACCATGCGTTAAATTTTACCAGTCGAGCATCTTTCCTATAACTTTGTGCCATGCCGGATGTCTAAGATTGCAATGATCCCAAGTGATTACTTATTCTGAGAGTGATTGCATAATCCACCCTGTAGGGGTTGTCACCACGGACGGCATGCCCCTTTTTATCCCGAGCAACGACGGCTACATCAGCTTGTTAAAAATAAAAGAAGACGGTCATCTATTTCACAAAAGATAAATATTTTCTACGTGTTACCTTAATAATACTGATCATTATTTAACAAAATTATAATATTACTACCGTACATACATTTTACTGTTTATACATACACACACACACACACACACACACACACACACACACACACACACATATATATATATATATATATATATATATATATATATATATATATATATATATATATATATATATATATATATATATATATATATATATATATATATATATATATAATCTTATGATATCAAGGATAACACAGTAAGCTTCCGTTAAGAGAAACACTGGAACTGAAGACTGAAACAGGATCAAGGCAGAAAATGGGGAAAACTGATCTTACCTAGAAGGAAAAAAGCACATGAAAAACGAGAAGACGTAAATGCACAGAATTAGCGACAAAAGGAACAAGTAAAAAATGCGCCGAAGTTTCTTCGGTGCAATCGAGTTTTCTGTGCAGCGTATAATGCTGTATGAAACTTTCAGCCACGGCCCATGAAACTCTTATCCGTGGCCCATGAAACTCAGCCACGGTCCACTGGTGGCCTCAGCCACGGCCCATGAAACTCAGCCACGGTCCGGTGGTGACTTGTGTTACTGGTTCCTACAGGGGTGCCAAAAGCACAATTATGGCTAACTTTAACCTAAATTAAAATAAAAACTACTAAGGCTAGAGGGCTACAATTTGCTATGTTTGATGACTGGAGGGTGGAAGATGAACACAACAATTTGCAACCCTCTAGCCTCTGTAGTTTTTAAGATCTGGGGGCAGACAGAAAAAATGCGGACTGACAGGCAAAGCGTTCTCAATAATTTTCTTTAACAGAAAACTAAAAATGAAATGTGAGAAGCCCAGTACCAAAGGATATGAATAAATAAGATGAGAGCTGTGGGTCAAAGACGATAAACAGACGGGTGGAAACCTTTGAGTTAAATAGGGATAAAATAAGTAGCCTAATTAATGAGCAGGCAAGTTAACACGCATAATAGTCCTGACTTGCAAGAAAGAGTTTAATCAATAAGCCAGTAAGGAAGGCAAGGCCCACACTGCTCCCAAGTTAAGAAATTATTTCAAGGGATATTAAAATTATTTCAGACGTGAAATCACTAATGTCTACCTCAATCTGTGATTTCATACTGCACAGTTTCATTAAACATATATAGTTTGTTCTATGCCTGTTTGGTCGTCTGTTGAAGCTGAGACTAAATCGTCGAATGATCTTCCTAATCAAATGGCTGAATCGTTGGAACTATAGAAGTTCACAATGGATATTATTTTTAATTTATTTTTTACTGTTGGTTATTTCATTAATTTTACTCTGTTACTTATCTTAGTTGCTTTTCTTTCATATTTCTCTTATATACTTTTTTTACCTCATAATTTCTTTCTATGTACTAGGCTACTCTCATTTAGATTTCTTGGAATTCAGGCATTCTGCTTCTCTAAATATGGTTGCAGCTTGTATAATAATAATAATAATAATAATAATAATAATAATAATAATAATAATAATAATAATAATAATAATAATAATAATAATAATAATAATATAGGAAGGATGTAGACCCTCTTTTAAGCATGTTTTGTTGAAAAGGATGTCTGCATTGTGTGACTGAGTTTTTTTCAGTTTTTCTTACAATTCGCTTTTCCCGCAAGTCAATATTATTACTGGCAATAATTGGCCAACGTCATATTTCTGTAGATTTAAACAGCATTGTACAGCAGCATTTTATTCTCTGAAAAAGCAGGTTACCGAAACTCCGTGTAATAAACCCGTAGACTTTAGCAGTTCTAACAGGCTGTCCTTTTTGATGTCTTCACCAGCAAATGGATTCTGGGTATTTTTAGTAGGCTACTTCTTCTGTAGTTTTTTTTGCCAACATGTTTCGAACAGCCCGTTGGTCATCTTCTGGACGGTTGAAATGAATCTGGAGACACGAGGCACATGTGGAGGTATGTATAGGTCGTCTGAGGCAGTGCTGGATTGTCACTGACTGCTGGGAGGGATCATCTCCTTGAGCAAAGCCTTCTCTCGTACACCGGTGGTTGTGCGCGCTCTTGCGTGTGAGCACTGGAGTATGCATTGGGAAAGTTTGGTATTAGGAGGGTTGTTGCCCGCAGATGGACGCTCCTGATTGGTTCACTCACCAGGGACGCTGGTGGGCATCGCCCTTCGAGCCAACATCGTGAGGAGGAAGATCTCCTGTGTGGTATTGAGACTGGGTTCTCTCTCCTGATTAAGATGCAAGCCATACAAAATCAGAACATTAGAAAAGCATATAAGGAAGCCACACTGTACTACAACACGATGAAGGAACTGCATGAAAGAGCAAGTATGGAGAGCTTCAACTGTAGGATCCACAGGCTGGCAAATAGGACGTGAGACAGGTTGGCTGCAATAGAGGGCAGATTCATGGACAGAAGCAGGGAACTTACTAGTGAGGGAAGGAGGGACCTCAGGATTTGGCCGAGAATGGGCCCTAAGATAGAAGAAGTTTACCCAGAACCAATCTACGCGAGGTAGAAAGAAAAAGCACTGAACTTAACCAACAGTGAAAATTGTTATACGACACCAACCATCAAGAGGAAGAGGCACCCTTACCTCTTCATCAAATGACGTAACAAGGGGGTCAGCCCCCTCTGTTTCCCTCTTACTCCTTTCATTTTCACCCCCTATTCTACCGCCCCCTACACACACACACACACACACACACACACACACACACACACACACTTCCCCCAGATATATCTCTATCTTTCCTATCTCAATAACATAACAACAATAGAGATATGTAACCAACCGATTAAAGAGATAATCATAATCACCAACGCACAAAATTAAAGAAAAATAAAATAAAAAATAAGCAATAAAATAAATAAAAAGATAAATAAATAAATCAGCATCATCTTCCTGACATATACCCTGGCCCTTCCACTCTTGCCCTAACACCCATTATGCCTAACGTCCCTCTCGCAAAATTTACATAGCTAGGGAGTCTGGCCCCCGCCTCTGTTCTTACCCTCAAACTCCTTCATTTTCAACCTATATCCCTAACCTGCCCCCAACTCTCCCCCACCCCCGTAATGATTTAAACTTTCCAATCACCAATAAGTCAGGTGTCTCCAGATTCATCTCAACCATCAAGATGATCAACGGGACGGTCGAAACATGCAAAAAATTTTGACAGAAAAACTACAGAAGTACCGAAAATACTCAGAGTCCATCTGCTGGTGAAGATGTCAAGAAAAGTCAGAGCGTTAGAACTGCTAAACTCTACGGATTTACGACACCATGTTTCAGTGACCTGCTTTTTTTTTTTTTCAGAGAATAAAATTCTGCTGTACAATGCTGTTTAAATCTACCAAAATATGACACTGGCCAGTTATTGACCAACATTGACGTGCAGGAAAAGCTAATTACTGGAAAAATAAAAAAAAAACTCAATCGCACAACGCAGCCATCCTTTTCAACAAAAAAACAACAACAACAACAACAACAACAAATAATAATAATAATAATAATAATAATAATAATAATAATAATAATAATAATAATAATAATAATAATAGTTTTATGGTAGCACATATTCAGCTATTATCGCTGCCACGACAGAAATCACAAGATAGCTTTGTCTTGCAAATGGGTTCAAACTGTATATGAATAATCTCCTAGTCAGAATAATTTCAATCACCATTAAAAGCACAACTCCGATATTACTTTATTTTTTTAAGTAAAAAAAATCCGAAATTGGATTTTGAAGAATAGTCTTTTAGAGCATTAAATTGCATTTTCAAGAATACTCTCTTAGAACATTAAACCCAGTTATTACTTCCTTCTATATCATGGTAATTGCCAGTTCCCATGAACTCTTTCAAATCATGGAACCTTTTCTTATATCTCATATCAGAATAACATAATTTTGAAACTTCATGAAAAGAAGTAATCTAAAACATTAAAAAAATCTGGTATAAAGAAATATATCCATACCACTGCCATCTGAGTCACTAATTGGGCTATTAAGATTCAATCTCTTGTGTGTCGTCTCCCTAATTGTTTTCTGGTTTTGCCCTCCACATTTTGTTGCTCTCAGTCCCTGCATGTCTCCTAAGCAAGTCATTAAATTCTTCTGTTCCTTTATCCAAGTTTTTTTTTTCTACAAAGATCTTATATCCTCTTTCCTCTTCCATTTTGCAGACATGTCAATTCCAAATGAAAGATAAGTGGTAAGAGTACACTAAATACTTCTTCTTTTATTTTTTCTCTTTCCATTCACTCGGGTGGGACAGAAAACAGCCGTCAGTCCCTGTGGAGCAATAACATTAAATAAGCTTTATAAGAAGCGTTAAGGGCACCAAGCCAGTGACAAAGTTCGTCCATTAATCTTATCTTTCCTTAGCAAAGGCTTTCAGGGTAAAGGCGACCTCCGGATGGTCAGTGGCTCCAGCCGGTTGATGCTATCACAGATGGTTGCTCAAGGATTTCAACAATCTACAGCTGTTCCTTTTTTCCCCTTACTGCTTTCTTTGAACTCGCTCTGTCTCGTAGTAGCTTTCTTTTCTATTTACGATTCTTACTGGTTTTATCGTGGCCTTCAATAATGATTCTCACCCTGTCTTTAGGATATAATTGCTAATAGATTGTTTTTTTTATTTTTAGTTTTATTTCATATGAATAGGAAATGTTAAATATGTTGTATCTGCTAAACGTTTAATCAGTAGATAAAATTATATATTATATATATATATATATATATATATATATATATATATATATATATATATATATATATATATATATGTGTGTGTGTGTGTGTGTGTGTGTGTGTGTGTGTATAACGAATATGCAATAAATTACTGTACTACCCTAATACAATTCTCCTTGTATTTCAGTAAGTTATTTACATTTTTATTTATTTGTTAATATATCTATTATTTTAATACCTGATCTTCTCTTTCTGTATTTTTCATTATCTTCTGTTCCTTCTATCGAATGAACACCATATTTTTTGGAAGCTAGAATTTCAAGTCAATGGCCCCTGTGGACTGGTTCCATATGAAAATTTTCCATATAACATTGTCCACTTCATTCTCCTACAAAAAGAGCTCATGAACAGTGCCTCGAAACCAGTGCACATTGGGCTATTCACTTATATCTTTCTTGCACTCCCATCCCCTCTCAGAACCTCTTTCACTCAGTCAGATAAACCCTTCCCAGGTCTTCTCCTTCTCCATAAAAATACCTCTGTACTGGACAATCTTTGTACCATCTAAGCATCCTCCATTCCTGCCACAAGACCGAACCACTTAAAAACATTCAGATCCATCATTTCACGAAAGTTTTCTTTATATATGCATCTTTTTTTCTAGGTATTTACTTGTCCATTGTGGAAGTTATCTTGCGTTATCTGTATTCCGTTCAACACACGCTTTTCTTTTTGCTGTAGAGGGAGTGGCGTCAGAGGGGTAAAGCATTCCAGCTCTCAAAAAATCTTGGGGATGTGGTAGGCCCGTATCCCTTCCTTGACCCAAGTTGACAGTGGTACCCGTCAGCAACTGGGTCGATTGATGGGCGCAGGAAGGAGTCGAAGTCATTGCTCCATCTGTATATGGATATGTATAAGCTGAGAGAGAGAGAGAGAGAGAGAGAGAGAGAGAGAGAGAGAGAGAGAGAGAGAGAAAGAGAGAGAGAGAGAGATTAGAGAGATTAGGCTTAAGATTTTCTAACGTTCAACAGTAAGAGAGCTATCAGGGGATTAAGTACTAAAGCCAACTTCTTCTAGGTAGTTAAAACATACATATCTAACTAAAAAGTGTATTTTTTTTCTGACAAGGCGGACACGGGAAAAACCCACTTATCCCCTCAGTTAAAATGAAATTTTTTCCTCGGAAAGCTATAAAAAAAGCCTAAAGTGACGCGATATACATGGCAAAGACCACAGCCTCATCGCAAAAAAAAAAAAAAAAACACAAACGGAAGAGATTAAAGAAGAGCCTTGAAGGGGCTCATGAAATAGAGCAGAAGTCGACTTCAAACGTCCCGTCTTTCCGTTATCTCAACATTAGAATACCAGAATGGTCGAGACAAAAACCCGAAGTACCGGACGAGAGGAAACAAAAAAAGAAGAGGTCATATAAATTTTTCCTCTGGTTATTGGACTTCTTGATCCCTGCCGGATTAAGGAAAAAGAGATCAGGGTAGAGTGCAGAGCAGCAGCCATCCCCAAGGACAATTGCCTGGCAAAGAGATTCGGAGTCAGGGCATTTTTTAAGGCACCTCCAGCAGCATTTCGTCTGGATTATATCCAAGTCGTTATCAAAGTGATAATGAGGCAAGTAACAATGGGAAAGGAGACTTCGTCTATGGAGTGGGGTGTTCTAAGGTCTCCCCTTCCCTACATTGCTATAATCATCGCGCGCGCGCGCGCTGTTGAACGTAACTTCTCTTCTCACATGAAATCCACTTCTTTTATGTTCTTAACTAAGATGGTGGAACGTAACTATATAATATATATATATAAATATATATATATAATATATATATATATATATATATATATATATATATATATATATATATATATATATATATATATATATATATATATATATATATATATATATATATATATATATATATATTTATGTTAACTTACTTATTACCACATTAAGCGCACGCAAGCAGGTTTGATGCAGGCACTTTGAAAACAAATTCACATTTTCCCCTTGATATTACATTACCATAGCCAATGAAAAATGCACCAGTTAATGAATAATAGTAACTAGTATGGCAAGTTTGCTATAATGTGCAGAGATTTAATCTTTTTATTAGGGGGCTATCACAACGTTATTTTTATATGGTCACGTGAACGAGTTCATTTTTATTCCTTGACAGATAATGCTACATTCACGCTGCTATTCAATGTTATGTCTGTTCTTGCTCTTTAATTTAATAGGGGGTTGTAACACGACAATATATTAAGAAGCTCACTTATCTTTATACACACACACACACATACACACACACACACACACACACACACACATATATATATATATATATATATATATAGAACCTCGATGTCCAGGTCAGTTATAGCAGCAGCTCGGACTTCTTAGAGGTCTGTGTCGCGGGTTCAAAACCGCAGTGACCGGTCAGAAAGGCGGCCACTGCTATCCGTGTAGACACCCTGGGATTATGTATGTAATCAACGGATAGGTTTGCTTAAAAGCAAATGGGTGTTACAGACTAATACACACACAAACAAAGCCACTGCAACATCTTCTAAAAACATAACAGACACCTCACACGTCTCGACTGTCGACCTAACCGCAACGACTCCTTGCTGCTGGGAGGGAACGACTCCTACAATACATGCTGGGAGGGGTCTAGGGATGACAGGCAGGACAGGATCAGACTACATGTACATGCCAAATCAAAGTCCTTCAAAAGGGTCTAAGCAAAACAAGACAGGCAGGACAGCCGATCGAGGCTACAGTCTACCCCAAATAAATCAAAGTCCTTCAAATATATATATATATATATATATTTTCTATACCCCATACAAATGGGAAAACAAGCATATATTAAAATATAAGAAGAATATATATATATATATATATATATATATATATATATATATATATATATATATATATATATATATATATATATATATATATTGTGTGTGTGTATTTTGTTTGTCATTGTAATAGCCAAATGCCCTCTTAACTTTTCGAATTCTTCACATTTTTTGGATATGCCTGTCATTACAAACACTAAATCCCAATAGGAGAATAAATTCTGAAGTCCGTGGCCGGATTCAAACCCACACCTGGAGTATCAGAACAAGGTCGCATTTCTATCTAGACCTAAGGCTTTGTAGTGAAAAGCGCATCCAACAAGTGTGAAGAATTTGAGACGATAAGAAGGCATTGTGTTTATTACAATTACATACTTACCTGGTAAAATAAAGTGACTAGTAGACTTTACACATAAACATCTGCACACACACATATGTATATATGTATATATATATATATATATATATATATATATATATATATATATATATATATATATATATATATATATATGTGTGTGTGTGTATATATATATATATGTATGTATGTATGTATGTATATATACATATATATATACATACATATGTGTGTGTGGTTGTGTGTATGTGTGTGCATGTCTGTTTCTGTGTGTATGAAAAACGTCGCGTGATTTCATCTTTTTTTATTTACACAAGATTAATTTTCATGTTCTCTTTCCCCTGAATATAGGGATTCCTTGCAGTGTAAGAATGGTCGTCAGGTTAATGACACATCTTACTTATTTCCGAAAGGTACCCATTCTGATACTGAGCAATCAATATAAAAACACTGATATATAAGCTTTTTGTGTTCTGTATTTGTATTTGAATTTCGACTAGTATATTATATATTTCTATAACATGAAGTACAGAACAACGAATATTTTTTCGTTATTGGACCATAAAGACTACAATTAATATCACGAGGTAATTAATAATAATATTTTGGATAAAGATAGTGAGTCACTGTTGTTGTTTAGATGAAAAACGGGCCTTATATCACCAGGGGCTCTTGCCCCAGGAGTAGCACGTAATTGAAGAACTATATCAAGGACTTCTTCACCTTTCATGTTGCTTCGTAACACCCGTTAAGCCACCCCCACTTACATTTGTTCTGTGGAATCGCAAATCCTCGTAGTATTACACAGAGTTCAGCAATGTGTTCTTTCCTTCCAGTGCTAAAATTTGGAATTTTCATTTTGTATTTTTGTTTCTTGGTTTGTATAACCTGCCTTCCTTTAAGCAACGTGTCTGTTGGCTGTTTTAGTCTATAATAACCACTTCTCCTCGGATGTGGTCTGGGAAAACGATCGATCGATTATAGCTACTAAAACTGGCGTCACAACACCTAGGTTACTGATGACGTAGTAAGTTAAAAATAGAAACTAAAAAATAAATAAATAAATAAATAACTTTAAAAGTAGTTTCATACGACAAATATCTAAACATATATATATATATATATATATATATATATATATATATATATATGTGTGTGTGTATGTGTGTGTGTGTGTGTGTGTGTGTGTGTGTGTGCTGTATAATCATATTTATTCACATATACTATCTGGGAAAGGGTATCAGTTTGAACGCATTTCTTGTAAATGTTCTTTCAGCAGATGGCATTATAACCGTTAGATTTTAATGTTTAAAACTATTCGTAAATTGTCTTCTACTCTAAGACAAGAGTGACAGGTAATTGATAATCCATATTGAATTGTTATTTATAAACCTCTGCAGCAAGTTGCGATCACAGAATTTCTTTTTATGAAACTCCTTTGTTTATCGTTATCACTACTCCGCTATTAATGTTCCTTTCCACCCGCCAGCTGAGTAATTAATTTTTTTTTTTTCTTCTGGTGAAGTAGTTATCAAGAATTCACAACGGTAAGCTCACACTTGAGTACAGACCAGCCCGTCCTCACGTAACGCTCCAATTATGTCCAACTTCAATGTTATCATTTTTTTCCCTTCTCTTTTCTTGCCTTTGCGAGGTAATAAATGTCACCCAGCTGTCAAAATAGTTGACAGCTGGCGGCGCTCACTGCTCTCTTAGAAATCATTCATTTTTATTTTTTTTAATGCGTGTCATAAGAGCGATGAATTTTTTACTTAATCTTATATTAGCAGTTTCCGTCCGACGTCGCTTTACTGATATTCCTTTCGAACTAATTTTCTTTCTGTTATTTTTATCAACATTATTATAGATTATTTGCCATATTTTTTAAGCATTCGCTAAGCTACTTATATAAGAGAAATTTGACGATAAAGCACAATATGCCCGCTTTCAACTTCTGTTCTGTGAAAAAAGAAATGATCACTCATTTACGCGAATATAAGGCGACACCAATCAATTTAAAAGGATAAAGTTTATTTTATGGTTATACGTCAATGACTCTTTGCTCTAAGAGGTGACAGATAGATCTTAGGAATGGGGAAGTGGACTTATTTAACCAAGTACTTTAGCATCAAACTCATTTGAACTTATTTATATGGCCTGTTCAAGATCCTCCCACATGGAAATAATATATGATAGAATAGGTGTCAGCTATTAATAAAATCTGTCTAACTCTAGGTTTGTAGATACTAAAATCTATTCATCTTTTCAGTTACTGGATGGAAAAATTTCATTAACAGAGCTTCAATAATTACTCTTTTCCATAACTTAGAAGCAATTCCTGTCATTTCCCAAAGGACGGTAAAATATTGACGTCATTCTGTATCTTGTATTCTGAAAGAGATTATTTACTTCTCTTTCTGATCCGTCAATTTTAGATGTAAATAAAGAAAATGGACTGTAACCAACGGCAAGGGAGATTGAAGTGCATAAATAATTCAACAGGGGTGGTCTGAGTACAGTAGGAGCAGATCTCTACCTCCGTCTTGTTTGCAGAAAGGCAGTTAATCTTCCTGTGGTAGTCCTTTGATGAGCACACTCGCTTTTACTTGTTACCAACCAACAGACTTTAGAATAAGGCAGTCAAATATGTGTTATTAATGAAGTCCTCGGAATACTTGACCAAAAACATCAGGTTTCCAAACTTTAAAATCTTCTAATAATCATGAACGAAATTTTTAGATATCAAAGACAAATTCATATAAAAAAATTGTTTCTTCTTCGGTTTATCAGAACCCTATAAAGTTCTTTAAGAAGTTATAAACTCGCAATGAGGATGCATTTTAGGACCAGTGCGGAAGCTTTGTAAGAAATTCGTCATTATACGCATTTGAATATAAATGGGAAATGTTCACAAAATATTGAAGAAACACTCATTTCTTCTCTTAAGCCACTATTATTATTATTATTATTATTATTATTATTATTATTATTATTATTATTATTATTATTATACGGTTCCAAGAACACTTAGCCACAAAGGTTTTTAACAGAGTGACAACTGGTCATTAATACCTACTGGTCAAAGATTTACACTTGGAGGAGCAGACATACGCGTTCACTCCTAAATATCCCTCTCAATGAGAGATCAACTACAGAAAAACATAGGAAAACGAATATCATTTCTTTTTTTAAGCTGCATTTCATGTATGTATAATTTCACAATTTCTTAATTTATTGGTACAGTCAGGTAGCCGGCCGCACATGACCAAAATTTCCATTACTTTGCTAACTAGCGACAAAAGTAGCGAGACCAAGATGCTGTAAGACCAAGAATCGCAATGGGGAGAACTGCTTTGGACCCTCTGTCGCAAATGAACTCAGCCTCTTCTTTCCTTCTGCCATCAGTCTTTAACTGTATTCACGTTCTCGTGTTCTGCACC